>NW_027186304.1:103592987-103770398 GCF_028583685.1 Petaurus breviceps papuanus
TATATCTCTTTCTCTTTCTGTTCTCTTTTTCCCTGTCTCTTCCTCTCATTTCATCCACCATTGAAATTTAAACCAGATGTCTTGTCTTAGGGTAGAACAGATGAATCTGTTTTTAGTGAAGCTCTGCTAAGCAGATTTATAACATTGGGTAAATAGATTTTTGTTCCTGGAGTGGGGATAGCAGTGCATGATGGTTTTATTTTTACTCAGCCTCCAGGATAGATCTTTAATTTTTTTTTGGAGGGGGGAAGGCAAGGCATTTGGGGTTAAGTGATTTGCCCAAGGTCACACAGCTAACTAAAGTGTCAAGTGTTTCAGGTCACATTTGAACTCAGGGCTGGTACTCTATTCACTGCGCCACCTAGCTGCCCCACAGGACAAATCTTTATTTTTTTATTTTTTATTTTTTGCCTTTTTTGGAGGGCAATTGGGGTTAAGTAACTTGCCCAAGGTTACACGGCTAGTTTTTTTTTGTGTGGGTGTTAAGTGTCTGAGGCCAGAACCGAACTCGGGTTCTCCTGACTCCGGGGCCAGCGCTTTACTCACTGCGCCATCTAGCTGCCCCTAGGATAAATCTTTCAATAGGGTTTCTTTTTCCCAGCAAAATGTTGCACAGGCTGCTGTGGGTGAGGACAACTCTCCATTGGTCCTTTGGGCCCTTGGGAAGGTACTGCCACTAACTTTGCTAAAGAACTAGTTAACCAACTCCATAACCTCCAGTGTGTGCTAGAGAACTAGTTAATTAGCTTCATAGCATCAGTGAGCTAGAAGAATTGTAGACCCGGAGGGTCATTCAGCATCTGAATCTTAGTTTGATTCCTATACCTCAAGAATTGTTACCTCAGTTCTATGATTTGGCTTTTCTCTTTCAAAATACTTCATAAAGTACATTGTTGTTGTTCAGATTATGCGGTTACCTTCAATTATAAAATGCAGCTGCTTTTGATGATTTGGCACAATATGATTTCATGTTATATGTGCTTGTGTTGGGCCTTTCTGTTCCAAATGGCCTTATTCTTATACTTATTCTCATCAGATTGATTCTGTTGTCAGAAATAAGGCCATTCCAAGCATACATAGTCTTCATTTTTGTTTGTTTGCTTTGTCTCATGCAAACATCTTCTCTCAGTAAATGACCTTGGTCACAGTTTAGCACCACCTTTCTCAAGGTGACCTGTTCAGGTATGGGTTAGACCAGAAAAAGAATTTTTGAACCTACCGTGTTTCCCCGATAATAAGACACTGTCTTATTATTTTTTTGGACAGAAAAACACCAGAGGGCTTATTTTCAGGGGAGGGCTTATTTTAATGAACATTGACAGCAATTTTAATAAACAGGTAAATGTAAACAAAAAAATGTACCTTTATTCAATAAGCAAATCACTGGGGAAGAACAGGATGACGCGCTCACTGCTGCAGCTCTGATTGGATGCAGCTTGGAGCGCGGCGTGCATTTCACCCGGGGGGGAATGGTGCATACAGAGGGTACCGTAATGTAGCATGTAGCGCAGGGGATCACCTTCACTACAGTAGCAATCTCAATAGGGCTTATTTTAGAGGAATCTTACACAGTAAGGGGAGGGCTTATTTTCGGGATAGGTCTTATTATCGGGGAAACACGGTAGGAACTCTGAGGCATGCAGATATTATAGATAGAGCTTTAGGGTTTGAAGAGTTTTTTCACATGTGCTATCTCATTTAATCCTTGCAATAGTCCTGTAAGGTAGGTGCTATTATTATCCCCATTTTAGATTTATAAAGTATTTTAAGGTTTGCAAAGAACTTGTGGACTCAATTGGTCCTCACAATTTTGAGATGGGTGTTATTATCATTCCCATTTTATAGATTAGGAAACTGAGGCACAGAGCAGCTGAGTGACCAGAATCATACAGAGTCTTTGGAATTCCAGGTCTAAGGCTTTATACTACCTAGTGACTTGCCCAGGTCACACACTAATGTCTGAGGCTGAATTTGTACTCAGATCTTCCGGACTCCATCTAGCCCTTTACCTGCTTGCGCCACCTAGTGAATATATTAAATGATTACATGTACTAGAAAACAAGCTGCTTGACTGGAAGAATGGGCCCCTAGTCTCTACATAGCACTTTAAATTTGCCAGAGTGCTTTATATATGTCATCTCATTGTTGACAGACCCAACAGCTGAAACTTTATTAGGTTTTATTCATCACTTTACCATAGGAATAGGGATAAAGAATAGTTTCCTATAGACTGATTAGAGATTTGTAAGAAGACCCCTCTCCTATTTCCTAAGACTGCACTGGCATTCTTTTGACTGATATTGAATTGACTCTTTGCTGAAGTCTTCAGCTAACAGTTAGGGCCCAATAGGCTGTAAGCCAATCCTATTCATATGTGAAGATGATCAGAACCTTACTGCTTATCTTCAGACAAAACTTTACTAAGTCACAAAGTGCAGGCTACCCTCTGTCCAAGGGACTACCTGTTAATTGGCAGCCTGGAGGGGAGGTCCAGAGAAGGACAGTTTCTATATATGCACAAGTGTGTTTCCCCTCCAACTGGAGTGAGAAAATAGGTGCTTTATAGAAAGCTGAGCATCATTTTATTTTATACTACCCCCTGGGATGAATTTTACTATCACTATGAAGTAGTAGGTACTCATAAATTTCAGACCTTTTCCTGAATATAAAAACTGAATCAAAATGAGAACATTAAAAAACCTAGAAAATTATTTCCCTAGAAAAAGTAACCTCAACTTTTAGTTGCAATGATATTGTAATGATTGTATGCTTTGTAATGATATTGACACATATACTTTCTTCTTCCTAAGCCTTTAGAGACACAGCTTATTTCAGAGACCTCATCACTTTGCAAACCGGAACAGGTGGCAAAACAAATTGTCAAAGATGCCACAGTAAGTAAATCTATACTTTTTTCTTCTTTTGCTTGAGTTGTCAGCACCACAGGCTTAGAAAGATATATACCCCAAGCTTCTTTCAAAACATAAAGAATAACTATATGTAGTTTTTAATGGAACTGATTTAACTTACTAAGTGAATAGAATTAATAATATTTAATGTCAGATGCCGTTCTTTCTCTTGAATACTCTAATAGATAATAACAGAATTCTGAACACAGTGTTCCTAACATCAAGAGCAAGTTCATCAGTGTAGTTCTTAGAGAATCCAACTTCATTAAGAAGACTATTATGTGATCTCAAACGTGAAGAGCTTATCAGATGTTGAAAATCATACTGTAGATGCCATGTGTTATGTATCTGCTTCTTCCTCTTTAGATCAGTTTTTAAAAATTATTCAGAGGTTTACTATTCTATTTAACTCACCAGAAGCCTACTGTCTCTTTCTTCTTCCTATTGTCCATCACTATTTTCCTGAATGTTAATTAGTAATTATAAAATGTAATGGATTTTCGGTGTATCTCATAATTTCCTCTTTGCAAATAAGTTTTCTGAAGCAGCAGTGTTAGTTCACTGTAAGAGAGGGCTTATAGTGACATAGTTGTCAAATTATCTTGGACTTGAGTTAACCAGAAAAATTAAGACAGTGAAATTGATCAGAAAATATTTGTGGGTTATTCAGCCTTTTAGAATCATAGGAACATAGATTTAAGGCTTAAAGAACCTTTGAGGTCATCTAATCAAACCTTACTTTATAGGAGAGGAAACTGAGGCCTAAAGAGGCTAAGTGATTTGTCCCAACAAACAAAGCCAGTTGGGACTTGAACCCACATCCCTTATCTTCAAATCCAGAATTATTTGTAATGTGCCATTCTATAAGCATTTATTAAGTATCTACTCTATGTCAGGCAATAGTAGGTGGTAGATATGTAATCAAAACTGAAATAAATTCTGCCCTTAAGGAGCTTATATTCTGCTTGAAAAAACAGCTCATGTACAAAAAATACAAATTTTAAAAATTCAGAATAATTCCAGGGGAGCAGTAACAACTGAAATAATCAGGGAAAGTCTTTGCAAGAGGTGGCCCTTGAGATGAACCTTGAAGGGAGCTAGGAATCCTAAAATATAGAGGTGAGGATGGATGGAGCCTATGCAACGGTATGGTGGTGGGAAATGATATTCCATGAATGGGGAAAAACAAATAGATTGGTTTAACTAGAATATTTAGGGGAAGTAATAAAAAAAAGTCTGGAAAGGTGTATTAGAGCTGGGTTTCAGGGGCCACAAATACCAAACAAAAGAGTTAATTTTATCCTAAAGGCAATAGGGAATCACTGAAGTTTCTTGAGCAGGGGAGTGGCAAGATCTAACATGAGCTCTAGTAACAACAAATTGGCAGTTGTGTGGAAAATAGATTAGAGGGGGGAGATACATGAGGCAGAGAGAAAAACTAGGAAATTTGCAATAATTCATGTAAGAGGTGAATGAAGGCTTGAATTATGGTGAAGGCCATGTGAGTGGAAAAAATGGGACTGGATATAAAAGATGTGGGGAATGTAGAATTAACAAGATTTTGTGAATTGGAAACGGTGGGGTGTTTGTGTGAGTGTGTCTGTGTCAAGGTGCAGGAAGTGAAGAGTTGAGGAGGATGCTGAAGCAAATTTAGGTGCCTAAAAGGGTAGAGACACTTTTGACTAGATAGGAAAGTCAATGGGATGGATGAAAGATAATGAGTTCTGTTTTGAACATGGCAGATTTGAGATGCCTATGGGACAATCCAAGTATATGTTGAGCAGGCTTGGTGAAGTGGAACTGGAGTATAGAGAGAGGTGAGGACTGTGTATATAGAACTGGAAGTCATCTTCATAGATAGGAATAGTGGAACCCATGGCAGCCAATGAGTGTAGCTATAGAGAGAAGAGAAGCCCAGTTAGGAGAGTCTTGGGGTATACCCACACAGAGAAGACAGCCCATGGATGATGAATGAAGAAAGAACTGGTCAGAAAAGAGAGAACCAGAGAGAGCAGTGTCATGAGACCTGTAGGGGAAGAGGATATTGAGAAGAAGGAGGGATTCGTCAACACTGCAGAGAGGTCAAGAAGGATGACCGCTGCTAAAACTTATAAGAAGTGGAACTATTCCTTACCTGGGAAGGGAGTTGTTTATCTTACTTTATTTCAATTTCAGAGCTAATGGTCCCAATGGGGTTTTTTTGGCCTTTTTTTTTTTTAGGACAATTGGGGTTAAGTGACTTGCCCAAGGTCACACAGCTAGTTTTTGTGTTAAGTGTCTGAGGCAGGATTTGAACTCAGGGATTCCTGAATCCAGGGCTGGTGCTCTATTCACTGTGCCACCTAGCCACCCCCGTCCCAACAGTTTTCATGTGATCCTAAGTGGTTCTCTGCATTTGGCCATTGTCCACAGAGCCATACAAAGACTTATCTGCACAAAGTCATATGTATCTATCCCTTAGCTTGCCTCACAAAGTAGGAGTCAAGGGGTGGCTAGTTGGCCCGGTGAATAGAGCACCGGCTTTGGAGTCAGGAGGACCTGAGTTCAAATCTGGCCTCAGAAGCATAACACTTACTATCTGTGTGACCTTGGGCAAGTCACTTGACCCCAATTTCCCTGCCCTCCCCCCTCCAAAAAGCAAAAAACAAAAACCAAAAAAAAAAGTAGGAGTCAGTAACTGTGAATTCAGAGGTTTTTGCTCTTTAGCCAAAGTCAGCATTAATCTAAGCAAGGGGGTGAGCAGGGAGTATCTTCCTGCTATTGATGTTAACCATTCCTTTTTTATTTTTCAGCAAGGAAATTTTAATAGTTCCATTGGCTCAGATGGATACATGCTGTCATCACTGACCTGTGGAATGTCACCAGTAACTTCTATTACAGAAGGTCTACAGCAGGTAAGTTCCAGATGGGTCAGTATGTGAAGAGAGTATCTCATTTTTAAGCCTAGAGGACAGAGGGTTAAAGAAAGCATTAATTATAGCAGCTTTTCAATATATGAAGGATTCTTATTGGAAAGATGAACTCTTTTCTGTTTCTACCAAGAATGTGAAAAAGAAATAGGTTTAAATTACAGTGTGACAGTATTAATCAGGTAATAAATATTATAAGACACTGTGGAATAGGTTATCTGGGGGTGGTCATAGAATCCCTCTTCTGAAGGGAAAGGGAGTTTCCATACAATTGGAATGGCTGAGGTGTGGTCCTGTCCAAAAGGGTGTGTACTTTGGGGACTGGGAGGGTGAGGAAAGAATAGCCTACATGATTTTAGATTATTCATTAATTATGCATGAAATGCGGCAGGTTGGTGGCACAGTGGATAGAGTATGGGACTGGAGTCAGGAAGATTCCTTTTCCTGAGTTCAAATCCAGCCTCAGACACTTACTATGTGACTCTGGACAAGTCACTTAACTTCTCTGTGCCTCAGTTTCCTCCGTCTATAAAGTGGGGATAATAATACGATAGCACCTCCCCAGGGTTATTGTGAAGATCAAATGAGAGAACATATATGTACAGTGCTTTATAAATTTTAAATCATATGTAAGTGCAAGGTATTATTATTGTTGTTGTTAAAATCAGATGAAGGAGATGAGACTTGATCCTCACAGGCAACAGCAATCTACCCTACGTTCTTGTAAATCATGTATTTATGGTGAATGTAGCATGTTTAGGAATGTTGATTTGGCAGCAATATGAAGGTATTGTTGTTGACAGTGACCAGAGGAAGGAAAACCAGGTAAGAGAGCTAGACCACAGTGGTGTCACTAAAGATGGAGAGGAAGGAAAGAAAGGGAGGAAGGAAGGACAGATTGACTTATTAAACACATGCTATGCATCAGGCACTATTCTAACCACTTTAAAAATATTATTTCAAGTAGGTGCTGTTTTGACAGCAGTAACAGTAGTTAGGCAGCTAAGTTTGTAAGTTAAGACAAAAGATCATCTATCCAGGATGGAGATCCCAAAGGTGAAATCTGTGGATTGTGTGGGAGGGAAATGAGGTTGATGTCTGGAGAGCGGGCATTGTGGTGAAGGTATTGCAATAATCTAGGCAAGAGGTGATAAAGACCTGAACTATAGTAGTGACTATGAGAATAGAGAAAAAGGGAAGGAGGAGAGAGATATAACAGGAGAGATGACAGCATTTGGAAACTAGATATATGGGGTATGGCAAGATAATGAATGGTATATTTCTGAGGAAATGTACCTAGGAGACTATAAAGATTGTGGTGCCTTCAGCAGACATAGAAAAGTCCAGAAGGCAGCTCTGTTTTGGGGAAAGGACACAGGAGATGAAGAGATGAGTGACTGGGGAATTAGAGAGTATGAGTAGATATTAACATATTGATATCCCCTGGTAAAAAAGCAAGACTTATATTAGAGAGGGAGACGTTGGGGTACTGAGTTCCTTGAGAAAGGAGGTAAAATGACCAGTGGGCTTATAACCCACTGCCTCTAGAATTTGGATTGGATGATAAATCTAGATACAGTGAACCTCAGAGGACTAGAGGTCACAAATGTTTCTTCTTTTGGTAGTTTATGTGAATGTTGTTTTTACAATTGAAGTTCTCAGTAGAGCTTTCTTTGATTTAAAGCAGATTAGAATATGTCTGAGAAAATCACTCAATCTAATGTAAGGATACCCTTAAAAACACTTTTGACATGACTAATGGGGAAATATGATTAATATAATTGTACGTGTATAACCTATATCAGGTTGTTTGCTGCCTTGGAGAGTGAGGAGGGAAAAGAAAGAGGGGAAAATTTGGTACTTAAAATCTTATAAAAGTGAATGTTGAAAACTATCTTTACATGTAATAGGAAAAAAATAAAGTACTATTAAGTGGGAGCGGGCAGAGAAAGCACTTTTGAAATGATGTGTTGAATGAACTGAAGACTCAGTCACTTCCCTGCATCTCATTTCTATCCTCCCCCCATCCCCACACTTTCTCTTTCAGATAGTTACTATGGGTCTTTTTCGAACCATTGCTTTATTCTACCTTGGAAGTTTCGATAGCATCATCCGACGCTGTATGATCCAGAGGGCAAAGTCTGAAACTGTGGACAAAACAGCTTGATCATCATTCCAAAAAGCAGAGAATGGTTATCCAACAATTTGGACAGCTTGCTGCTAACTGGGATCTGACCGATAGACTCTGGTGCGAGTGGATTTGGATACATGGAGTTTGAACAGCTCTTTCTTCTTCAGGAACCTGGATGAAAGCACGAAGACAGAAATACAGTTCCAGGAAATATTAATACTATGCAAATATGAGGATGAAGACTTTTTGATTCTCTGGGTTCTGAGGTAGAGAGATGATGGTGTGGGAAATAATGGACTGTAAGAAGTGGGAGAAAATAGGACTTTGGACTGGGTTACTTGCTGGTAATTCTGAATAAGGACTTGTATTTCTTTTCTCTTATTCTTTCCCCATCCCCCTACCCCTTGTGGTGACAGAGACCAAAAATGAATTTTGTGGCACATAAAGTCATGAAGATTTTTTTTAATTGTTTAGGTCTCAACCAATTTTTAGGGTGGTTTTCAAAACTCAGCTAACTTGATTCATGACAATTTTTTCCCATTATCAGCAGGTTTAAACTGATACACTTTTACAGTATAGCCATCATGCTTCTATCTGTTCCTAGTGGAAAAATGTTAGATGGCAGCACTATCTCTGGACGATTCCAAATAGAAGCAAATTTTGCTGTATTACCACAGCTATGAATTGGGGGTAAGAGGAGATGGGGGGAAGTAGAGAGCAGTGTGGTGCCACAGGGCATGATTTAAAAGACAAATATTTCCTAGAGAGAGTTTTAAAAAATTCCTCTCTGGGTTATAATGCTTGGGAAATTTCCCTCTACTAACCTATGGTGAAAAGGCAGTCTTCTAAAATGATTTTTTGAAGAAAAAATAAAATTTTAGAAACTTCATTGTTTACAATAACTTAAATAGCCATAACTTAAAATTCATATATTCCATTTTATCCTATTCATTTCCTTTCCTCTTCACTTTTATCTAAGATTCTATTGTAATATTTACATGAAAATTAAATTTAATAAGACAATTTGTGTCAAATAAAACACAAATTGTAAAATTCTTCCAGTGGCATATACTTAACTTTCATGAAGGCTGAAGATTAAATACATAAATGTTTTTCCCTAGGGTACCATTCATTTATTGAGATAAGGCCCATGATTCTCAATGCATTATTTCAAACTAGACAAAACAGAAGACCAATGCCATACTTTTCTAAAAATTTATTAGGGCAACCCACACTTTTGCTATGAGAGATTCTTACCTTTGCACCATATGTTAATAATGCCTACATAACCTACCCTAGCAATGCTTTTTTAAGCTGTTATCTCTAAGCACCCCCTTGCTCCCAGGAATGCTGTTTCCAATGAGCAGGACCATTGTTTATTTAATGGACTTCTATAGTAAGTGCCTATGATGAGCTTTCACAAATGCTGCTTGTTTCATACTGGCCATTATTAGCTCTCCTCAGTTGGAGGGCTCTTGTCTTCATTTCCATTCTAAAGTCCTCTCCTAGGTGCATTTGTATAGTGAGGTCATATGGATTCATTTTTATGGAAATAGGCCTCTTCTGATGGTCACATAGAAAGGATTTTGTTTTTAAAAAATCATATATATGTATGTGTATATATACATATATAAATATACATATATACTTGTAGCAAAACTGGGAGGGGAGTAAATATATTGTTCTTGATCTAGAACTTCTTGGTTTAATTTTAAAATAAAATGGTGTTGAATGCCTTTAATCCATGAGAGCTTCATATAGCTTGCTTGCAGTGACTTCATAAATTAGACAAGGTGAGAATAATACTTTCTTAGTCGTGGTATCCAGGGTAGTCTAAAGATATGACTTTTAGACCAAGCAAAGTTACGCATGACAATAGATCTGCTGAAGTGATACGGTATTTCAAGGGAAATATCAGGCTTCTTTGTTACATATGTATTCCTTGTTATATACAGCTATAGCATTAAAAGGGTCTGACCACAACCAAAGCACGAGAATATTTTAAAGGCTAGAGCTCTAGTTTTTTCCTAGCTGGCTCAGGTAGGCAAATGACTCTTGTAACGTTAATTAGCCTTTTTCTTCCAAAAGTTTCCTGAACCAAAGTATTTTGATAGTGTCCCTCTCTTAGGGCCCCCTTCCTTCAGAGAGCTCATTTTATGCTTACAAATAGGGTAAATTGTGCCCGTGGTAAAAGATATTCAGTTATAGTTAGACTGAAAAGCTGGCCTCTCTTCTCTAGGTGATCTTCAACAGTTTATTACAAGAATTTCAGTTCTGAAGTCCTTAGCTCTGAGTGCTTTGAGTTGCATTGTTTTATTATATGTGTATTTATTTTTAAAACTTTTAATTGCATTTAATCTTAAAAGTTCTATAAGAGATTTAGAGAACCATTCATTTTGGAAAGAGATCTAAAACAATCCTAGTTTTTAAAGGAAAAATCCCTATTGACCATTTTTTTTTTGCCCAGTTTAACAGTTTGCACAGTTGATAGAAAAAAAAGCGAAAATATTATATTATCGCAAGATTCACAGGTTAGGTTGACATCCTAGTGACACTAATTTTTACATGTTTACTGCAGATTCTTTCTTTGGTTATGTTCAGTATATTACTGACAGCTTCTGCATAAGCCTTTCAAGAGGATTTTTCAGTAGGTTAGATGCCACAAGTATTAGTTTGGTGAAAATTCAGAGAGAAGAAGTAGATCATATGTGTCTACCAGGCAAAATGGATATTAAAATAACATTTTCCCCCGCCATTATTCTGAACCACAGATTTAATCATTTTGTTGCATCATGTTCTCAATAAAACATGGATGACCATTTGTGACCAGCTTTCAAAATTTGTACTTTTTTTGATAGTCTAATGCATTGATTGTATATTTCCCATTACTCTGTCATTCCCAGGAGGCATTACATTTAATGTATACACTAATCACTAACTCCAACCGTCCTAAATTTCCCTACTTATAACCATGGTGTGGGGCAGTAACAATAGATTTAATATTTTATTAAGTCTAAAAAGAAGGGAGTAGCTAGTTATATTTTTCTTGATGTAAAAATTCTACACACTTTTAAATTGAAAAGGGTATATGTATATGGCTATTTTGATACATACCAGAGCTTGGGCTTGCTGCTTCATGGGCATTTGTGCCAGAACTGTAAACTAATTTTCGTATCTTGTATTTCTCAGAAACAAAAAATAAATGGGCAACGAGGTTTACAGATTTGAGGATTTATTTTTATGTAAATGGTACTTTCTTTAGATACTTGAGCACAATAAAAAAAAGTTCCTGCTATCTAACCTTTGCATTCCAAGCACTTGAAGAGTATGGCATTTTTAAAAAGCACATAATATGGTTGCAGTAAACGTTTTGTACATTTATCTTCTCCCTCTCCCCGCCCCCTCAGGCTCCCCTCAGCCCCAGGGGAGGAAGTGTGAAACTAAAGATTAGGAGATCTGAGTTCAAGTCTGCTAGCTACTTGACCCTGGGTAAATCATAATCACTAGGAAACTGTTTCCTCTTACAAAATGGGAATAATAATTTGAGCTCACTTTTCTAAAATGTGTTGGAGTTTATCAAGTGGATAAACTCTAAGGAAGATGGGGTAAGGGTGTTCATGCTCATTTTATAGAAGGGGAAGTTGAAAATCAGATGTTAAGTGACTTGCCCAGGGTCACACAGCTGGTAAGTGGAAGACAACCAGGACTTGAACCCAAGTCTTCTACCACACCAGCTTAAACTGTAGCTCAGGATTGTTGTGAGGATCAAATGATACACAAGAAACTACAAAGCATGAGGGAAATATATGGCATTATTATTTTTTAACCTGTGTTTATATAACCCTTTCATTGGAAGCTAAGTTCAAGGGAGAAAGAGGAAAGAAATTTTTTAATTTAAATTCAAAATCCAAAGATTTGGAGTTTAAATGCAAAGAAACGTCCTGCCCATATCAACCTCTTACTACTAAGTTGTTCTATCCTTATTTGACTACAAATGGCAACAGGTTATACAATATATACAATAACTTTAACAACTAATTTTCTTCCTCAATCTTTAGCTCAGAATTTTTAGGGTTTTTTTTTCCTCAGTCATGGCCACTTAGAAAGTTAGAAATGATCATTTAAGAGCATTTTTCTGTCTGAGTCACATGAATTCCAAGATGGCAGACTAGATATTTTTTCTGATCCCTTGACCTCTCGGGCTTCTATAAAACAGAAATTTTGTACCAAAGATAAAGCAACTTCAGCTGTCTCCAAGGGCTAGGACACCCAGAATCCAAAAAAAAGCCTTAACCTTCCTCCCCCCGAAAACCCAATGATATCACAGTCATGACCCCTCAATTCAATCAGAACCCTCCCATGCTACCAGCACTGAGGCTATACTAGCAGACCCAAGGATATGACACAGGCTTACATCAAAACCCATCCCTGTACTCCATGCTCCCCTCCCTTTTTCCAAGGCTGGGGAGACCCCAGCTCCAGGTTGTAGAAGTTTGCTCAGGGCTTGAGAGCCAGCTTGGCTACAGCCCTTTGGGAGCAAAAGCTTCCTGGGGCCCACAACCCAGAAGCACCAGCACTGCAAAACTCTGGACTGGTGGTGCCAGACCAGAGCACTAAGGAACTGAGGTAGTGAGACAGTTCACCAGGATAGGACCCCATGCATTTGGAGAACTGTGCATCACTCTACCAAGCCTGAGGGAATAGCACAGCATCCAGTCGGGGCTATTTCTGACCAGCCCAAAGCCATTTAGGGCAGAAATCTAGGCTGGTGAATTCAAGCCCCCCATGAAACTACAATTAGAAGGAAGGGGATCAGGAAGTAAATGATAAGGAAAATGAGGGGGGAAAAGAACTGAAGCTACCTAAGATTTCAGGGAGAAGAAATCACAGACCTTAAACATAAGCATATAAAACAACAGGAAAAACAGTAACAACAGAAGGAAGTATGTCCTCCAGCTCTAATAAACAAGTTCAGGCATCAATGGAGAAATAGTATAAAACAAAGGAAAATGATGCAACATTTGAAGAGACACAGGACCTTGTTGAATGTGAGGGGAACATGGAACTACAACAGGCTGTTTCTGAGTAGTTTAAAAGAGAATTATGAGAGCAGAATTTATGTCCTACTCCACAAAAACAAGGAGTAGAATAGAAAAAAACAAATGTGCCATGGCAAGTCTCATCTAAGAAACAGAAGAGGGACCAATAGATTGGGAATGCAAAGACACCAAAGTGAAGGACTACCGAGAAGAGGAGCAAAAAAACAAGAATGTCCAAGACAATGTGCTCTCTGTGCCAGCAAAACATGCTGATCTCAAGGACAGGATGTGTAGAGTCAATCCAAGGATCATAGTCTTCCAGAAGAATGTGACAGGCAAATAAAACTGCAAAACTTAACACCATAATGAAGGAAATAATAAAAGAGCTGCCCAAAACTTCTGAACATAGAAAACGAAATTACAATTAAAAGAATTCACATCTCACCTCTAGGGAAAAAAAAATTTAGGCCCCAAACTCCAAAACACATAGTAGTTAAATGTAATAATTCATTTTAGAAACAAATTCTGCAAGTCATCTGGAGACAGATCTTAAATTAAAAAAGGAAAGGACATTTGAATAACACAAGACAATTCTGCACCCACTAGACAAAGGAGGAGGGAATGGAATAATGTGTTCGGGGTAGTCCAGCTCAATTCCCTTTGTATTCAATTATGAGTCTAGTCCAATTTCTGTCTTGTGAGAAAAAATTTATTCAAGTGTGGGAATTGGGAGAAAACCTTATTGTATTGTTTGAATCTAGCCCTGTGTGGCTGGGAGCCAGAACCACATCTACCTGCTGTTTAGAGACCCTTAACTAAGGACCTTAAGTTATGCTGTCCAGAAACTCAGATAGCACCCCATATGTTTTATCTGAAAACTGGCCCCACATTGATTGATCAGTTATTGTTTCTGTGTTCCTTTGATTTTTTACAGACACTTGGGGGAGTGGGACACTTTTTCTGAATTCAGGGAATTGTACCTGTTCACTCTTCCCCTCCCAACTTGGAAAGTCCTTAATCTTTCCTCCAATTAGAAATCAGATATCTAATGTTGTAGTGATTCATTTTAATTAATTAGCCTTATTTGATTAATTGTTTTTAACATATAAAAGTCTGTCTCTCCCTGTATTTGGGGTTCAGCCCAAGCTGAGGAGGTCTGCTCCTGGTTTGTTGAGCAATTGGCATGCATTGCTTAATAAATTGAAATGATTAGAAGCTTAAACCTCTTTCCACAGTCACTTCATCATTCATCCACCACAAAGGGGAGAGCTTAGAATGGATATCTTAGGAGCTTTGATTGCATGAAGAATACAGGCAGAAAAGAAAGACCAGATAATTATAGGGGTCATAAATGAGAAAATGAGGAGCTAAGGGTAAACAGAAAGAAAAAGTGGATAATGAAGAGAGTAAGAGAAAAATCCTTTTTGGAAAGTGGCACAAAAATGAAATTTTAGAAACTATGAGCAAGACTAGCTGAAGGGAAGGAGAAGAAGAGGGCATATAACTGACCAATAGAAAGGAAAAAAGAGGGAGAAGAAATATATAATCAGATTAAAGCAGTAGAGAAAAAAAGAATGAGTAAATGAAATCCTAAAGGGAAAGGGCAACAAATGTAAAGTGGGGATCAGGGGTGAGGGGAAGAGACCAGCAGAAATATGACCACCTTAAAGAAAAACATTATGGTAAAGAAACCAAAGGAACATAATACTGTGTTTATAGCAGAAAGGGAAAAAATACCAATTTCAGAGAGAGATGGAGGAAAATGTAAGCCTAACTTTTTTTTGTCTCTTTTATTTTTTTCTGTTTACATCATTCGTTTCCACAAGATTTTGAGTTACAAATTTTCTCCCCATTTTTCCCCTACCCACCACCCCAAAACAGCAATTCCACTGAATATCCCCTCCCCCAATCTGCTGTCTCCCATGTCTTCCCCCATACCCTCTCTGACTTTCCAGTAGGGCATGGTGGATCTCTATGCCTCAGTGCCTGTATATCTTATTTCCCAGTTACATGTAAAATACTACTACTGCTAATAATAATAATAATAATAATATATATATATATATATGTATTTTTAAACATTTAATTTTAAAACTTAGAATTCCAGATTCTTTCCCTTCCTCCCTCGTCACCCACCCTTACTGGGAAGATAAGCAATTCAATATAGGTTGTACATGTATAGCTATGCAAAACATTTCCATAGTGGATATATTGTGAAAGACAGACTATATTTCCCTCCATCCTATCCCACTTCCCACTTGTTCTATTCTCTACTTTGATCCTGTCCCTTTTCAAAAGTGGGTGCTTCCAACTTCCCTCCCCTCCAGCCTGCCCTCCCTTCCATCATCCCCTCTCTCATCCCCTCCCTCCTACTCTTCTGTAGGGTGACATAGCCTATTTAGTGTGTATGTCATTCCCTCCCTAAGCCAAATTCAATGAGAATAAGGTTGACCCATTCCCTTTTGCCTTCCTGTTCTTCCCCTCCATTGTAACAGTTTGTGCTTTCTCTCCTTTTTATTTTAATAATTATTTCTTTGTCTATAGCTTTTGTTTTTGTATTACCTTCTTTTCCCAACATGCCCCTCCCTCCTGCCCCATGAGAGATCCATCCCTAACAAAAAAATAACAGAGAGAAAAAAATTCAGCCAAAATCCTCCTTAATATATCCATTGATTCTAATATCAATACTACTTTCCATGTCCATAGTCTCCTACCTATGCAAAGAAAGGGAGTTTCATTTTAAAAATAACTTATGAACCTACATGTCACATATTGTCTTTAAAATAATGGGCTTGGACTTTGAAGACAGCAAAACTAACATTAATTCTCATTTCCCCCCCTCTATCCTTGCTTTTTAATTTTTTCTCTTTTTTTCTTCTTTCTTGTCTTCCTCCCCAGACCCCGTCACATTCTCACAAGTCTTCTCAGAAAAAGAAACCTTGACTTCCTCGGCTGAACTTCTGAATATTTCTTTACCCTTCTTTACCTTCCCTCTTGGGGAGAAAGAAAAGAACTAAAAACATAATAACCTCTTATCCAAAGTTGTGAGCACCCTGGTGCTTCTGAGTAATCACTTGAGAATCCCCATATAAATCCTGAAATGGTCATTTAATTACTTTCACTAGGAATTAATTTTTGAATGTCTACAATGTGCAATGTGTATTGTGGTTGAACAAAGCTGGCAACACAGGGAATGTGAATTCTTTACCCACACAATTTTAATACTATGCTGTCACTAGCGCTTACTACCTTTATTTCAGTTCAATCAATAAGTTAAGCATTTATTGAGTACCCATAGCGTGGCCAGATCTGTGTGAGGCTTGTGAAAGTTACAATAGAAATTTCCAGACATGGACCTTGCCCCTTTGAAGCATATTCAGTTCTCCTGATTTATATCTTGCCACTGTACCCAGATGACTGGAGGAGAAAGTGCATCTGGTGACTTCGAACAGCCCTCTCTCACTTAAATCTAATTCATTTGCAAGTTATGGCATCATCTTCCTGATGCATGGTCCTCTTCAAGAACAAAGGACAAAAAACAGTTCTCTCAATGGAGAATTATTTTATGTAGAAAAATGAGAGAAGGCTCTTCTAGATTTCTATTTTAGTAAACCAGAAATCAATAGGTGAATCTCCTAATGGTGAACTCTTACAGCAAAATAAATCTTAACAACTCTTTAATTTTTGGTTTGTGATTCAATTTATGTATTTCACTAAATTAACTGTTTTATAAAGTTCAGATTCCACTATAAATTAACCCAGTGGGAACAATGAACCAAGACATGTTTATTTATTTAGACTTAAGAAAAGTTTTCTATTTCTGGAAAGAAATGTTGAAAAGAAAATAAGGAGTTTTTATACAACAGAGCATATTCTAAAATGCAAGTGATTCGGAAACAATGTAGATTATCTTTATTCACCCAATGTGTATTTCATCTTAAGATGAAATCTTTAAATCAAGCGAGTCAAGTACTGTACATGGTCCAAGTAAAGTACTCTACCTTTAATGTCATGAGATATAAGATATCTAAATTTGGAAACTAGTTTCTTACTAGATTGCTGGTCCAAATTGGTGGGAAGGGGGGGAGGGGAGCATTTATTTGCCAGATACTGTATTAAGTACTATTTCCCTTTTTTTTTTTTTTTTACAAATATTACCTAATTTGATCCTCACGACAACCCTGTGAGGTAGGTGCTACTATTATCCTCATTTTATAGTTGAGAAAACTGAGATAAATAGAGGTTAAGTGACTTGCCCAAGGTCATACAGGCTGTAAATATCTAAGGCCATATTTGCACTCAGGTTTTTCAGATTCCAGGTCCAGCACTCTAACCGTGGTGCCACTAGCTGCCTCTGGGGAGCAGAAAATGACTCCCCAAGCCCTCCTTTTACTCCTTGTGCGTTTCAGGGCTACATTTCAGCCACATCTGGATGACCAGAGTGCTCTTTGGCTCTTAAAATAATTTTGTTACAATAACTCAATCTACTCATCTACCCAACAACACATCCTTTTCTACAAAGTATGGTTTCCACCATCAATTTTCCCTGTATGCATTCTCCAACACACTTCAGTTACAGACAACATGAGAAAGTTGGAGGCTGCCCAACTTGATTTCTAGCACATCCTATGAGTTGCCAATATGGCTTGTAAATAGGGAGATGACTGCTATTCTATTTTTAAGAAATCTTTGGGTATGGAGAACTGACCACCTATGACCATCCTCCCATAATTAGGAGACTTTCCTAGAGAGGACAGCAATCGCCTTCCCTGCCTCACTTCATTCATTCATTCATTCATTCATTCATCCATCCATTCAACAAATAGTTATTAAGTGCTTACTATGTGCTAAGTGGTGCTTTGTCAATGCCAAGATGTTGACATTCCACTAAGGCATATTAAGAACATGTTCATAGAAAATAAAATATAATAATGTATACAAAATAAATTTGTGTGTGTGGGGAGGAGAGTTACTAGCAGCTGGGGAATCCAAATGGACTTCCTATAGAGGTAGTGCTTCAACTCAGGTGTTAAGTCATGTGTCCAAACAAGTGCTATTACCCCTTTTCACTCTGAATTTGCCCAGTCTTATTGGACTTGTTTACAACACTGTCACCTCCACCCCAGGCTATAATAACACCCTCTGAATCCTCACCTACCACTTATTGTATATGGGCAAGAACATTTAAAGTAGCCTTGACTCATGAAAATAATGTCCATAAGTATTGGCTACCTCCAGTGCCTAGCGGACTGACAAGGATAGAGGCCAAGGAAAGATCACATATAGGATACAAGGAATATATGACCTAGAATTGTTAAATTTCTTCTATCTAACTATGACTTTCAAGTCTGGAGTGGTGTTTTTGTAAGAATAATGACATCTGAGCCTTACCATCATGCTGAGTCAGCAATGGGGTGATCTAGGCCATGAGGAATGTCAGCAGTGTAGGGATGAGAAATGTACTTTGCTGCCATAAAAAGATCAAACTTTAGGCAAGCAGATTATCCTCTGAACACCTTCCTGGAGATTGCTTTCTGAGGCTATGCTGACTTCCCAAGTTTGGAATCTTCACTCCTGTGTCTAGTTTCCCATTCTTTCAACACCATGGCTTTTGGGGCTCTGGAGAAATACAGATCTGAAACCTGGCCTGCCCTTGATTTGATTCTGATCAGGACTTTGTTCCTTATTCCCTCAAACTGGGGATTGTCTGTTATATTCAGGCAAAATATAACATATCACCAACATGTATCAGTCATCAAATATCAAATATATAACAGCCTTAAACATATATTTTATATATATATGCATACATATATATACTTTATTTACTATAGATATGGCTATCATGTGAGAAATTTTGGAACACCGCCCCCCCCCCCCCCCACACACACTAACTTTAGGTATACCTCAAAGCTTTGTCCTAAGCTTTCTTCTCCCTCTCTACTGTTTCACTTGGTGTTCTTATCAGCTCCCCTGGATTCAATTATCATCTCTGTGTAGACATAACAGGGTTAGTTATCTAGCTCTAACCTCCAGTCTTGCACTTCCTACTGCCTGTGTGGCATCTTAAACTACATGTCTCATAAATATCTTACATTTAACATGTTCAAAACAAAACTCAAATCTTCCCCCCCCCCAAACCCTTTCCCCTTCCTAATTTTACTATTATTGTTAAGGGCACCACCATCCTCTCAGTCATCCAGACTGGAAACCTAGGTGTCCTCCATGCCTCCCTAACACTTACAATATCCAATCAGTTGTCAAGTCCTGTTTCTACCTTTGTAAAAGCTCTCATAGGGGCAGCTAGGTGGCACAGTGGAGAACTGGCCCTGGAGTCAGGAGGACCAGAGTTCAAGTCCAGCCTCAAGCAGTGTGACCCTGGGCAAGTCACTTAACCCCAAAATGTCTTAAAAAAATGCAGCTCTCATATACACTCCTTTCTCTACTCCTCATTGCTGGTCATCATCACCTCACACGTGGACTATTGTAATAGCCTTCTGGTTGGTCTTTCTGCCACAAGTCTCTCCCCACTTCAGTCCATCTTCTATTCAGTTGTCAAACTACTCTTCCTAAAGCACAGGTCTGACCACATCACTCCCCTGCTCACTAAACTCCAGTGGCTCCCTCTTACCTCCAGGATCAAATTTAAAATCCTCTGTTTAGTTCTTATAGCCCTTTATAACTTGGCTTCCTCCTACATTTCCAATCTTCTTATACGTTACTCCCCTCCACATACTTTTTGATCTAGTGATCCTGACCTTATTGCAATTCTTCTCACAAGATCCTCCATCTCCAGACTCCAGGCATGTCCACTGGCTGTCCTTTGTGCCTAAAACTAATGTCCTTCTCACCTCTGCTGCCCAGCTTCCAGGCTGCCTTCAGATATCAGTCAAAGTACGACCTTTTGCAAGAAGCCTTTCCTAGTATTCCGTAATCTTAACGCCTTCCCTCTAGAATTATCTCCAACTAACCCTGTGTACATGCTGTTTGTACAAAATTCCTTGCCTCCGCTGTTAGACTGTGGGCATTTTAAGAACAGGGAGTATTCTTTTGGGCCTTTCTTCGTATCCCTATTACTTAGGATAGTGCCCACCACATGGTAGGTGTTAAATGCTTGTTGACACACATATACATGTACATACATAGCTATGTATATACATACATATGTGTGTAGATAGATACATGATAGATGATAGAGAGACAGACAGACAGATGACAGATCGATAGATAGCTAGATAGATAGATAGTTCCTATTCTCCAGGCTAAATTTCCTCATTCCTCATATTATCTGGTTTCCAGAAGTCCCAACGTTCTGATTGTCCTCCCCAGGAGACACTTGTTTCTTAATCAATCACAACAATGATTTATTTGTTTCCTACTGTGCTCCAAGACTTGAGCTAAGTACAAGTACAAAGAATGAAACAAACCCTACTCAAAATGACTGAGACACTAATTACACATAAAAATGATACAACATATCAATATCAACAAATACAGTATAATTAAAGACAAGGTAGTTTGGGAGGGAGGGCACTGGAAGTTGGGGGGTGGCATTGGGAAAGGCTTCCCACAGAAGGTGGTGCTTGACCTGGGTTTTAAAGGGAGAGATAGATTATATGAAGCAGAGGCAAGGAAGAAGGGCATTACAGGAATGTAGAATGGCAGTACAAAGGCATTGAGGTGGTAGATAGTGTTGTGTTTCAGTAACAGAGAGAAAATCATTCTGAC
The DNA here is from genome assembly GCF_028583685.1 of Petaurus breviceps papuanus. Lineage (NCBI taxonomy): Eukaryota > Metazoa > Chordata > Mammalia > Diprotodontia > Petauridae > Petaurus > Petaurus breviceps. The sequence goes on from NW_027186304.1 coordinate 103,613,704, forward strand.
TAGATCAAAGAGTACAAGACAGTGAGATACCCAATGAGGCTGGAAACATAGGTTGGGCCAGATTGTGAAGGGCTGTAAGTGCTACACTTAAAGGTTTATACTTTATCCTGGAAGCAACAGAAACACACTGGAATTGATTAAGTAGGGAATCACATGATCAGATCTGTGTTTAAGGAAAGTTACTTTGGCAACACTGGGTAGTATGGACTAAAGGAGGAGACTTTTGAGGCAAGGAGAAAGAAGAATGAAGGCCAGAACTGAAGCTTTGAGTCCAGATGTATTCTGACCAATTCAGAGTACAGCTAAATTCTGATACTTATTTATGTTAATAAAGCCTATGATTCCCTTAGAATGTGGGAGGTATAGCCTTGTCAGTGTTGACTCATTAAGCTTATAACCAATTATAATCCTGCATCATTTTCACATATCTTCTGTCTGTTCATCCTGCCTTTGTGTTACTCCTTTATATGAATCTGAGTACAAATTCAAAATTTAGTAGGGTTAAAGATAGAGAGGCAATGTGGGATAGTGAATAGGAAGTTGGTCTCAGAAACATATGGTTCTGTACTGTAGTTCTACCTCTAACATACTGGTTTTATAATCCTAGGCAAGTCACTTAACCTCAGTGCCTCAGGTAACAACCCAAATGTCAGGATTGTTACCAAGCTGCATTACTAAAGGAGGCTTCCTAAATGGGAGTTCTCCATGCCAATGAAATCATAGATCTGCACCAAGCCCTCTAGTCTCCTTAATTTTTTGGGGGGGGGCAGTTGGGGTTACATGACTTGCCCAAGGTCACACGGCTAGTAAGTGTTAAGTGTCTGAGGCTGGATTTGAACTCACATCCTCCTGATTCCAGGGCTGGTGCTCTATTCACTGCCACCTAGCCGCCCCAAGCCCTCCGGTCTCTTCCCCTTCACTTCGACTCTCCCCCTGCCCCAAGTCTGTTAGTTCTTTTGTTTCATTATTCTAGCCTGCCAAGTTCCTTTTAAATCCTATCTGGATAGCTGATAAACATTCCTCCTGTGCCTTCAAATTGAGGAAATTCAGGAACCTCAAGTTTTTCATCTATAGAACAGGGATGAATGTAAGCAGTAACTTTGGTAGTACAGGAAAAAGAACATGCTAAAGATTTAGACTGTAGCCCTGTAATATTAATGGGATATAAGAACTTCTTCCACCATTAATAGGCCTCACATGGAGTCCATTAAGGGAAGCTTGATTAGGGGAGGCTTGTTTTTTCATGAAGGCCCACACCCCTTGTTACTTTGTAATTAGGCACTGGGTCATGAGGGTTGTGATGCCATCTGACTTTGAAGAAGTGTATCTATACTCTGAAGTTAGCATTTTGCTTTGGGGCTCACTCATTGGAAGAATGTTATTGTGATTTGACCAGATGAGACTCTCAGTAGCCTTTAAGGATCCCCCTAACCTTGAAAAAACCAGATGTTGGTGCTTCTCTCTCTGGTAACTATGTATGTATTGCCTTGGTCAGACAGTTGAATCTGTCTGTTGATCTGTGCTAATTTCTCAGACAGTTAGAAGCCCTGTCTGTTAGTCTTTATTTTTCTGCTTGTATTTTCTGTGAAGTTCAGGGTGCTGATTTTCCCCAAATGTAATTTAAAAAAATCGTTGACCCCTTAAACAGCTATCTTTCCTAGAAAAGCAGATCTAAGAACCTATGCTAGCAGCCATACTGCTTATGCCAGTTTGGTTGCAGCTACAAGCCCAAATACTATTTTAACTTCATATGTGACCCTGGGTAAATCACTTCAATTTCTCCTGACCTCAGTATCTTTTATATGTAAAATTAAGATGGTGGACTAGAGTATCTTTCAACTCAAATATTCTGATTCTTTTTTTTTAGCTTCCTCTTTTCTGATGGCTATTATACCATTCCCTCTTTTTTTAACTAAGCATTAAATCATTGCAATAATTTAAATGTAACTAATTAAACATTAATCACATAAACTCTAGAAAGATCAGAATTATGTCTTTGTTTTTTGATTGACCCTGACTTTCTAAACATTTAGACTCTGATGTTGAATGTAAATGGGGAGAAAATTTTTCACCAAACTAAATTATCATGTTGAAAACCACCAGTAGCCATTCCTCACTTGATAAATGGTTAAAGGATATGAGCAGGCAATTTTAAGAAGAAGAAATCAAAGCTATCAGTATATCACATCAAAATGCTCAAAATAATTAGAAATTAGAGAAATACAAATTAAAACAACTCTGAGATATCATCTCACATCTATCTGATTGTCTAACTTGACAAAAGGAAAATGACAAATGTTTGAAGGGATACAGAAAAATTGGGACATCAGTACACTATTGGTCGAGTTGTGAACTAGTCTAACCATTCTGGAGAACAATTGGAACTATGCCTAAAAGACTATAAAACTGTGCATTCCCTTGGACCCATTAATACCACTACTAGGTCTGTATCCCAAAGAGACCAAAGAAAAATGAAAAGGAGCTATATGAACAAAGATATTTATAGCAGCTCTTTTTGTGGTGACAAAGAATTGGAAATAGAGGGAATGCTCATCAATTAGGGAATGGAATAACAAGTTGTGAGGGAATACTATTGTGCTATAAGAAATGACCAACAGGATGGTTTCTGAAAAAACTGGGAAAACTTATATGAACTCATGCAAAGTGAAGTGAGCAAAACCAAAGGAACAACACGCACAGTAAACAGCACTATTGTAAAGATGATCAATTGTGAAAGACTTAGTTACTCTGATGTATACAATGATTCAAGATAATTCGATAGGATCCATAATGAAAAGTGATGTCCAGGGCGGCTAGGTGGTGAAGTGAGTAGAGTGCCAGCCCCAGAATCAGGAGGAGCTGAGTTTGGATCCAACCTCAGACACTTAAAACACACACACAACTAACTCCTGAGGTACTACTCTTCTCACTGTACCATGCTGCCTCCTTTAAAATTGATCAATATAATTTTTGATCATAACTTTTTATTTCCTGGCGTAGGGAATTCTCAGTGATATAACTCCCTTTATTATTACAACTTTAGAATTTATAGTTTTTAGGATTTTCTGAGAAGCTGATAGGTTTAGTAACGTTGGGCAAGTTACTTAACCCCAATTGTCCTCCAAAAAGCAAAAAGAAAGAAAGAAAGAAAAATTCTGTCCATTTCCAGACGGAGAGAACTGATCAATTCTGAGAACAGACTGAAACATACTTTTAAATTTTTTCTCTTTTTTTGTTCGTGTTTTCTTTTACAACATGGCTAATATGAAAAAGTGTTTTGCAAAACTTCACATGTATAATCAATATTAAATTGCTTGCCTTTTCTGGAAAGGAGGAGCTGGAGGGAGAAAGACAATTTAGAATTCAAAATTTTAAAAATGAACATCAAAAATTTTTTAAAATAATTGGGACAGATTTAATGAAATAAAAATACATTTAAAAAAGAAAAAGAAAACCACCAGTAGGTGGCGAAACCTAGCAAGTTTCAATATTTTCGTGAACTGAAGTGGATAATAAAGGAAAAATTATTAATCTTTCAGTTAAGGAAAAGTTTGATTAAATAACTACCACTTAATGATAACAAAGAATAAACACTAACGAGAGATAAGACATTCCTTTGATTTCACACTTAAAGTATAGGAACATGTTTAAGAAACATGTATAGGAAGGAAGGAAGGTTGGAAAAAAAGGAAGAAAAGGAAAATGCTTAAGAAATATATATAGCAAGGAAGGAAGGAAGGATTTACTAAGGGCTTACTATGTATGTGCTAAGTACTTTACAAATATTTCTCATTTGATCATCACAACAACCCTGAGAGTTGCTATTATTATCCCCATTTTACAATTGAGGAAACTTGGGCAGTAAGAAACTGAATGATTTGCCCAGGGTAAGGATTTGATGCTGAACATGGCTTTTTGACTCCAGGCCTAATGTTCTATCCATTGTGTCATTTATATTTATTTTTTAAAGAAACTAGTTTTATGAGGGTACTAGTTATATGAAAAATATTTGCTAAAGCATCAGCACTTTCTTATGCAGCTATTAGAATTTAATAACCACTCAATAATACTTGTTAAATACAAATACCTTTCCTTCAAAGCCAGAAAGATGATAGTAGTTTTTTTTTTAAAGCAATTGGGGTTAAGTAACTTGCTCAAGTTTACACGGCCAATTATTTCTGGGTGTGGTGCTAAGTATCTGAGCCTGGATTCGATCCCCAGGTCATCCTGACTCTGGGGCCAGTGCTCTTACTCGCTGAGCCACCTGGCCACCCCTGATAGTAGTTCTTTATTGTTTTCATGTAAAAGACATCCTTGCTTTCTTAATGGAGCAGATTTCTTCATGAGCACTGAACCATTCCCTCAATTACTTTTTAAAAAAAAATGACAAGATCAACACCAGGCTAATTGACTTGCATAAGATCACAGAGTTAGTAAATGCCAGAGATGGGATTTGAACTTGTCTTACAGACATTCTAGTAAGGATATGATTCCAAAATACCATGATATCAAACACTTGGGATTTCAGAGATATGGTCAAGTTAGATTCATATGCTTACCAGATCTCATACCCACTATCACTCAATACCTAACACAACAAAACCCAAAGACTATAAGAAAGCAAAGATGCATTTTACAATGTTGGCTTACAGTTTCCTCCTGTACCATTAATAGTATTACTAGTACTTAACAGTCTTCTCCCCCACTGTGAGTCTTTTTGCCTCCTGTACTATTGAGACAAGTAATAATAATAGTACTTAGGAGACCTCAACTTCTTCAGTAAAGATTTATGGAGCTAGTCTTGTAAAATTCCTTGCAGCACTGCTTGGGTGTGAGACTGTATCTTATTTGTTTTAGTGCCCACCTAACTAATGATAGTGTTTTGATTGTCATCCATAAAATATTGCATTGATGAGGTATTGACTTTTAATCCATATTGTCCTGTTAATTTTTAAGTTTTAATACATTTGAAGCTCTTTTTACCTTCTGCCTTCATTTTTTCTCCCTTGGAATTCTGTTGGAATTTCCTTATCTTTGTAGGTTAGCAGTGAATCAATTCTGTGGGCCTATAGAATAGATGTCAAAATATTTCTCTAGTACTTTTAAACTCCTGTCAAACTTATTAGAAATTGCCATGCAGGATTTATGAATGAGGAAACTTGGCATGTAAGGGGATTAGAGATAGTATGGTTGCTTTAAAGATAGACCAAGTTAGTAAGAGTAGGGATTATAACTCTTTGTTCTTAATTTTTTTCCAATACCTTTAGCCTCTGAGTTATCATTACAAAATGTCTCTTCAATTTTGTCTGAACTTAGGGAAATCCTGAAGATCTGGTAAACAAAAAAGATGTTTTATTTATGTGTTCAGATTTAAGATGAAAATGAGTTTAGAAATAGAAGGACATATTCAAGTTTGGTGAAAAGAAGACATTGGATCAAGAAGAAGAAAAATATAAAGAGTGTGATGAAAATCACGGTGAAAGGTATTTTTTGAGCCTAGGGAAAAATCGATGGCATAAGTTTAGGGATGAAATTAAAATGATTTCATCATTTTTATCTCTGTTTTCAGGAATATATAACACCAGGTGGTATTAAACATAATATGAGTACCTCCATCCTTCCTTCAAATATCCTTGTTTTTAAAAAATCTTTTGAGTCTATATACTAACCAAAAAAATGCAATGGACTTTCACTTTAATTTTTGCCTTGGGTTGATTGAGACTTGAGAATGGAATTAATTGTACTTAAATTATATCCTTTTCCTTGTCTTTTGATCATGATGGTCATGAAAAGGATTCTGGAAATTGCTCAGAATATCTTGATTTTGAGGTAAGAATACATATCCCCATGAGAGATTTCTAAAGTCAAATGTAGTAATAGCACAAATTTTGTGAACTCAAATTCTGTACCACTACCAAGACATGACACAAAATTGTTCAAGAGAACAGCAGACCTACTTAATCAATGAATATCTTCTAAGGAATCCATTATGAGAGAATACAGATTAAGGTATTGGTACCTGTTACTTCTCTCCTATCAATTCTGAATTCTAACAGATTAATGAATAGCCTGCTGACTCAAAAGAAAGTTTTAACCAATCAACAGACTGTTGATTCAAAAGTAAATTTTAACCCAAAGAAATCACTCAACACTTAATACCTCACATGGATCATTTACTTATACAAGTCAGTCCTGGAGAAGAGGGTCAACATAAAGACATCAAGCTTAGAAACAATGTGTTTCAGAATTATGTAAAACGTCATAACATAATAGTAGCAGAATTGGCCTTAGAGTCCTAAGATTCAAGTTTGAATCCTGTACCAATACTTAACTATGTTAGCTTGGACTAGTGACCTCTTCAGAGCCATCAGTTTCCTTAACCATATAGGGAGAATAATATTGCACTAACAATCCCCTAAAGTTGTTTTTTGCTTTATGGAAGGCAGTTGGGGTTAAGTGACTTGCCCAAGGTCACACAGCTAGTTTTGTGTTGTCTGAGGCCTGATTTGAACTCAGGTCCTCCTGACTCCAGGGCTAGTGCTCTATTCACTGTGCCACCTAGCCAACCCCCTAAAGCTGTAAGGAAAGTGCATTCTAAGTCTTAAATTTCTACATAAATGTCAAATGAGATCATATTTTAAAGTGCTTAGCACAGTGTCTGGCACATAATAGGTGCTACATAAATGTTTATTCCCTTCCTTAATAACTGTTTGGAAACCAGAACACATTTTTCCCCTTCATTTTACCAATGTTATAAACAGGGAAGGTTAGTTTCCCAGGTTGACCCAAAGAAGATAATTTAACTCACAAGACTGCTGAATCGTAGTCCCAAAGTTTTCCATTGTTTCTATATTAAATGCATCCAGAGGTCAAACTGGGAATTTGGAAGGCCAGGAACTTATCTCCTCCCTTCCCTATTCCCTCCCCTTCCTTCCAGACACATACCTTGAGAGAGGATTTATATTATTCCTTATTCTGAAGAGCAATTGGTAAGGAAGAGGAATTTGGGGGTGTGGGGGTATGTTCCCTGGCATTAAGGAATAGTGAAAAGAAGGGATTCCCACCACTGTGACCACTTTACGTGTTTTACTGTTCATATTTTCAAGGCTGTCTAAATTAAGAAAAAGCTCATTAATTTGTTCACAGGTTGAAATCATTCTTTAATTCAGCATGTATTCTCATTTCAGTTATCTCATCTTGTGCTTTGTGATATGAATACACACACACACACACACACACACACACACACACACATATATATACATCTGTACCATACTTCTCACTTCACCTTATACATTGTGCAATTTGCCTTTATAAGATACTATTTAGCAAATTACTGTGATTTTAGTTCATTTGAGGTTTGTTTTTGGTACAATCTCTCAGATTCTCAAAAATTAAAATGTCCAAACCTAAGTAATTGATGAGGTTGCTAATAAACCGTTGCCTCCGTGTTCTCTTCTCCTGGAAGCTGCTCCTAGATCATAGATTGGTGGTTCCTGACATATGGGCCACAGGCCAGGGAGTTATTATAAATGATCTGAAGATTCACATGGACATAACGCATTATCCTTTTGGTCTTCCTTTAGCTCCAACAAAATTTGAAGCATACTACATAATGTTTTGTGTAGATGCATTACTATTTTTCGAATATATATGGGTATACATATGATTTAGGGGTGAATAAAATTTATAAAGGAATCTAAATGTGTTATTGCATTCCTAGTAGCTATTTGTCAACAGCTTATCAAGCAATATATTAGAATGGTATAGCTGCTTTCTGTGACCCTGTAGAATATGATGTAAAAAAAACGACTTTATACTTGAAAAAGTTGGGAATTGATTTCATAAGTCACGAAATTAGTTGGAAGGGACATGTAATCAATCCAAGCTATTAATTTACAGATGAGGAAACTGATGCCCAAGGAGGTTGTAACTTGCCTAAATTTACACAGCTAATTAGCAAAAGAGTTAGGATTAGAATATCAGATTTCTCCAAGTCAAGCCACTGCTCTTTATCTTCTCACCTTTATATTTAATAGGATCTGGGTCTCCAAAGTCCATCTAATCCAACCAGCCCAATTCATTTTTTGTTTTTGATATGAGGCAACTGAATCCAGGGAGGTTAAATTCAGAAGCTGGATTTGAACCCAGGACCCCTAACTCCTGAGGTATTACTCTTCTCACTGTACCATGCTGCCTCCTTTAAAATTGATCAATATAATTTTTGATCATAACTTTTTATTTCCTGGCATAGGGAATTCTCAGTGATACAACTCCCTTTATTATTACAACTTTAGAATTTATAGTTTTTAGGATTTTCTGAGAAGCTGATAGGTTTAGTAACTTGCTCAGGCTCCCACAGCAAGTCCTTATTGCTGGCTCCGTGTCGGGATGGCACTTGAGAGTCAACAGGCCTGGGCTCTTTAATCACTTCTGACATTAACCTGTAAGAGCAGGGGCAGTCCGCTTCGCCTCCTCTGGGGGTGGGATGGGGGGGAGAGGGGGGCGGAATGGCCCTGCGGGTGGGGATGACGCATCCACACCTTCCCACCCCGATGGGTCTCTAAGTTTCACAAGTCTCTAAGCCTCTCTTATAAAATGGAGATAATTAACACTTACAGTAAGATTCAAAAGGGATAATGTATGTAAATTGCTATATTATATGACAACTATTGTTAGTAGCTGACCTGGGGAAAGGGACAAGCTTTGTAAAATGTACTAACTCCAGTCCTGATACATTTTTTGGGGGAAAGATACCCTAAAGTTCCAGGACTGGCTCCCTAAATGCTCCAAGACCACCAGCCTCCTGGACCTTCCCGGTTTGACTCCCGGTCAAATTTCTGTGAAAAAGTAAAAAGAGGAAGAGAGGAGGGAAAAAACAAAACATTTTACTTAAAGCAACAACAACAAAAAATCATCATAAGCTCTCCCCAACATTCCTTTGTTAGCACACTCCCTACCCCAGGTACACACACACACACACACACACACACACACACACACAATCACAATCACAATCACGATCAGCCTCCTAGGAGAAATAGTTTCGGGGGTGAAGGCTCCGAGTGGCTCATAGAAGCAATTGCAAAGTAAACACGCCCTCCGAGGCCTGAGAGCCAGTCCAGAGTCAAGCTCCCTTCCGGGCGCGGGGCTAGCGCCAGCAGGAGGACACCAACCCAGCCCAGCCTGCGGCCCGAGCCAGGGTTCCCCTTCCAGGGGGCTGGCCGCAAAATCCAGACCGGCTGGCGGGATGAAGACGACTTTTTTTTTTTTTAATAAAATTGATTTTTCCAGAGCTACAGCTGTCCTATTTTTTTTTCTCCCCTTTTATGATTATTTTGTTCACAGTGCACCAAGCCAGCCAACCGCTCTCAGTTTTCTGTAGTTGTTTGCATCGGGGTTTTCTTCGGTTAAGTTTTGTTTTTGTCATTTTCCTGTCCCCCCGCCCCTTCCAGCCTGGCATCTGGGACCCGCGCGTAAGCCCTCCCGGTTCGCCCCGGCCAGAGCGTGGAGAGCCCGGTCCCCGCGGCGCGGCGAGGCCATTAGGTAATGCGCGGAGGCGGGGAGCTCCTGCCGGGCCCGTCGCCTTCCGCGCGGTCGCCTCTCCCCGGTCCCCAGCGGGCCCGTCGGGCTCCCGGGACCAGGCCCCGCGCGCGAGCTGCGGGAGGGAACGGAAAGACAGCCGGAGCCGGCCTGGGCAGGGCTGAGGGGGATGCGCTCAGCTCCGAGGGGGCGGCACCACCCCTTTCCCCCCTCTCTCCAACAGTGCCACCCACCAGCAAGTCCTGGGCGGGCGAGCTCTCCGCCCACCCTGGGCCCCCTCCCCCCCCCCGGACTCAGCCCCTTTCCTAGCCCAGCCCGCCTCTCCTGGTTGGGGGCGGGCGGGGAGAGAATGGGACGGGGATGGCCCCGGGGGTGGGGGGTGGGTGGGGATGATATGGCCACACCTTCTTCCCCCCCCAGCCCCTCCCGGTGCACACGCGGCTGGCACCCTCACCCCACCCTCTCCCAAGGACGCTGGGCTCTCCGATCCCAGCCTCGTCGCTGTCCCTTTAATTGGGGAAGGGGAAACTGGAGGAGTGGGGGGAAGGGGGGTCGGAGAAGGAGGAGGGTTTCTTTCTTCTTTTTTTTGAATGAACAGTGACGTAGCCCCCACAGGAAACCAGTTGGTTAGTGAGGAGAATGAAGTAAGAGGCCAGAATATACCCCCGCCCCCTTCCCCCAGTTCTCTTCTTCTCCTTCCACCCCCGCCCTCCCCGCCCCCCCTCCCCATCCCTCTCTGTCTGCCCCGCTGCAGCTGCACTGAACTCTCCCTGTGGCGCTGCTGCTGCTGCTGCTGCTGCTGCCGCCGCCGCCGCTGCTGCTGCCGCCGCCGTTGCCGCCGCTGCTGCTACAAGTGAATGTGCATTAGCCGCCAGGACCTCCCCGCCGGCGGCGCACAGAGCCGACTCAGTCACCCCAGCCCTGACTTCGTTGCACAGGGGTGGAGGTGGTGGAGAAGGCGAGGAGGAGGCGAGGAGGGGGGAGGTGCCGGTGCCGGTGCTGGTGGTGGAGGTGGAGGTGGTGGAAGAGGAGAAAGGGTGTGCGGCAGCGGAGGGTGCCCCGGTGGGGTGCAGCGGAAGAGGGGGTTTAGAGGGGAGAACTTCGTAGCAGTCATCCTTTTTAGGAAAGGAGGGAAAAATAAAACCCTCCCCTCACGGCTTTACCCCCACCCCTTCACCAGCACCACCACACACAGCGAGGTCTCCTCTCGTGGAGCACACGGTGGTGTCTACGCTTTCTGCCTTCGTTTACCAAGCAGCTTTTTGGAAAATGTCTTTTCTGTCCGGAGTTTAATCAGAAGGGGATTTTTTTTTTTTGCTCTTCCATCTTTTTTTTTCTCCTCCTCTCCTCTCTCTCTTTTAAATGGAGACGTGAAGCAGTCATTGGAATAGAGATCAATGCCTGTACACGCGCGCGTGTGTGCGTGTGTAAATTGCACAGGGAAAACCACAGGACTTCTGCAAAATACTGGATTGAAAATTGTAATTCATCTGCTGCCGCCGCCGCCGCTGCCTTTTTCTTTCTTTCTTTTTTCTCCCTCCTTTTTTGCTCCTGGATTATCCGATTGGGGTTTCCAGGGTTTGACATTTCTTTGGAGATGTCTGAAACAGAAGTCTGGGAATTAATTTGAAAATCCTTCTAATTTTTTTCCAACTCTTGATTCATTTGGAAGTTTCAAAGCAAATATAACTTGAAAGTCCTGAAGATTTGTGGGATTTTTTCCCCCTTATGAGCTTGTTCTGTTTTCACAAAAAGGAAACTTGACAGAGGAGCATACAGTACTTAGAATACAAGTAAGTTCTTTGCACAGGAAAAAATTACTTTATGTAACTTTTAATAGACCTTTGAGGTTTTACCTAAAAGTGCATTAGAATATGTTTGATTCCAAGACTAGTAAATTCTTATAAGTTGTATAATGTGTAGCAGTGGTAGTTAGGAACCACATTCACCTAGAGTATCTAGAAGAAAATGCACCTGATTTTGACTCAGTATGAGTTGTTTTTTTTTTTTTTTACCTTTCAGCATCACCGAGGAAATAGAGTAAAATAATCTAAATAGTATCAATAGCGTGCCTCATGAAATAAAAAGATACAAAAAGGAATTTAAATCATAAAAATACTGTGCATCTCATACCAAGGGGGAAACACCAGGAAGAATAAAATATTTCAGACAAGACTTCCCCAAAGTCAAGAAATGAAAAGCACATCCAATAAAATAACTGGATTATAATTATTATTCTGTATTTCGGGGTTGTGGGTGGGAGAGGGAATAAGAGGTGGGTGTTGTCACCATTTGGCTGCTCTCCTTGGTATTCACTGCTCCCTGTCTGGGGAACGATGGCTCACCCTGGAAGAAGAGGGTACGATAACCGGGAGATAGTGATGAAATACATTCATTATAAGCTGTCACAGAGAGGGTACGAGTGGGATGCTGGAGATTTGAGGGCACCAGCCTCTCCGAGTCCTGCTCCTGTTGTTGCTTCTGCCCCTGCTGTTGGGATCTTCTCTACCCAGCCAAGACATACACCTCTGTCTGTGGAACCCCAGGACTTGGCTACTGCTGCTGCTAGAAACTCACCTTTGCCTCCTCCTCCTGCTGCTGCTGCTGCTACTGCTGCTGCTGCTGGACCTGCTGTCAGTCCAGTGCCACCTGTGGTCCACCTGACCCTTCGTCAAGCTGGAGATGATTTCTCTCGAAGGTACCGGAGGGACTTTGATGAAATGTCAGGTCAGCTGCACCTGACCCCTGTTACTGCTAGGGGACGCTTTGCCACAGTGGTGGAGGAGCTGTTCAGGGATGGGGTGAACTGGGGGCGAATCGTGGCCTTCTTTGAATTTGGTGGTGTTATGTGTGTGGAGAGCGTCAACCGGGAGATGTCGCCCCTTGTGGACAGCATTGCCCTGTGGATGACTGAGTACCTGAACCGGCACCTGCACAACTGGATCCAGGATAACGGAGGATGGGTAGGTGTCTGGGCTGCATGTCTTGTTTATTGTGAGTGTGAGAGTCTGTATCACAGGCTTGTCCCTGCAGTGTGTGGTCACTGCTCCACCAAAGAGGAGGGCACCTAAGCCCTTCAAGGTGGGAGCAAAAGTTTTCCCTGTGTTTTCTTTTACTTTTCTTACCCCCTGTCCTTTCACAGCCACTGGATGACCCCTTTCCATCAACATGGTTTTCAGAGTACTGATGCACGTGAAGCATTTGCCAACTTGTGGTGTCTTCTGACAAGTTATCCTTGATGGGGGCTGTGGGGCTCAACCTATCATTTTGTGGGGATTAAAATCCACTAGGGAACCAAGGAATGCCTTCTTCAATTTCTACACCCTATACTGATTCACTGATAAAGGCATAACCTAAGGAGAGAAAATGTGAGATGCCTTTTCCCCTGGGGGAAAAAACAAACCAACAACAAAATTTCAGGGTACATTTTAAAGCAGGAAGCTCACATTCCAGAAGTTCCATTGGCTCAAAGCTGTAACAAACAGAACTGTGGGATGTGTGTAATTTGTTATATGATTATGGGACTTGTCCATACCTAGGGAGATTGAAATGTACAACAGTGTATTTAGGAAAGAACTTCAGGATATTAATGACTCGTTTCTGGTAGTGAAATACTTTGAATTTTATTTGTATAACTGGTTAACCTAAGGCTTTTTTTTTTTTTTAGAATTATAGATTCTTTTCAGCATATAGCATCTATATCTTTTGATGAACCATTCTCCTGGGCTTTTTAATTGACCACTACTTTGTCATAGTCAGTGACTGGCAGATGTAAAAGCATTTGTGAAATACTCTTTCTGGTAGTTGAAATAAATGCTTTTTCCTTTTTTCCAAATTGGCATTCTAATCCAAAATTTGCTGACAGTGACTTGACCATATCATTGAAAATTGAATAAAATTTAGAACTAAATTCCAACATGGAATCCCAGGGCTCACCTAAAGTATAGAACTTTTGTATCTAGATTTCATTTATGGTAGACAATGATTCTTGTTCTGAGTTTTAATTAAAGAATCTTCTTCTATGTTTCTGGGAACCTGAGAGAGCACCTTAGAAGATGTTTTACCCCCACTTTTTGTCCTTGGAAGAACTATTAATATTGTTCTGTAAGACCTGATAACAGAAAAAGGCCTAGAGATGACAAAGTAAAATTTTATGTATACTCCACAATGCACAGATGTATGTGTATATATATATATGTATAATTTGTACAGAGTATTTAATATTTTATTGCAAAGTATGCTAATCATTTGTTTAAGGAGAGAGAAGGGCCATAAAATGAAAATGGGACAATATTAAGATAGATCTTTACATTTAAAATAAATTAACTAGATTTGCATAATTAGCCCCCACAATAAAACTATGTGGGGCAAATTTATTCTTAGACTGACTCCCATTTAGTTAGATCTTTGACTTTTTGAAAAACTCATACAACATGGTTTATGTGTATGTGTATGTGCTTTTTTAAACAAAAAGACATCAATTATGAAAACAAAAGGTTTCTCTGAACTATACTTTAGTTAAACATGTTATATCAAGAAGCTAGGTTTATTTTTTCACAGCTAATGCCAAAGAGTATTTATTGTTAGGACTTGTGGTCTCCAAAAAGATCATCTCACAACTAAAACCAAACTACTAATCATTGAGAATATATTGTCAAACCCTCCCTTCAAGTGGAAGAAAGCCCAGATAGCAATTGACATCCATCAAATAATTTACTAATGAAAGTGGTAAAAAGAACATACATTTAAGAAAGGTTGCTAAATCATAACATTTATCTTTGCAGTTTAGCTATAGCATATTGTGCTATTTCCCCTCTCTGTGACCTTGAGCAAATCTTCACCTCTCAGAGCCTCAATTCCCTCTGCTGTAAAATGAGAACTTTGGCTCTAAGGTTCCTACCAGCTCTAAATCCTATGATAGTCAAATCATATGCTTATGAATCTGTGTTTTTAATGAAGGCGCTTTTTGGGGCTGGGAGGAAGAAAAAACTATCAGGTTCTCACATATTTTCATGGTCCACAGGTATTTAAGATTGACAGTGACTACATTTATGATTTGAAAACATACATATTGTGAAAAGCCCCAAGATAGTGAAGGCAAGTTATGACCAAACTTTGTTAGCTAAAATAAAATCACAAATGGCTTAAAGCAAACATTTTGCTAGCTTTCAGAAGGAAATAAATTGGTGTCTTCCAGGAAAACTAGAGGATTTGCTTAAAAAGATGTCACAATATATGGAAATGAAAATTGGTGGAAGTTACTGTATAAAAATTGCGACATGTGGGATCTTTGCCTAAAGCATTAAAATATTTAAAGTATTAATCAAGGATGGCCAATTGCAAAGTGCAACTTTTCCCAACATTTCATTCTCTCCCCTCTCTTTCCCTGTAACATGACCCCTCATAGAAAATCTACCCAGTAACCTATTTTAGAAAACTTCCTCACTTACTGCTAACCCAACATAGTCTAACTCTGCCTTTTCTCAAGATAACATACATCTTATTCAGATTTAAGAATAAGCCATATACAACTTAGTTTATTGATATTATTGTTTGTATTATCATTTCCAACTTGTTTGCATTATCATTTTTGTGCACGTAAAAAGTAATCATTTGTCATTCACTTAAGTCGGCTGTGTCACCTTGGGCAAATCACTTAACCTCCCTAGACCTCAATTTCTCCATCTGTAAAATGAGGGGCTTGGTTTATATACTCTCTAAGGGCTCTGAGGGCACTCTAGATCTGTGGTAATATACTGCACTGTTGTGTTAGAGTAATACTAACCTCTTTAAAAGCTGATAATTTTCAACCTGCAGTTTTCCCAGGACTTAATAAATCAGTTTCTAAACTGGTATATTAGTAGATTAGCTTAAACTTGGGGTATCTTGTTGCTTTAGACACAATGTAACTTTTTGACACAGAACAAACTTATTAAAGTAGTCTGAGTCTTGGGCATCTAACAAAGGGAGAAAAATTTATTACCTGTTTGGGAAATCATGGATTTGGCACAGAATGCCCCTTCTCTGATAGATCATCACATTTACAGACAAAATCAAAGCTAAAGACAGAGGTGAAGCCTGGTATGTGGCTTATTCTTAAACTGAATAAGGTGTTATGTGACAACCTGAGAAAGGCAAAGTAAGGTTAGACTACATTGAGTTAGCAGTTAAGTGAGGAAGTTTTCTAAAATAGAAGGTTATTGGGTAGATTTTCTATGAGGGGTTATGTTACTGGGAGAAAAGAGGGAGGGAATGAGATGTTGGGAGAGGTTGCACTTTGTAATTGGCTCTTCCTGCTCTCCTGACAACCATCCCAAAAGTTCAGGTGCCTGGATAAATTCCTGAATGCCCACTGGGGTAGTCTAATCTTGGGAAGAAGTAAATTAGAAGTGGAGAGAAAAAAAAAGAGGCCATTCTCAAAGTAGTTAGGCCTATCTAACCATCTGTGTTTCCCAGGGTACTGAAGCAATTTGCATGGGCATCAGTGGTCCATTTCAGGTAAGTTAACATTTCTGTTTAAGTGTTAAAATTTCAAAGGGGTTGCCCCAGTGGCAGTCAGATGGTTTAGCTCTTTTAATGACCCTGTTAACCATTATTTTATCATCCTACCAGAATCTGATTTTCTAAATGGCTACAGGGGCTCTGGGATCTACTTAGGCACAAAGGAACTCTTACAAAGTTAAGTGTTACTGATATGGGCAGCTGATGGTCAATGCAAACTGTTACATCTCTGATACTGGGAAGTAAGATGATGTTCGGCTCAGTGTCTTACTACAGTGCATTAATTAGAGGATGGGGATCATTCTATAAGGTTCTTATTGTTTCCATTCCATTTACTTGCTGAGGTGAAAGTGTCTCTATTTTTCAGAAACTCAAGTTGTCCTTGAAGATAGCTTTTGCTAGGCTCTGCTTTTGGGAGTGGGAATTTAGTTATCTACAGCCCTTGTTGGTTCCTGTCAGATTGTTTGGTCAGCAAGCAGTACTACGGCCAAGCTGAATGCACTGAAATCACAGCCACTGAGGCTTCTGATTAACTGGATAGTCAGAGTATTCTCAAACCAGTGTGCCAGATGATATGTGAAGGAACATCAATTTTCCAAGCAGCTAAACATCAGCTGCTTAGGACCAATTTTGGCATCAAAATGTTAGGATTAAAAATAGCCCCAAAATATCTAGCTTTAAATAAAATAATGATGAACTTTCCTTGGGAAAGTACATTCTTTTAGGCAGTTAGGAATCACATGACACTCTTTAATAATTCATTGTGTAGATAAAAAATATTGCAGCTCCTACAGTTTTTTTTTTTTTTTTTGGATTGATGTATGAGAAGAACTTCTTTAGGCCTGGACCTTTACAAAAGTTTATTGACTGACTCTATTGTTAGTAAATCTAATTACCCTTTAATTTGGAGCCGGTTTTGTTTATTGGTGAGTTGTATCACTGAAAACATGTTTTTACTCAACCACCAGGTTTCTAGTGTGCTTTCTAGTGAGAACCTGTTGTACTTTTTAGTAATTTTGGATTGAATTAACGCATTTCAGATTCTTTAAATGTCACTCAGGCCCTCCCCCCCCAATTAAAAAAAAAGCCACAGTTTAAAAAAAACCCTCAAAACTCCTACCTTGTTTCAGCTGCCTCTTGAATGCAAAGCCCACTCACCAAGCAGGTGAGTGGGTGCTGTATATACTATTGGAGGTTTGTCTCCGCCACTGTCCCTTTAGGCTTACTTCTAAGGCCACTAATCATATTGTAGCAATAGTGCAACAACTGAAATGCATTTGTGTTTTAAAAACAGCAACAACACTCTCTTTGTTGTGTACAACTAAAATTTTTTTTTCTTTCTGCCAGAGATGTATTATATTTGAAGTTCAAAGGTTTTATTAAACCATTTTAGGATAACCTACTTCATTCACATGTAGTGATCTCCCAGTTTCTTAATCTTATAGGAGACATATTATTGGATTCACATTTATCAGTGTAATGACTGACTACTCTTGTACTACTATTTTGTATTTATTGAAATGAAGTTTGTGTTATCTTCTAAATAAACTGATAATGATCATTAGAGGGCATATTAATAATAGCTAGCATTTCTATAGCACTTTTAAGGTTTGCAAAGTGCTTTACAAATGTAACTTTTTTTTTCTTTCAAAAACTCTGAGTGGTCAGTGTTAATTACTACAGATAGGGAAACTAAGGTAGACTTGCCCAAGGTCATCAAGCTTGTAGGTGCCTGAGCCAGGGTTTGAACTCAGGTCTTCCTGACTCCAGGTTTAATGTTCCGTCCATTCTAGCACCACCTGAAGACTCCAAATAAGGAGAGACCAGAATTTGAATCTTGCTTCCTGTCCTTTCAAATTGGGCAACCACGAGTGGTTACTTAGTATTCCTGAACCTTAGTTTCCTCCCTTGTAAAATCAGAATAATAATTCCTGTGGTATCTACATACAGGGCTATTTTAATGTTTAAATGAGAGAATATTATTTTAAAAAACATTTTTTAAAAAGTGCTACATAAATGTCCACTTTAGTCTTGGGAGACAACTTGGTCCACAGGCAAGATTGGTACATTTAGTGTCAGAGATCTTGTATTCAAATCCATCCTGTACAATTTACCTTTTCTATAGTAGTAGGAAAATCACCCCACCTCTCCAGCCCTTAGTTCCTTCAGTTGTAAACTAAGAGGGTTGCCCACTAAGGTCTCTTATAATTATAAGTAGATGGTCTTGTTACCCTAAGGAGAAAGAGAACACCCTCATTTTGAGAATTTGCATCGTGTCACCTGTTTTATTTTTTGTATGACCCATAGAAGGAGTGAAAGCTGACATTGCAAAAAAAGTTCTATTTTTCAGGAAAATAATATTATTCAGTTCTACTAGGCCTATGCAAATACTATATGGATGCTTTGTCTCTGTTTTCATTTAGCATTGCTAGAGACTTTGAGTGTCATGAACAATCTGGTTTTATTTGTCAGTGTAAAGAATGAGAAGCTTAAGAATTTTGTAAGCATTCAAGTCACTAGGGACATAGGCCGAATAAATAAAAATCACTTACTATGTTCTGGCAGAAAGCACTCAATAATACTTAAACTACTTACCTGAAGGAGTATTGTAAGGAAAGCACCTTGTAGACCTTAAACTGCTATTAAAACAACATTTGTGTGTATATCTGAGTTCCTCAACGTAAGCACTTTTATAACAGTGTCTGCATATGCAGGGCAAGTGAAGAACTGAGATAATTTTCTACACCATTGGTGTTAAACAAATAGAAACAAGGACCTCTAACCATAAATAAAGATCCATGGGCACATATTGATTTAGAAAACCAATATATATTAACATTATATATGTTCTATTGTATTTTTGTTTATTTTGTTAAATGTTTCCCAATTCCATTTTAATCAAGTTCTGGCTATACTGGGGAGTATTATAACCCCCCCCACCCCCAAATGTGTTTGATTCTGTTCTACTTAATTCAAACCCTTCCCTAAAAAAAAAGAAAAGAAAGATCATGTTATCTTTTATGTGGATGCTTTAGGCAATTTTTTCTATACTCAAGAGAATTTAAGTTCTCCATTTGCATGTTGAGACATAACCAACTCTAATATTTCAGTGGCTTATAAATTTAGAGCTGGAGGCAAAAGTAGAAGACTATTAAATCTAACCCTCTCATTTTACGCAGGAGGAAACCGAAGCACAGAAATTAAGTGATTTGCCTTCGGTCAGGTAGCTAATAAATGCCTGAGGGTAGGATTGGAACCTAGGTCTCCATCTCTTCAATACCCTGTAGCACACTGCCTCGAATTGGACTGGGGATCTCAATACTGTGGATATAGAATCAGATTGGAGCTCATCCAGTGCTGCATTTGTCAGTGGCCTCCCATAATTTAGCTACAGGGATGCACTTGGTGTGCTGGAGAGGGAGGAATATTTCTTCAGTTAGTCAGAATAAATCTTTAGGAAGTAATTTTCATGTGGGGCTTCACCTTGCTTACAGCACTGGCATCCACTCACCACCCACCCCCTTTTTTTAAAGGAGACTAAATTGAATTTTTGGGTAGCTAGGTGGTCTAGTGGATAGAGTGCTAGGTCTGGAGTCAGGAGGATCTGAGTTCCAATTTGGCCTCAGACACTAGCTACTGTGTGACCCTGGGCAAGTCACTTAACTAGTGTTTGCCTAAATTCCTTATCTGTAAAATGAGATGGAAGAAATAAATGGCAAAACACTCCAGTATCTCTGCCAAGAAAACCCCAAATGGGGTTAGAAAGAGTTGGTTGCCACTGAAACTAACTACTGAACAACAATAGCAACAATTTAATTTTCACACTAAAATATGTTAGTGTTTCAAAAGACTTGTGATTTAATTAGCATGGTTACTCCTGCCATGAATCCATATCACAATCCATCCCTTTCTTAGTAGAGAGGTTCCTCAACTACGTTTATCTATCTCCTAGTAACCTAAACTCTCATCACTTAGCTAGGCTGGTCCCCCATGACAGTTATTGCCCAGGTCAGAACTTATGACCCTTTCAGCTTTGTACAACCTGCTAGAGCTTGTTCTTTGCTGGCATGTTTGAGGATCACCTCCCCACCAAGGCAAGGCACTTGGAGGAAGTCTTTTATGGAGGCTGCTGAGTTTCATTTGTGGAATAAATCATTTAGATTGTGGTTTCAGTTGAACATTCTTTTTGGTTTCCAACCCAGACTGAAAACATCAGTGACAACAAATCCTTGCTATGGGCATCCCCAAAGGCGACCTATGCTGAAATTCTGTCCCTGGTAGTAGCAGTTTTTATGTAACATTTTGTCTCAAAGTGTCTCAAGAAATCTCTGCCATCTTGTCTGGCCAATGGTTCATTTTGGGCAATAGTTTTTTCTCAGCTGTTTTAAGGACCGTTCTGTTCAGTTTTGGTGTGTGTGTGTGTCCTTTGGTGACTTCCTACACTTTCTCATCTTTAGATCAAGTAAAATTTGGAAGTTTTTAAGAACGTATATCAGTTAACTCCTTCTCAACTATTCTCTTCTTTTTTCTTCTCTTTTAGTCCATGGCAAAAGGCAGTAATCTTATACTTTTTGTATCTAGGTTTGTTGCCACCAATCCCACACAAGGCACCTTACTTTTAGGTAGTATAATATTAATACTGGACTATTCTAAATAGATTTTTTCAGGTTTTTCATTTTCTCTGCTTTCACACCCTATTTTCCACTGGAAGGGTCCTTTACTTTTTCTTCTATATCAATGCAAAAACAGAATATAAGAGTATCTTGATACAAGTCTACTTCCCTCCAGAATTCTGCCTACTGTTTCAAGCTGGTGATCACTGTGCTTAAAAAATACTGGAACTTGTTACAAAATAAAATTTTTACTTAACCTTTGGAATAGATCACTCAACAAACTGTCATGATGATAAAAATGATTTCTATAGCACAGATCTTCTACAACATTGTTTTGATGACCTTTTCCTCTTAAAACAGTTCTCACAGGGGAAAACTAGTTTCTGTATCTGGTAAGACAGTTGTATGGTCAAAGATTTTAAAGAGGAGAAAAAAAGTAATTTGGGTTTTTATTGTCGCTAATTGTGTGGATTTAATTTTGCTTAAGTTTAAGGCTATGTTGTTTTTTTTAATTAAAAAAAGGATTTTATTCAGGTGGTTGTTTACTTGTGCATTAGGCTTGAATTGAAAGAAAGAAAAATGTAGATAACTTTAAAAATACTGTAACTTAGTTAATTTAATATGTATAATAAGAGAACTGAAAGGGAGGGGGACTTCCCTTTGTTAAATATTTGCTCAACTAGCACTATTTATGTATAATAAGACTTAATAAAGTACAACCTAAAGTATCTAGGACACTTAATTTTCATACAGAAATGGATACAAATTTATGAAGGGAATGATTAGAACAGTATAAAAATTGTCTATTTCATATAATAATGTGTTTATATAACAGGAAAAGTTCATGACAGATTTTGGTAGCAAAGGGGCTCTTCGTTTAACAAAAAACAAACAAAAAGAAGGACATTTCTAGGCTATAATACTGTTCAGCTTATCAGAAGTTAGCATGCTAAAATGCAATTTGTAAAGATTCACTGTTTCTCAGATTTTATTGGAGACATTTTACGCAATAAAAAAACTTAAAATTTCTAGCTTATCTAGTCATCTATTAAATTTTCAAAGGGGGACTATTTCTCCTTTTAGATGAAAAAAGGCTTTATAAATTTAAGCATTTTCATGAAACCTTTTGACAATGATCTATATACCCAACCCAAGGCCTTATTAACTCATGCAGTTTCTTTCATTTGCTGTGTATGTGTGCTAACAAAGAGATAAACCCCTTTGTCCTCTAGTACTAATGGTTGCTCCATTTGAGCTGTCATGTAGAATTTTGGGTCTGTGTCCACCTTCAGCCTGTTATCTGGTCTCAATATATGTTCTAAAAATATATCCTATTACCTGTCAATGCCTAATCAATCAATAAATAAACAAGCATTTTCTTTTTTTTTTTTTTAAAGCAGTCGGGGTTAAGTAACTTGCTCAAGGTTACACGGCCAGGAGTTTCTGGGTAGGTGCTAAGTGTCTGAGCCCAGGATTCGATCCCCAGGTCATCCCGACACTGGAGCCGGTGCTCTTACTCGCTGTGCTACCTGGCCTCCCTGCATTTTATTTTCTAGTACATGCAAAGTAGACCCTAAATATACAAAGGCAAATGTGCAGATTCCCTCAAAGAGCTTATATTCTGTTATGCAGGTAGCATACCCATATATTGCTGTATTTAGCATATAAGCAAAATAGACCGAAGTAGGATTTGGTTAAAGAAGGGAACAACATAGACGCAATGACCTTTGAACTCAGAAGCCCCAGGGTTCAAGTCCTGCCTTTGGCACATTATCCTCTCTGCTTTTTTTTTTTTTTAATTGAGTTTGACTCTTTATGACCCTATTTGGGGTTTTCTTGGCAAATGTATTGGAGGGGTTTGTGTAGTGCCAATGCAATATTCACAGCACCGATGGGGATTGTAAATATGCTGGCATAGTTCCCAATCACAAAATATAACAGACTCTCCATATAGAAAATAGAAACAAAATATTTACTCACACACCAGAAAACCAAATCTCAATAGTAGGAAACTGAATCCATTATAGCAGCATAGAAGTTCATACACCATAACACAACAGAGAGCCATACCATCCTTTAGCCTTCCCATAAACCAACACTCACAGACCTAGCTGGCTCTCTGGGTCCTCTCTCTCCTACCATCTAGCTGCTCTGACTCCCAGCTTCCTGAGGGCTCTGCTCCACCCTTCAGCAAACTTCTCCCTCCACAGGCTCTATGTGCTTACATTCAGTCTCTTAGGGGGCAGGGAAGATCTTCAAATTACCATTATAGTTTGCCGTTTCCTTCAGATTGTTTCACAAATGAGGAAACTGAGGCAAACAGGGTTAAATGATTTGTCTGGGGTCACATAGCTAGTAAGTGTCCAAGGCTAGATTTGAAATTAGGAAGACAAGTTTTTCTGATTCCAAGCCTATCTCTCTATCCACCAGGCCACTTAGCTGTCGTCTCAGTACTCTGGTCAACTTTTTAAGAACATAAAGTGCAATGATGGTGTTGCCCTTCATTGGTGGAGAGAGTTTCCTCATTTAAGAGTGCCCTCTGCCAGTGATGTACTTGTAATAAAATGTACTTGTGATACAGAATCTCTTTAAGTGTTATGATGTTTCCTCAGGTAGACAAATGTTGAATTTTTAAATCTGAATACACAAACTTAACTGAAGTAATTTATAATAAACGCTGATCCTCCTGGAAAAGCTCTCTTGAACTTGTTAGACAGTGCTACTCACTTGTATGCTGGTGTGGAAATGGAAACAGTATTACAGGTGTTACCTATATTATTTTTTTGGATGATCTCTTCTTAGTTTCCATATGGAAGTTACTATGGGATTTGCCTGTATCACAGATGTTATCTGGCACATTGCATTTGCACCATGTGCCTAAATGGTTAGAGTGAGGGTGGGGAGGAAAGAGGGGGAAGCTCTTTATTTGGAAAATCTATGTTTCCATTTATGTCTCTTCTTCAGCCTCAGAATTCCAGTGACAGAACCATCTTCTATCTCTAGTTAATAATCAGCTCATGGAACTCTCTGGGGCTTCAGTGTAATGAGTCAGAAGCTTATGACTGAGCTTTACTCGGCTCTTTATTATGTCTCTTGAAAACAATAAGAAACCACAGTGTCAAGTAGAACTTTAATTTTTCAAGGAAGATTTTTCCATTGAGACCAATTTATCTTTCCTTTTTTATGGAGTCCTAATCACTGCATTTCTCTAACTGCATTTTTTTTTTTAAAAAGCTATGACAAAGATTGAAGAATCTCCAAATACTTTATAAGATTAACTGCCTAGTGCAAAAACCAAAAATGTGAGTATTAAAGGTTATCTTTTCTTGTCTTCTTCTGTATGTGATCTGCTGGCCTGAGAAAGTTTTCTATTCTGTGTCAGAACAAGCCATATTACATATTAGTTTCTAGTTTAAATTGTGGGTTAATATTCCATATGACTACTTGTGTACCTAAGTTAATTCAACATTCAGCAAGCATTTATTCAGTATATAGACATATATATATATACACACACAGTGCATGTATACAGGTATATATGCATATACACACATGTATAAACATATATATGCATGTACACATATATACACAGATATATGTAAGATAACAGCAGACTCATTTCTGGGTTGAATGGGGATATCAGGTAGGATTTCTGGAGGAGGTGATCCTTGGGCTGGGCTTTGAAGGAAGCTAGGAATTTCACAAGACACAGCATGGCTTGTAGACATGGACGCTATAGTCTACAAATACTAGAGATAGAATGTCATATGTGGGAAATAGCAAGTGGGACAGTAAGGCTAGAACATAACATGTAGGAAGACGTATAATATGCTAAATCTGGAGAGGTTGACTGGAGCCAGGTTGTGAAGGACTTTAAAAGTTAGAGAGGAGATAATATTTGATCTTGGAGATGGTGGGGAATCACTGGATCTCCTTGAGCAGAAAAGTGATCTGGTGAGACCTTTGATTTAGGAATATCAATTTGGCTGCTATAGGGAGGATGGGGTCAGACAAAAAAAAGATGATGTAGCAGGACCAATTTGGAAGCCATTTCAATAGTTTAGGCAAGAGGTGATGAGGACCTGAACTAGGGTAGTGGCTATAAGTATGGAGAGAAGGGTATGGATATGACAGACATTATGCCAGAAGAATCAACAAGACTTGGCAACTGTTTGGGTGAAAGAAGGGATAGTTGAAAACGATCTTTATATTGTGAACTTGGGTGACTGCAAGTCTGGAGATTAAAATTGGGACATTAGGAAGAAGGCAGGGTTCAGAGGAAAAGATAACAAGTCATGTTTTGGGTATGGTGAGTTTGAGATGCTTACAGAATGTGGAGATTGAGATGTCCAATAGTAGTTAGTGATATGGTTCTGGAGTTCAGTAGAGTATATCTGGATCTGAGAGTTGTATCCTCTGAAATGATGATAGTTGGACCTAATAGAGGTTGATTTTATTACCAAGAAAAAAAGTATAGAGTATTGCTGTGCTTGAATAATATCACTTCTAAAATCCCTTTGGTGGATTCCTCTGAATTATATCCAAATTATTCATCATACCTTCAAGATACTATGTGTCCCAATGTTACATGATCTGGCTACTTACTTTATCAAATGAGGTAAGATGAGTTTTTTTCCTTGTCTTCTTTGAGGGCTCTCTCTTTCTGGTTCTTCATTAACCAAAGTGAAATCTTGCTTGAAACTTTGTTCTTTATTTGCTCCACAAATTCCTTGCTTCTTTTAAATTCAATTGAACTAGATTAAAGGAATTTGAGACTTAAATCTTATAATAACTTAAAGAATCCTACCATAACCTTTATTGTATAGGTGAAGGTTTCAGTTAGTGTTTAGTAAATACTAATACCATCAGTAATATGAAAAGTTCACTACTTTTCAGTAGAAATTAAAACAGTCTGCACAATTCATTTGAAACATGATCATTGTTGGTTTTAAGATTTTATCTTTTTTATATGACTTGGCAAATGAAATTGTACACATCTCCAGAGGAAGATTATCTTATATTTTAATTTACATTAAATATTGAACTAGGCTTTTAGGCTAATGTTAGATACTTTTCCTTTGTTAAGGATTACCAAATATATACATATATGTATACAAAATATGAAAAATCTATAATTTATTAAACACAAAGTTTATTGAATTAAATTGAATAATCTATAATAGATATATCTGTTTTGTTTCTGCTTTATGTCCTAAGCCTAAAGACTTTAAATTTCTCAAGGGGTAAGATTTTCTTTTCCATATATTGTGAATTCTTACCTTTTATACAAATTGAATGATTAATTCATTATTTCATTCAATGAATATTTGTTGAGTGCCATGCTATTATGAAAGGTACTATACAAGATGCAGTAGAAAACATGGGAAAGAAAGTTGATTTGAATTGCAGGCTTTATCTCTGCTCTCACAGAGTTTGCAATCTAGTATGATTCATTGATTACATTGATGGTGATTAAGGAATTATATTTAATTCAACTCTACAAAAAAGTCAAAGGCCTATCTGTAGATTACTAATTTGCTTCATTTTATATATCATGAATTAATTCTTCAAGAAGAATCAGAGGTCACAAGTTGTGGAAAGCAACAAGAAACATCACAAAAAATGAAATTGACTGTGTTATGAGACAGGAAACAATTGGTTACTGATATGGAATAATTTCAGAATCAGTGCTTTCTGTAGTCAGATCATCAACTGTTTAGAACAAAGGTCAAAATCAATACCAAATGAAAGAGGGATTCCCCATAGATAGTGAAGTTCTCTGGGTATTCTTTTTTGTACATAGCATTGTGCTGATTGCATCAATTAATAATCAATGCGCACCAAGTACCTACTATATGCCAGGCACCAGAGACGTGAAGACAAAAATAAAAAGCAGCTCCAGTCTTCATGGAGTTTTAACTCTATGAGGGGAGATCCTCCAGAATGAATACTGAAGAATATCATAGGTAGGTTCTCCTCAATGATATCAGGTCCATGATTTCTCAAAAGAGATCAGCCTACCAATTCAGAGAGGAAAAACACATAGATCATAAATATGTTGCCTGGTTTTCTAGTTAGCCCATTGAGTTAGTCAACCCGTACATCTTGGACAGTCACTGCAGAATCAAATAAGACCCAAAATTGAGGCAGAGAAGGAGAGAGGGATGGATAGCATTTGGGAAATCTTATAGTGCTTTCAATGGTCACAAGTTGCTTTATAATGCCAAAGCCTAATTTTTCATTATAGTACTCTCCCAGAGGTGATATATAGCTGTGAATCATAGAATGACGCGATCTTTGAAAAATAAAACTTGTAGGTGACTTAAAGGTATTGGAGATTCATTGTGGGTGTCAGTAAATTGTAACATATTAGTGATGACTTGTGCATAAGAAGTGGGATAAGAAATGCCATTCAGGAGCTGTATGATTGGGACAAAGAGATGGGAGAGTCATGTAGCAAGAGCAAGGGAGAACAGAGTGAGATATTGCTATCCTGAGTGTTGCTGCACTGGTTTCCATTTACTATTTAAAGCCCTAGGCAAAGACCTCCAGCTGTTTGAATGGATCTTTTATGGGGGATGTATAAAACAACATTAGTGATATTTGCACAGGATGAGACAGCTTGGATGGGTTGTGATTCACATTGGTGGAAGAAGTGCTACATCAGTGAGATCCTGGGTCCATTGTGGTTTCAAACTCAGTTGATAATGCTACTGTGCAGTGTAAGCAATCTTCTTAGTTTCTTCTGATGCCTGGTTGTCTTATGGGTACTTGAAGCTCATTGTGTCTAAAAGCAAACTCATCATCCTTTCCCTCAAACTTTTTTCTCTTCCTAATGATCTTATTTCTTTTGGTAGCACCATCATCCAGTGAGCATCCTTAGAGTTATCTTTTAACTATGACTTTTCCCTTGTCCCAAGCATCCAGTGTCATCCAATCCTTTCAACTCTCTCTGCATCATCTCTTGCCTTTGTCCCCATCTTAACATTCTCATGATCACTATCCTAATTCAGTTCTCACTACCTGCTAACTGGTCTCCTCCCTTCCTTCTTTCTAATGTCCAGCCCAATCACATCATTCTACAGCTCAAGAATATTCAGTGGATTCCTAATTTCACTGTGCAAAATCAAAATAACTTACCTTGAGAGTCAAGAACTTCTACAATCATCTCCAAACTACCTTTTCAGCCTTTTCTGGGATATTTTGCCTCGTGCTTACTACGTTTGTCTTGGCCAAGCTAATATATTCGTCCTGTACTTTCCTGCCCCTAAACCTAGAATCACAATGTTCTCTACATCTGGAATGTTGTCTTCTCTCTGGCCCAGTTCCATCTATTGAAATTTTATCCATCTTTCAAGGCCCACTTAACTGCTATCTCTTTCAAGAGCTCTTCCCTCAGGTTGGAAGTGACCTTTCCCTCCTCTAAACTCAAATTAAACATGTTGTTTAAAATTCTATGAACTTAATGTTCCAGTTTGTATCATTATTACTTGTATACATGTTTTATCTCTCCAGACAGATTACTAACTGTTTTATGTTTGACATTAGGGATTTTATCTTGTATCTTCCCAATGTTCAGAATAATACCTTGCATATAGAAATCTTCAATAGCTGTTTGCTGAATGTTTGAGGGGATGCATAGTATGTTAGGTTAACTTTGCTCCAATTAGTAATTATTTTTTATTTTTTAATATTTTATTTTTATGATAAAAGCAACCATTGAAATTTCAATACACAAACATTAGAAAAAGAGAATTGTGTATGAAACCATAGACTTGTGTAGTTTGTTTTTAAGAACAGTATACATTAAATCACACACATGAATAATTACTTGCTTATTTCCTCTTCTAGATTTCTTTTCCTTTTATTCTTTGTATTTAACATGTTTCATAATTTATTTATTGTATTTCATACAATTTCATTTATTTTTTTACTTATACTTCATTATTTATTTACAATGTTTACTCCTTCTCTATTCCCCCTTTTTCTTTTGTCTTTCTCATTCTCCCTTTCTTTTTCATCCTTCCCCCCTTTCCTTTCTTTCTTCCTAACATCCCTCCCTCTCTTCCATCCTTGCTTCTTTTCTTAGTATCTTTTTCCTTAATCTTAGCTTCTTCTTATTTAACTATTTGTTTTGAAGCCTTAGAATGAACTTCTTTCTGCTTTCTTATGTATTCAATCAGTTATCAATTTTTATAGTACCTAGCCCTTCCATTCTTCTATTCCTTTTGCCACCACCCTCATTATTATAGGGCCTCAATACCACTCCACCCCTCCTGAATGATCTTTCTGCTAATAGGCTCTTCCTATCTAATATGTCTCTCAGACCATTGGCAGAATAATCTTCCTTAGGTGCTGAATTTGTCATTTCACTAGAAATCTGCATGGCTTTCTTGCCTATTGGATAAAGTTCAGGCTACTCTGCTACATATTTAGGGCCTTGGACAATCTGGTCCCACCCTGCTATTTCTTATAATACTCTCTTCCATGTACCCTGTGCTCCATGCAAACTAGATTACTCTTAAAACCTTGAAAATGTCTTATGTTTCCCCTTTTCAAACCTTTGCACGCACTGTTCTTATGCTGGGAGCGTGTCCTCTTTTTTATTTTCCCCGCTAAATTTCTTTTGTTGTTTCAGTCTGACCTTTGTGACTCTATTTGGGGTTTTCTTGAAGATATTAGAGTGGTTTGCCATTTCCTTCTGCAGCACATTTTACAGATGAAGAAATGGAGGTAAACAGGGTTAAGTGACTTTCCCAGGGTAGTGTAGCTAGTAAGTGTCTGAGGCCAGTTTTGAACTCAGGAAGATGAGTCTTCCTGACTCCAGGGCAGGCAGTCTGTCCACCATGCCACCTAGCTGTTTCCTAACCATCCTTTGAAGTGGAGCTCAAATGCCACATCTCCTATGGGACTTTCCCTCATTCCCCTTATTAACTACAATTTTCCCTTTGGGAATTTCTTTATTTATTCCTTTATAATGCATTTATCATAACCCATAATGCATTAACATTATTTAGGTATGCATGTCAGCACCCCGAAAGCATGAAACTTATTCTATCTAAATTTCCTATCTCCTTCAGTGCCTCATGCAGTAATTTGTAAACAGTCTTCTCTCAATAAGTGTTTGGTGAATGAATCCTTTTCACATCCCACAGGTAAAGGAAACAAATTCAAAGTCACAGGGACAAAAATATCCCTTACTATTAGCCTCATAAAGATGAACAGTTAAATCAAGCATGAACTTTGGAAGCCAGTAGGTACTTATTGCTCAGTCAGGTCCCAGAAATGAGAGATTCAGCCTGAAATTTTAAATAGGAATTTTATTGGCCACAGAGAATCACCAATCGTGAAAACCAAGAGAGCATCATGGGCGAAATTCATTGTGCTCATGGGTATTTGATACTGACCTTTAGCTACTAGATAAGAGTAGATCCCTGAAATTACATTGTTTTGAAGAAATTGTGGAAATCTCATTTGGAGAAACTTCATCTACCTGAAAAAAAGCCAAGCTTGTGATTGCTTGTCACTTATCATCTGTCAGTGGATGATTATGTGATTTTATTGCCAGTAGTGGATCTTGACTGTCTTTCTCCAGAGACTCTCTTAAAAGGGAGATGTGTATCTCACAGTTTTCCTTGTGGGGGAAAGATGTGCACATGCGAACGCACTTTTTCAGTGGTCATCGAGTGGCTGTCTCTGTGAGTAAATTCAGAAACTTCAGAACTTAAAGATAAGTAGCCCTACTTTTTTCATATGTGTCCTCTCTATTGATGCCAGATTCATCTTTAGTGAACACAGTCAGTGACAGCAGCATCCTTGAGCTTGTCCCTGTGCGTGAGAAAATGAGCTTCCCTGTTTCCTAACAGCTTACCACTCAGAAATAAATGACAGGCAGTGAACAAGTTTTCATTGAAAGTCGTTGTCATTTCCATGAATGATACTTGGAGACCATAGTTAAGGGTTATTCGTTTTCCTTTTTATGCTTGGCTTGTGTGTGAAAATGACAGGTTGTCATGACAAAGTGTTAGGTAACCATCAGGCTTTGTCTTGTTAATGTGAGTGTTTGGAGTATTCTTCATTTAAAAATTAACTAATGAAATGATTGAATGTCAACTAACATTTGGAAACACTTTCTGTCAAGTTCTGGTTGAATAAGTTGGATGGTTTAATACTTTCAAAACTGGGAGGGGAAGTGAAATTTGAAAGAAGAGTCAAGGCCCTTGGGTAGTATTTCAAACGTGTACCTAGTCAAAGCAGGGCGCTCCTTATTGAATAGCCAATTTGAATTTATTCCTTTTCCCATGATTTGTTGCTTTCTGACACCAGATTATGACATGGCCTGACACAGGTACATCAAGAAGTGCTGTAGACTTCTGATTCACTGGCCTTTTGTGATGGAATTGTTGGGTTTTTGTTTTTCAGTAACAAAGCTTAAAAGGCTGTGATTACTGTTCTGATTAGGTAAAAGTCTAAGGTATTTCTTATTTCACATTCATTTAAAGTACCATCATGAAAGTAGCTAGGTGCCACGGAGAATACAGTGTTAGCAAAGGACCAGACACATAATAGGCACAATGTTGGTTTCCTGACTGACTGACTGACTTCTGACTTGTAGTCCGCTATACTTTCCCCTACACCACATTGCCTGCCTGGGCATATTTTAGTGATGATGATAATGCTCTTTAACAGAATAAAAAGTTACTTCAAAAACTGTGTTTATATATGGGGAATATATTTAATTTTGAAAAGTAGGGCGCATTAATAACATCCTCTAATATTTCATGTCACTGATCTCTTTAGGATAATTAAAATGGGCCCAGTCTTGCCTTTCATGTTATTTTTCATCCCAAAATCAGCTTTTATGTTTTGTCATGTTTGCAGCATGAAAGAATTTAAGTGCTTGGTGTTTTACATATGCACACACTCGCAGTCCTCTTGAGGGTGTGTTTGCAAAGTGTTGTTTGGGGCTTGACCATATGATTCTTATTAAAGAAAATGGGAATGATGTGTCTAAAACCTCTGAAAGGGCTTTGAAAACATAAGCCCCATGAAAAAGGGAATCGAGGGGGGCTTAGAAAAACAGGCCATTTTTGTTAGTTTGTGATATTTAAAATAACTCTTTATTTTGTTCTTTATTTTTAATTTTAACTTTTTTCAAAAACTGCACTGCCTCGGGGCTTTTAATGTTTTCTCACACACATGTCATTTGTATAAGAAAAGATGATTCTGAGCCACCATCGGTAATTATGAGTGCAATTGAATGAAGGCAGATTTGTTTGTTGGTAAAACCTTTAGGATGCCTAACTATCATTGCCTGTGTGGTTCCTAGAGTCATGTGGAAATTTGCACAAATGTTTGATGATGTTTAATTTTGATCTTTTCCCGTAGCTGAAAAAAATAAATCCGCCATCATATTCTGACTTGTTTTAGCATTCTGACATTTTATCATCATGTAATATTTTTAAATTGTTTTGATACAGTTCAGTTCAGCAGCACATATTGTATGTAAAGCACTGAGCTAGGTGCTGGGAAGACAAAGACAAAACTGAACAGGCCTTGCCCTGAAGGAGCTTATATTCTTTTGGGGGTCAGGGATGGGACATGTACTCATAAGAAAAGGCAAAGTATATATAAGGTAATTTCAAGGGAGAACACCAGCAGTGGGATAGAGTGGACACTGGAATGTGTAGGGAGACAGGGAAGACCTTGTTTATGAGAGATACCTAGAGGTCTTAGGAGGTGGGCACAATGAATTCCAGACGTGAGGAACTACCTGTGGAATGTGATGGGCCATCAGGAAGAGCCAAGGTCAGTTTGACTGGAATGCATGAAAGAGGAGAATATGAAATAAGACTGGAAAAGGAGGTGGCAGTCATATTATACAGTGGTTTAAGTGGCAGTCTGAGTATTTTTTCTTTTACCCTAAGGCAATAGGGAGCCACTAAAGATTTTTTGAGGAGAGTGACATGGTCAGAATAATGTTTTAGGAATATCAACTCTGCATCTGTGTGGAAGATGGAATGGAAAAGGGAGAGCTTGGAGGCAGGGAAAGACAATTAGGTAGCTAATGCAGCAATTAAGGTGAGAGATGATAAAAGGGCAGAACTGGGTGGGATTAGACTTTGGAATGGAGAAAAGGTCTTAAGATTTCATGTAACTAAGATCTTTGAAAATGTTTATTTACTTCTAGATTGATTATATATGTCTTGTATACTCTTTGGCTCACTCTTCTAGAGCCAGGCTGGTATATCTGTCCCTTGGGGTTCTATTTGTGGGATGTCTTTTTCTCTACTTGCATTATTCACCTCCCCCTCATCTCTTAGGGACCTATGACTTGTTCCCCAGTTTAATTTTACAACTTAATATAAATTAACTTTTACAAAGAGATATTTACTTTATAGTTATAGTAAGAACAAATGTACAAGCACTTTCTCTCAATACCTCAGGGACATGATTTCTCTTATGCCACCTTGATCTTTTTTGGCAAGGGTGGTACATGGAAGGTAGCAGCTCATTTCCTATGTAGCATTGGTCCTACCAAATTCATGTTCAGATGTGGCACAACTTCCCGGTGAATCCTCATTTAAACTCCAGCTGGTCAGGGTGCAGAAAGTCATTTCCAAAACTTGCTTCTTGTTCTTCATGGTAGTATCAGCTGAGTAAGGTGATGGGGTCAGTGCATTTGCTGTACCCAGATTGTGCTTATATATAGAAGGAGAAAAAACCCTGAATTTGAAGCTCCTATACAGTTAGAAATATTTAAGTCACTTAGTAAAATTCACCATTGCATTTCTATGGAGGAAAAAAAAAATCCCCAGACATTTGTAATTCAGAAAAGATTACTGTCCAAATATTGTGCGTTTAATATTGGCTGTGTTTTGCCTTAGAAATTCTGTAGTAAAAATGTGGAAAAGTCTTCAGCTGTACCTTTTATGCCCCTTCCCCCGTTTTCCCTGGCCTTATTTTAGATTTGATCATTGTGTTCTTTCCATAGTCCATAGGTGGAATGCCCTGTCATTCAGTTTTACAATATGATAATGGATCTGTTTTTATATTTAGCTACAAATTTCATAATTCCTGTAAACAAGCCCACCTACAACATCCACTCTGTATCAAGGGAGAGAGTTGTTTCCATCCCTCT
This sequence comes from Petaurus breviceps papuanus, assembly GCF_028583685.1. NCBI lineage: Eukaryota > Metazoa > Chordata > Mammalia > Diprotodontia > Petauridae > Petaurus > Petaurus breviceps. The sequence goes on from NW_027186304.1 coordinate 103,647,502, forward strand.
TGGTTTAATTTGGATGCATTTGGCATAGAACAGCACGTTATTTCCACAATAACATTTGAACAGGATGCCTGCTGTGTTGATATGCAGGTCTAAGTGAGTTTTACCATGTGCCAGGAAACTATGTTCTTAAAAAGAAGGCTGAATACTAAATTCTGAACATAATATGAAGTAATCATCCTCCTTCTCCATTCTGTTTTGTTCCCTGTTTGAGTTAATTTGTGTTAACTATAAATCAGCTTGAAACTTTTACTAAAAATTGAAGTTTGAAGGGAGAATAAAAAGCAACAGAAGTTTTGGGGGGTGTCTGGGGAGAGTCCTTTGGGGTTTATTTAATAAAGCACCTGCAAAGGAAAAATAAAGTGTTGAATCTCTAAGGCACAAACTGGTAGGATTTTTTTTTAAGTTAAAACTTCATGGCATTTTATAAGGAAGCAAAAAAAGGAAGGGGAATTATTATTCAGGGCAGTGGGACAATAGTAACCTTTCATTAAGTGAGAAATAGTTCAACTTCTGAACTCCCCAAACCCAAGGCTCAATGTTAGGTACATGGAACTAAGCACCAGATATTTCCTTTTTCTTGTATAGACTAGTGTTAAAAAACAAAGCAGAACAAAATAAACCTTGGTTGAATGTAAATGGTAAACTTTAATTTATATCCTGTAACATTCTAGTGTAATGTGTTAGGGAGTCTTTTCTGTTATAACTTATAGAAAATGCTGACCAGTTAAAATAATTTAGATCTGTTTTCTTTATTTTTTCCTCTCTTAAGGAGGGCTACAATTAAACATGATTATGTATACATATATATCTATAGACATATACATATATATATACATATACACTCATACACATATATGTGAGACTATACTCTGCTGATTTCCTCCTCACATCAGTTTCTCTGAAGGCGTATAGCATCCTCCTTCATAAGTCCAGGTCTTTCCATGTTTTTTTAATTCAATCAGCTCATCATTTCTTATACCACAGCAATATTCCAACCCCGTACCATCCTGTCTGAAAGATTGTCTATGAAAGTTTCCCCCCCCCCCCCAATTTTCTGCATTCTTTCTATTCTTGGCTATAGAGATCTGTTTTCTTTGCTTTTTTTTTTTGGAGGGGGGAAGTTAGGGCAATTGGGGTTAAGTGACTTGCCCAAGGTCACACAGCTGTTTTTTTTGTGTTAAGTGTCTGAGGCCATATTTGAACTCAGGTCCTCCTGACTCCAGGGCTGGTGCTCTATTCACTGTGCCACCTAGCCACCCCTACAGATCTGTTTTCTTAACAGTTGCATGAGCTATAAGGATAGAGTATGATATCAGAAAAGTAGATGTGGATTCTGAACCCATTATCAGATTTTTGAGCACACATGAAGGAAAATAATTTATTTTTTCTTTTTTTCAGAACATTAGAGAATGAACACTGTGTTTGTAAATCATTTGTAGAAGTCTTGAGTAGAAGGCTTTAGATTAGTGTTCAGTAATACATCCAGAGCTTATTTATCTTGTAACTTTAATTATCTTAAGCAAAAAAGAGTTTCTGAGCAAATAAAATAGATTTCACATAAAATAAAGTCAATGCTACAAAATTAAACACTTCACTCCTGGACAATAAAGTAAATTCCTCAGGCTCTTACTCAGACTGTTTATTTTAATTTTATTCTAATTTCTAACAAATTTAGGCCTATGATTTCTTAGCTCACAGAAGATTAGAAGTAGAAAATAAAGGGTGTTTGACGGAAGAGTCCAGCTAGACATGAGCATACTAACAAATCTAAGAAATGGTGCTTTGTAGAAATATCACTAAAATAGGCAAAGAAAATTAAAAGCATAGCAGTCTGAGGCTTCATTCAGATACCGCCTCCTCTGTGAAGCCTTTCCTGATATCTTCTCCCCACCCCCACCCTCACAAAAGTTTCCATTTACTATGGTTATTTGTTTACTTTTTTATTTTCTCTAGAATATAAACTCCTTGAGGATAAGAACTAATTCATTTTGGTATTTGCATCCCCAGGATTTAGCAAAGTGCTTTTGCATATAGGATGTGCATAATATTTATTTTGTTGAAATGAATTATAGTGCAAACAGTTCAGTGCATCCCAGTGACCCTTGAGGACATCTCATAAAATAATAATAAAAAATCATGGTTTAATAAAAAATGCAATAATAATTAATATTCACAATAATAACTTTGAGTCATCAAGCAAAGGTTGAATCATGGGATGTTTCATATACTATGTATGTTACAAATACAGAGGTAGCATCTTGTAGTATATAGGGAACTAGCCTTGGATTCAGACCTGTGTTCAAGTCCTTTTTCTAACACTTACTTGCTGTGTGATCTTGGGCAAATCACTTACCCTCTCTATCCCCCAGGCATGTCTCTAAGACTGTAAGTCGTAGACCAGGTGCCCGTCTGCATTAGTGCAGGGATTTTCTTGACCAGGAGCATCTTGAGTGGGAGTTCCATATACCAATGTTTTGCCAAGTTTGGTTCCCTGCTCCTGCTCTCAACCTCCCACTCCCAACAAAACAATAAAATTACAAAACTTTCTTCTTAAGAGACTGAGAAGTGTGTAATACATGTTGAAGCATTTTCATAAAAATGATTAAAATAAAGAGTTGAGGTACCCAAAGGGATAAGCCTCAGTTATCTGGAAAATTCACTTGTATGCAATGGCTTCTTCCCCAATGGTGCTGAATAAATTGAGGTGCTATTGTACTTCTTTAAAACTATTCAACTACATCATGAGTAGTTGGTTTAGTTTGGGTTCTTACAAATTGAATTGAAATTGTACCTGAGGCTCAGTGATATTTTCTTGCTATGCTTGCTGTTGTTCTCATCCTAAATCACATACTATTTAGTGCTTTTAAAGTTGAGAAATACCTAGAAACTTGCCAGAAGAGTTTTTTAAATATTATTAAATCATGGATCTTTGAAGCAGCTGAAACCATTTTTGTGGGTGTATGTGCTGTTTTCTATCTTACACGGGTTTGAAATTTGTTTTTCTTAGGTTTTTCCCCAATTGACAATCCAACATCTTGTAAAGGATTTGAACCAATACATGTAGGTGTGAATGGGTCTTAATATAAACACCAGCCTTTTTAAAAAAAAAAAAATGAAATAAATGACTAAGACATTACTTCACTCACTGTGCTTGTCTTTTTTAAGGAGAGGTTCTCTAGTGAAATGTTTGCCTTCTATTACTTAGGGCGCCTGAATTCTGTTGGCTCAGGCTGTTCCTTACCGTTCCTTCCTTCCTGCTACCTCACATAATCCACTTTAATGTGGGGCATGGGGAGTGTCACATAACAGTTCTTGTTATACTTGGGCTCCCCAACTCGAAGGCTGTTGTGAGGAAAGGACTTTGTAGACTGTCAAGTGCTATATCAGGATGAGCTGTTGTTGAATGAATGAACAAGCATTTATTAAGCACCTGCTAGGTACAAAAACACTGGGGAGTGAATAGAAAAGCAAGACTCCCCGCTTTTAAGGAAGTCACATTCCCATAGAGGGACACAGCACGTAGAGAGAGTTTCAAATTGAAGGTCAGATGCCCTATGGTCCTTAGGATACAGCAGCACAGAGGATGGTAATTCGTCTTTTAAAATGTCATTTCCATGAATAAAACCATGCTGCTTCCTGACGTTGAACCATTTGACAGCACCAGGGACTTTAATGGTGAGAACTTTCTTTTCTCATCTTCAGTAGCTGTGGTTGCTTAAGAGAGGGCAGTTGCGGAAACCAGCAGAGGAAATTGTCAGGTCATGTCTCAGCAAGGGTGGATTCTTGGGATTATAGCTGGGCTAACCAGGCTGGAAGGCAGGTTAGGGATCTCAGGTACGCTGCTCTTGCCAGGGCTTTTGGGTTCAGGGATCTGGGTTGCCTCAGCTTTGGTCCAAGGGGAGAGAATGGTGTTGGTTTGACCGGCCTGGCATATATCACCCCGTCTCTCCCTCAGAATGTCTTGCCTGCCCTATGAGTTACATGGCAATAGATAGACAGACGGACGGACGGACGGACGGACGGACGGACAGACAGACAGACAGACAGACAGATAGATAGATAGATAGATAAAATATTAAGTGTTTACTATGTACCAGGCTCTATGGGAAGCACTGAGGACACAAATATAGCCAGTCAGGACTGTCTGTATCCTCAAGGAGCTTACATTCAAATGGGCAAGTTGGAAAAGGAAAAAGTACAGAGGAGAAAGATGAGAAAAAGAGGAACGGAACATTGCTAAAATGGTGGTCCAACTGAGGGAGCATCATCACTAATGATGAAAGAAAGGCCTCAAGGAAGAGGTTTCATAGTTGATGGAGATGGTTAGCTCTTTCCCAAAGGATTTGTTCTCCTAGACATGTCTTTGGGGACTGGGCTGAAGGCAGGATCCCAGAGGCACCGCTTTTCCAAAAGATCTAGAATTTGTCTTTCCATCATTGGTGCTTGTTCAGCAGTGGATGTTTGTGATGGCAAATAGAGCAGGTCCATTCTCCACGGAGTTTGTACCACTCAATGATGGCTGCTAGGGTCAAAATGAAAGGAGAGTGAGTGATTTAGGGGATACTGTTATTTTCAGGGCTTTGGGGCCTGAGGGTCTTGGAAACTTAAGTAATTTAAACTCTGTTTGCCTTGTTTCCTCAGCTGTGAAATGGGATAATAACAGCAAGTATCTTGCAGGAATGTTGTAAGGGCCAAATGACATGATATTGGTAAAGTACTTAGCACAATGCCTGGTACATAGTAGGCGCTATATAAATACTTATTCCCTCCCCCTCTTGGATTTGGAGTCAAGAAGTTGAATTCAGATCCTGCCTCATGTATTTTCTAGCTATATGAACCTGGGTGAGTCATTTAACCTGCCTGAGCTTCAATTCTCTCCTATACAAAAAAGATTACTTTCCTTTTAAGATTGTTGTGAGGATTGAGTCATTTCAGTCGTGTTCAATTCTTCATGGCCCCATTTGGTTTTCCACTTCCTACTCCAGCTCATTTTACAGATGAGGAAATTGAGTCAAACAGGATTAAGTGACTTGCCCAAGGTCACATAGCAAGTAAATGTCTGAGGTCAGATTTGAATTCTATTCCAATGCAGTTTACTTGTTGAACTCCCAAGGATATTGGGAAGGGTGAAAAAGGAATAGAGTCAGATAAGCCTTTAGATGGCACTTACTATGTTCTGAGTACTATACTAAGTGCTTTATAAATATGATCTCATTTAATTCTCATAACAATCCCAATGATGTAAGGTTATTATTTCCATTTTACAATTGAGAAAACTGAGTCAGATAAAGATTTTATGACTTGTTCAGAGTCACATAGCCAATAAGTAACTGGGACTGGATCTGAACTCAGGTCTTTACTCTAGGCCTAGCGCTCTGAACACTGCACCGCCCAGCTGCCTCTGAGGTTTGCATTTGTAGTTGAGGGATTTTTTGACTGTTTGTGAAAAATAGCAAATGTCTGGTGTATAATTATGGCCTTTGCATCGTATTTCTTTAGGTATTCTGCAGGTGCCAAATCTTGTCACCTTCAGTGACATATTATTGTAAAGTTTCTATTGTTTCCTTGTTCATTTTCATGATTATTATCATTATTTTCACTATCATCATAATCAGTGGAGGACTCATCCAAGTCCTTTCAGTTTTTTTTAATATATTGAAGTGCCAGCTGTTAAAAAAAAACTACCCCTAAATCCAAATTATTTTAATTAGTTAACATTTTCACTCTGGTTGTCCATATGTTGTCTTTTATTTTTACTACATAACTGCCCTACTTCCTTTTCCAAACACTCCTTGATAATATGTTTTTGTTAGTTCTCTTGTGTCAGTAAACTCGGGGGACATCATATAATGCCGCCTTTCACCTGTCCTTTTATGGCCCTTTGGATTCCTTGCAGCTTTGATTCTTCTGAAATCACGGCATTCCAGGATTTGCACCTATGGGGGCATGATCAAGACAATATTGGTGTTGAAGAGACTGGTTTTTGTAGCAGCAAGACATAGGGATCATGTAAAGCATCATGAACTTTCCCAAATGGGATGGAATTGTTCTCTTTTCTGGGACCTAATTTGTGCATATACTCCCATACTGATTTACTTTTTAACGGATCTCTGATTTCATGGATATAGGGAACTCCAGTTGAGTTCTACCCGTTTAGATTGGCCATTCTCTTACAACTGATAGTCTGGAGGAGTGCCCTGAGTCAAAGAAGAGTTCAGTGTCCTGCCTGGAGTCACACACCTGGTATGTAAGGCAGAACGTGAATCCAGGTTTTCCTCACTTTAAGACCAACTTTCTGTTCCTCATGCTATATTGCCTCCCATACTGCATTTGGGACTGTCATCTCTCACAAGTAAGGGAGAATAATTCATGGCTGTGATTAGGCACCATTTCACTTTTATGTGAGTGTGTGCCCTATCCCTATACTTTTCCTTTCCCCTATGCCTTGGTTATTATTACTATTGTTAATAATAATGTATGCATTATATACATATATGTATACACGTGTGTATATTTATATATGTATATAGCATCACTTTAGGAATAGGAGTGTGTATACATGCATATGTGCATATTTTGCTGGGAAATAGCTGGTTGTCAGTTCCATTTCCCAAGCTGCATCTGTTCTGGTATCCGAGAACCATGGCGTTCAAGTGTGTATGCTGTCATGGATCATTAGAGTCTGAACTGAAGCTGTATTTTCCTGTTACAGGTCAGAGTCACATAAAATAAACTCTTGTCATAACAAATGATACAGCAGCCAGATTACAACTAGGAGCTCCTTTACTGACCCGCAGTTGTTAGGACACTGATTTACATTTCAGGTTAGGAGGAAAAGGCCATGATTTGCTGACCTAGAATGAGGCTCTGGTTTATTCTCCCTATATTCTCTAATGTTCTGCTGGAAATAGTTGGTGGAAATAGGGGAAGGGGAGTAAGTGAAGACACTTTTAAGAGCTCTTTGCTCTGTGTGCATGCAAATTAACAGAATGTAAAGGATGCAGCAGTCATAGAGATCCAGAAAGAGTGCTCGAGGCAACTCTTGGAGACTAAACTTTAAAAAGAGCCAACCTGCATTGGTAAAGGAGGTTTCCTTAACCCCAAAGCTCTTTATGCCAGTGAGATTACAGATCCAGTCTCCGTCCCTATTCCTGTATACCCAGGAAAGCATGTCCTCAGAAATCCTAAAACTAAAGCAGAAGTGTTCATTTGTAAGGTATGTGTCTATAGTGGCCGTGTTCAAAGAGTGCTCAAGAAAAGAATTCCACATGCTCAAAATGGATCCACTTATCCTCAGACAGATAAATCCTACTCAAAGTTCTCCTTTGTAGACAGCCCAGAGACACTATTTTTGGGATAGAAAGATTCACTACAAAAATCTTAATACCTTTAAAAAAAAAACCCTTCCTTCTTTGATCCTAGACTTTTTTTTTTAATGGTCATAATATACTTTCATCCATTCAATTGACAAATACTACTTTGTGAATGTCATTAGGTACTATAAGTAGCCATTGAGAAGATGGAAAAAGTGACTTTTAAATGGCTGGATTCAAAGTTCAGAGTGTTAACCATTATTATATCATGGAACCCCAGGCTTTTAAAGCATTCCATTTTATCAGGTGTAATGTAATACCAAGCAAAGGCAACTTCCCAGGTTCAAAATACCAGCATAGGTGCTCTCTATTTTATTCAGTAACAAACCCAGAACAGAGAAGATCAAAACATGACATCATTCCAAATACAGCATTTACTTTGTGTGATTAAATAATCTCCAAGTACTACCCCACCCCAGGATCTTCCAATCATTCAATCAATTACAAAGTCTCTGTTCTAAATACTTCTCCACCCCTAGGCTATACCTTAATTAAGTCCACCACAAAGCCCCTCTTCTCAAATGGAGATTAGTTTCCAAACATAAGGTCAAAAGTTCCCCACCCCTGGATCACAATTGAATCTACCCCAGAGTTACATCAAGTTTAAACACAGCACTTAATACCCAAATGGAGGTCTTTTCTTCATCTTGACACGAGGCAAGTTCTCAGCAATCTTAGTTCCTGGGGAGACAAGGCTTAGCAAGGCCACAAGATACATTGCCAGTCCCTTCATGAATTCATCCTCTGTCTGTAGAACAGTCCTAGAACCCCTGAACACATTAGCAAAGCCCTCTCCCAGGATTTCTGTAAACATACAACAAGAAAATCCTTCTTCAGGGCTTCTGTACCAACAGAAAGGCTCCCAGACCCCTGCAACAACAGCACTGTCCCTCACCAGTGGACAGTATTCACTCTGTCTGCAGGACAGTCTCCAGACCCCTGCAACAACAGTACTGTCCCTCACCAGTGGACAGTATTCACTCTCTGTCTGCAGGACAGTCGCAGGCCTTCTTAGCGAACAGCCAGGTTCCAGGACTTCTTCAACAAAAGGACAGTCTTTCACCAGTGGACAAATCTGGCAAAACAACATCAAAACAGACAGACAAAGTACCAGCAAAACAGCCATGTCTCCTCAGTCCTTGGCAGCTCAGGGGGCAGGTCTCAAAAGTCCAGGGCAATTCAAAGCGGCCACCAGCAATTCTCTTAGTCTCTCTCTCTCCACGAGGTGCTGCTTCCAAAAAGATCTCCCGCCTCTCTCTTGTCTCTCCAAATCTACATCACCAGCTCCTCCCACTTCAGGACTTTCTTTTCACATCAACAAGCCCATCCCACAGGTGGGATTAACAAACTCTGGGTTTTAACACAATCAATTTGAAAACCAAGCCAATACAGGGGAATCTTTAGTTGCCATTACTATCACATCAGGTCTGACAGATCTCTTCTCAACAAAGGGTGTTATAATCTAGCATCATTCTATACTTATAAATGCATTCAAAACACATATGGAATATTTCCATTTTAATTTTTAAGCCAAGTATGCATCTATGTAGATAATTATGGCCAACAATAAAGTCTAATATTAGCCTGAAGAGCTGATTAATGTTTATTATTCAGCATAAAGATAAATCCAGATTATAGTCTACCATATTTTAACGTATGTAGAGTTTAATTTACCAGCATGTATATATGTATATGTATATATACACATGCACATGTATATATGTATTATATATATTACTTATTACCATTCCCTCACCCTTCCCTACTTCTTGCTTTCTTCCTCCTCCCTGTCATCAGAAATATTTCCCTCATACCTTACTTAAAAAAAAATAAGGACCATTCATCCTGAGTTCCCACTATTTTCCTGTTCTTCATATGAAGATCTTCTGACATCATCCTTCATTTTCTCTTACTTTTCTGTAGACTCTAAAAGGATGATGACCCTTCTTCTTAACCAGGCTTTCCCTCTGCTTATATCCTTGATCCACCACTCCTATCCCCTCTGGGGGATTGTGTCCAAAATAGTTTTTTTTCCCTAATTTTTAATACTTTAATACTGGCTCTTTCTGTGATACAAATAGGCCTACTGACGTGACTACTAAGCCTTCAAACTTTTATCCTATATTTCTGTTTCCTGTCACAGCCAAACTCCTAGAAAACATGTCTAGTTTTCAACCTCATTACTCACCTGGAACTCGAAGTTCAATAATCTCATAACTGGACCTAACCCAAGGGTTTTTCTCAATCCCTTCTCCTTGACTCACTCACTGAAACATTTGACACTGTTGAGCTTTCTCTCACTGGGAAATTCTTTCCTTTCTGTGATTTCCTAAAACTGTTTTCTCATGATTCTCCCCCTATTTGTCTGGCTATTTCTTCTCCATCTTCTTTACTGTATCATTATCCGTGTCTTGCCCCCTGACTGTGGGTATATCCCAAGGTTCTATTTCAGTCTTCTTCTTTCCCTATAATCTTTTTTTTGGTGATCTCATCAGTTCTTGTGGGTTCAATCATCATCTCTATGCAGATGACTCTCAGATATCTTTCTCCCTCAAAAGGATTATAAACACCCACCTATCCCCTTACCCCCTACACACACACACACACACACACACACACACACACACACATCTCTTTCCTAAACTCTAGCCTCACATTATCAAGTGCTGATTGAATTGGATGTCCTCTAGGCAGCTCAAATTAAAAATATCTAAAACAGAATTCAGTATCTTTCTTCCTAATCCCACTTCTCTTTCTAATTTCTCTACTTCTGTTGGTGATACCATCATCCTCTAGTTATCTAAGTGCACAACCCTAGAATCATTCCCTACTCTTTATTCTCTCTCATCCCATCTCTAATCAGTTACCAAGTCTCATCAATTCAACCTCCACCGTATCTCTCACATATGGACCCTCACTCCACTCATATGGCCACCCCTCATAATTCAAACCTTCATTTCCACTTACTTGAACTATGGCAATGGCCTTCTAGCTAGTCATCCTGCCTCAGGTCTATTGTGTGTTCAATCCACCCTCCACATTGCTGTCAAAGTGATTTTCCTAAAGCACACATCTGACCACATCACTCCTGTGTTCAAAATGTTCTAGTGGTGCCCTCTTGTCTCTAGGTTAAAATGAAAATGCCAAAACCCTTTACAGTCTGACTCCAGGTTACCATACTGCCCTTGCACTAATTTGGATTGTGTGCTCTCATTAACTGGCATACTTGTTTTTCCTTATACATAATATTCCAAATCCTGACATCTTACTTTGGCACTGGCTGTCCCCATATGCCTGGGAAGCACTCTCTCTTTACCTTAATCTTTTGGAATCCCTTATTTCCTTGAAAGCTCAGTTCAAGTGGCCCCTTGTCCCTGAGACCGTTCCTTATTCCTCCATTCCTAGTGCTTTCCTCCCATTGCCCTCTACTTACCTTGTATTCATTTTGTTTTTGCTTATATGTAGGCATCTTATTTCCCCCCTATTGGAATGGAAACTTAAGGGCAGAGAATGTTTCATTTTTGTCTTTGTCTTTCTGATGCCTAGAGCAATAAATACTTGTGGACTGATTGATTGAAGTAACCCAAAGTGAATATTTTCTGCTGTCAGGATATTATCTTTTGTCCTGACATTTCGTCAGTCGCGATAGAGCAGTCTTGCCAAAAATGGAATGATAGCACAGGAGTTCAGCTAAGCAGGAAGGGTATTGGCAGAAAACATAGGTTAGACAGGCAGGAGGATGAGCACCAGAAAAACTGTCCTAGCTGGAAGGATTGGGAATCGTCCTGAGAAGCAAGAATTCAACCAGGCCAGGCCAGTCAGGTAGGTCCAGGCAGTGTTCAGAGCTTGAGAGGTCTGAGAGACAGTCAGAGCAGCATGAGAGCTGGATTGGTTGCCTTTTGGGGTTTTCTGGCTTCAGACTTCTTAATGGCTATGAATGGCCCTGGGCTCAAAGTTATTTATTATATTTAGAAGGAGGCCAGAAGCTTTTAGGTTATTCCTGCCCCAACGGAGGCCTGCCAGGGATGCTGGGATGGCCTCATAGTTTAATTCATTCATGTACATATCTGTGTTCAGTATTTTTTTAATCTATGCATTTCTTCTTCTATCCTCTTCCTTTTCCTTTCATCATCTTTCTTCTTTTCCTTCTCCTTTTGAGGTAGCATCAATTCCTTATCTTAAATCTCAAGAGTGTAGTGTTGCTTATGTCTCACCTCAATCACTGGAGGTGTTCCAGCAGAGGATGGATGACTGACTTTCTGTTAGAGGTGTTGAAGGATGGCATTCATGCACTAGGGAAGGGGTTGGATTAGAATAGAGATACAGGGGTGTCCCCTGTAGCTTTAAGCTCTCATCACTTAAAGTTACAGGGGGCACCCCTGTATCTCTGAGGTTCTAAGATAACTTTCCACTCCCATCATGTTTCCTGTCCATGACAGCACCCCTCTCCTGCCCCATTTTTTCCATCTATGAATAATTGCTTCATCCATTCTTTTCCTTTGAGTTAAAAAATTACTACTAGTATTCAAGTTAACTTTTTGACAATTTACTCTTTCTCAATTCCATATTCTTTTTGTTTCCCTGCAATGAGGTTAAAAAAAAATAATAACACCACACACTTGGGTCTGTCTAACAGTTGTTGTTTTTTTCCTTCTGAAAAGTCCCATGCCCAGAAAAAAAATTCCCTAACCAAAGCTAACAGGGCTCTCCTTTTCTATTTCACAGTATGCTTGGCATCCAGGGCACAGTTCCGGCATACTGACATTGCTTTGGTTAGACTTGGAAGTGATGAATGATGACCCAGACAAAATCATTCAAGAATCCTATGGCAGAAGGTTTGGTCTACATACTCAGGCAGCTAAGGTGCTAATCAGATTCTGTGTGATCACAGAATAAGGGCTGAATTATTCTTTTAGTGTACTGTGTCTTAAGAATGACAGGATTTTTGCTGTGCCAATTTTTTTTTTCTGTTTTCCATGATTCAAAACATACAGAAGTGTGCCAGATTTTACAATTATAGAATAAGATTAGAATGAGCTTTTAAAGGCCAGTTAGAATAGCCATTCTTTCCAGGAAAGAGGATACTTAAAGCATCTTAACAAAGGACACCTATCTAGGCATACTTTGTTTTATGGCACTTCAGTTTATTGTGCTTTGCAGACATTGTGGTTTTTACAAATTGAAGGTTTGTGACAACTCTGCATCGAAGAAGTCTATCAGCGCTATTTTTCCAACAGCATGTGCTCACATTGTGTCTCTTTGTCATACTTTGGTAATTCTCACAGTATTTCCAACTTTTTCATTACTATTATATCTGTTATGGTGATCTGTGAGAAGCTATGTTTGATGTTATTATTGTAATTCTTTTGAGGCAGAACAAACTGTACTTAATAAATGTTATATGTATTCTGACTGCTCCACTGACCTGCCATTCCACCATTTTTCTCTACCACAGGCCCCCCTATTCCTTGAGATACAGCAATATTGACGTTAGGCCATTTAATGACCCTACAATAGCCTCTAAATGTTCAAGTGAATGGAAGAGTCAATCTATGCAGCAAACTTCATTGTTGTCTTATTTTAAGAAATTGCCACAGCCACCCCAACCTTCAACAACCCCCACCCTGATTAGTCAGCAGGCATCAAGATCAAGGCAAGACCCTCTACCAGCAAAAAGATCCAGATGATGATTAGCATATTTTTTGGAGTGGGGGAAGGCAAGGCAATTGGGGTTAAGTGACTTACTTGCTGTAAGTGACCAGGTCACACAGCTAATATGTGTGATCAAGTGTCTGAGCCTGGATTTGAACTCAAGTCCTTCTGACTCCAGGGCTGGTGCTCTATTCACTGCACCACCTAGCTGCCCTGGCAATATTTTTTAGTTAAGGTATGTTCAAGTTTTTAGACATAATAATATTGCACACTTAATAAACTGTGGTATAGTATAACTTTTATATGTACTAGGAAACAAAATTTCTTGTGACTCGCTTTATTGTGATATTCACTTTATTGCGGTAGTCTGGAACTGAACCTATGATATCTACAAGGTATGCCTGTATAAGATCTTGGTGGGAGGAGGGTTTCCTTCATAATTCAGTAATGCATTTAAAAAATTCCATTTTCTTCTTAAGTAACCTGAATTCCATCTACTAAATTTAAGTAAATTTCATTATATTTGCCTAGAAATGGGAAATGATCCCCTTTTTAGTCACCCTTAGAAAACATGAAGATAACTATTAATTCTTCCTTTTTTATCTTTTTTAAAGTGAAGTAATCAATCCAAATTATAATTTTGCCTTATGTAAAAGTGGCAAATAGCATTGAATCCTGTAGAATGAAACTTATTCATTATCTGATGATTGAGAATGATCTCTTGATAATCAATCTCATCATACAGTCTCCTACCCAATTATGTACCTATGTACAAATAATTTAACCTAAATTCTATTTTCTTATATTATTACTGAAGATGCTATATGCCAGTATCAAAAGTCTTGCAAAAATCAAGACAGGTAACATTTATCTCTTCTTGATTTATCAGTATATTTACTGTGTTAAAGGATACCAGATTAGTCAGTTAAAAAGTAAACACTTATTAAATACTTACTATTTGCTTGGGATTCAAAGAAAAAAATTGAAACATTGAGAGTTTAGCATAGTGTCTGGAATATAATAGGCACTTAATAAATGCTTATTGACTTACTGGATGAGACAGCGTATGTTCTTTTAGAGAAGACAATAGTACACATAGCTAGGTAGATACAAAACATATAGAACATAAACCAAAGGTAATTTTTTTATGGGTGTGGAGTGAGAAGGGAAGTGAGCTGAGGCCCTAGCAGCTAGAGAGATCAGGAAAGAGTTCATGTTAGAAAGTAACACGTGAGCTGAGCTTTAAAGGGAACCAAGGATTCCAAGACATGGAGGTGAGGAGGAGAATATATTCCAGGCAAGAGAGATACTTTTGTTAACATGCCTATGTAAAGGTATGGAGACCAGAAATGGACGGCCATGTCTGAGGAACAGCAAAAAGGCCATTCTACTGAACCATAGAGTGAATGAAGATGAGCAGCACAATAAGATGAGAAAAGTAGTTGGAAGCTAGGTTTGTGAAGGGCTTTAAATGTTAAATGAAGTAGTTTGCATTTGATCTGTGAGCCACTGGGGCTTATTGAACGAGGGAGTGACATGGTAGGCTCTGTGCTTTAGGAGAATCCCTTTGGTCCCTGTGTGGAAGATGGATTAGAGAGGGAAGAGGCGAGGTAGGAAGACAAGTTAGGAAGCCATTCCAATGCTGTAGAGTGATGAGGTTCTGAATGAATGTGGTGGCATTGTGAGTAGAGAGGAGGCCAATGTGAAAGATGTTATAGAGAGATAATCAACAGCATTTGGTGATTGATTGGTTATGTGGGGTGAAGGAAAGTTTGCATCTGCTACCCTATCTGGTTTAGACTTTCAGAAACAAGTTGCCCCTCCCAGGATAAGCTTATCACTTCTCAACTCACCACCACACTGCTGACTCAAGCCCAGATTGACACCACCTCCCTCAGTACTCTGTTCTTCTCTGATTAGAGGACAGAGTACCAAACTCCTCCCAAAGCCTTCATTTATAGAGGGCAGAAAATGGACTCAGTTCACCTCATTTTGCACCTGCTGCTCCCCCTGTCTCAACTCTCTGGAACAAGATGCCCCCACACCAGGTACCCCCTGGTGTCCTGTCTCCCTCCACTCCTTTGCTAACCCCTTTTGTGCTGTCTCTTCCTTTAGATTATAAACTCCTTGAGGGCAGTTCTTGTCTTTATTTTTATTAATTGTATCTCCAGGGTTTAGCACAATCCCTGGCACATAGCGAGCATGTAATAAATGTTTATTAGATTGGATTGAGGGAAAATGAAGAGTCAAGAATCTTTCTGAGATGGTGAACATGGGTGACTAGAAGTGAGCCTGAAAACAGCGGTGCTTTATGGAGTCAGTAGAACTGGATTCTAATCCTAGTTCTGTCATTTACCAGCTGGGTTACCTTGGGCAATTCACTTTGCCTTTGTGGGCTTAATTTCCTCTGAGGCAAAAAAATGAGATAGTTTAATTAGATGACTTTTCCAGCCATAAAATTCTAAGTCTTATGTTCTTTCCACTGTATTTACAGTTTGCTTGTCTGATCATTCTGTCTAGGGACAATGCTAGATTTGTCTACTCCTCTTAGGACCTCTTAGGACCCTCTTCAATTGAATTCTTTTCAAATTTCTGGGCAGAGTTATCAGTTCTCTTCAGACTTTCAGATTTACAGCTAATGATTCTTAATTCTTGACTATCTTGAGATACAAGTCATTGGGGTCTGAATATCTGAATGCATTTTAAGTCTATTTAAATAGTCTTTTGCTAGTCCTTACCCTACTTTCTTTTCATTCTTGCCTTCCTGATATGTGTTTCTTGTCTTTCTATTTCACAGATCACATATGACTTTAGTGTGCTACTGGTTTTAAGAAACCCCTAGTTCTGTTGGACTCTAATTGTACTTCCTTCCCATGAGATTCTTTTAATTATTTACTTAAACCACTTTCTTGAAATTCATTTTGTTTAGGATTCTGAGAAAAGGAAGGTGGAACCTAAGTCAGCCCCTATCAGTTTCTCACTCTTTTCTCCCAAGGTTGTTTTCTAATGACTATTCTCTACTCTTAAATTGAGTAGTTTAAATTTTAAAAGGCATTAATTCTCGATATTTTTTTCCCACCATTTGTAAAGGGAAAAGTACCTTCACACTCACTAAGAACTTGATGATAGTTTGACCGAAATCATGCTTGATTTGTTTGGCTATTTGATATGTGTATGTTTTGTATAACTCAACTTGTACCTTTATATGTTTTCATGTTTGTATAGGGCAGTGCTGTTTAGTTTCAATTATAATCTTAAAAGAGGATGGGGATAGTGTTTACTTAACTGTCTGTATAGCACCCAGATCAGTAGATGTTTGATAGTTTCCAATGCAAATAATTACCTATAGTAAGTGGCAGGTGTAGATGGTGTCCTTGCAGATAGTGTATGTAATAGATGTCTAACTAATTGAAAGTTTTTACCATCAGTAGTTATTAAAATTTTGGTAAGAAAGCTCATGACTTATTATACTATTGTGTTTTTCTTTCACTATGTGGTAGCTTCTCCAAAGTCAAATGTGGGCTTTATAAACATTTTAGAAATTCCTTAACTATAAAATTTGGCCAAGTAATTGAAAATTAAAATTGAGAATTACAGAAGGGAAATAAACTAACTTGCTAAAATAAATGAACATTTGGAAGAAAATTAATTCAATATTACCAAGTTACTCTTGTGGGAGAAAAAAAGAAACTGGTTGTAGTATTGCATTATCCTTTTCTTTTCTTTCTTTCTTTTTTCTTTGTTTGTTTGTTGCTTTTTTGCACTTTCAACCTACAGCTAAATTAGGCCACAGGAAAAGGATGGTGTACCTTCAAAGAAACAGTTGGGTTGGCTGTGTTCTTTATATTCGTGGAAAACAGCTGTGGGTGCAGAGGGTAGATGTCAAACATTTGTTCCATGCAAAGATAGGAAGACTTAGTTGTGAGACACATCAGTCTCTTGTGGAGGAGTATGTAGTTGGGGAGCTGCATTATCAACATCTTAGAGGTTTTAGAAATGTTGAAGATTATGACCCTAGGAAAAAGATTCAGGTGGGATAGAGGTGGGAGGAGGAAAGAAACAGACATCCTACACAGTCCTTCTATCTCATGTTCTCTTGATTCTGGTAACTGGAGATTAAATAAATTAGGCAATTCTTTTCCATTATCTTCTACCCTTTAGAAAGTACTGCTTTACATACCATTTTTTTCCTGCTGAGTGAAGCATTAACTCAACCTTCTAGAGGAAATCTATAGAAAGTAAAGGGTTACATTTATTTTTTTGCATCATAATGGCCACCTCAAATGAATTTTTAGCTTTAGAGTTGTCATTGTTTTGGCAAAACTGATTACTGACATATGCTTCATTATGAATAATGTGCTCTTTAATGCACCAGAAATACCAGTTTCAGTTTATTGTCATAGGATCATAGATTTGGAACTTGAAGCTCAGCCCCCTCTTTTTGGGGGGAAGGAATTAAAATGAATTAAGTTTTTTTAATTTTTAAAAAAATTTGTTTTTTTCCATGAACAAAAATTAGTTCTTTCCCTCCATTCCATTCCCCTCATTGTTATAATGCACAGTCAACAAAACATATTACCTCATTAGCCATGTCCAAAACTCATATGTCCTTTTCTATACCCTGAATCCATTACCTCTCTCAGGAAGTTGATAGCATGTTGTATCATCAGTCCTCTAGAATTATGTCGTCATTGCATTGATCAGAGCTCTTAAATCTTTCAAAGTTGTTTGACTTTACAATTCTGTTGCTATTGTATAATTTTTTTCTGAATCTGTTCACATTACTCCATATCAATTTATGCAGATCTTCTATGTTTTCTCTGCAAGTCTTCTTTTATAATTTTTTGTTCTTATTCTATTGCATTACATGCATATTCCATAATTTCTTCCACCATTCCGCAAATGGTGGGTACTTTCTAGTTTCCAATTCTTGGCCCTTACAAAAAGAGCTATTCTAAATATTTTTGGACATAGGGATCCTTTTCCTCTTTCTTTGATCTTTTTGGGGGTATATATCTTGGAACTGGGTCAAAGGGTTATGCATAGTTTGGTAACTTTGCGGGGCATAGTTCCAAATTGCTTTCCAGAGTGGCTGAATCAGTTCAAAACTCCAGCTACAGTGCATTACTATTTCTGTTTTCCAATAGCTCCTCCAATCTTTCTCATTTTCTTTTTTTGTTAACTTTGTCAATATGATGGATGTGAAGTGAAACCTCAGAGTCGCTTAAATTTGCATTTCTCCAATTATTAGTTATTTAGAACATTTTTTTCATATGACTTCATAGCTGGGATGTCTTCCTCAGAAAACTGCCCTTTTATATTCTTTGACCAGTTGTTAATCGGGAAATGCTATCCCCCTCTTTTTGTAGTCAGGAAGGGCAAGTGACTTGACCAGAGGTTATATAGGTAGCAAGAAGAAATAGGAATCAAAACCATTTCTGACTCCATCTGCTGCTCACAGTGGCATAAAATTTCTTTTACTTCAGAGATTTGTGAGTAAATGAAGAATTAAACCAAATTTTATTTTATAGTACAGTTGATATTTTTAGCATTCCACCAGGCCCTCTTTGTCTTTGTCTCTGTTGTCTTTATACAACCTCCCTTGATGTTTCCATTTATTTTTGTAGCTTCATCTATCATTTCAGGCTATGCCAGGGGTGGGGAACCTGTGGCCTCAGACCACAGGTCCCTCTAGGTCCTCAAGTGCATTCCTTTGACCAATGCAAACTTTACAGAACAAATCCCCTTAATAAAAGGATTTGTTCAGTAAAACTTGGACTTAGTCAAAAGGCTGCACCCGAGGACCTAGAAAGCCACACGTGGCCTGGAGGCTGTAGGTTTCCTACTCTTGGCTATGCAAATAACTCCTAAATCTGTATTGTCATTCCAAGCCGCACTTCCTCATGATCATTCACCTGCTTACCATTTCCATGTGTATGTATCCCCAAGACTTCAGACTTAACATATCTAAAACCAACTCATTTTCTTTGTCCCCAAACTACTTCTTCCTCTTAATTTTTCTGTTTCTGATAATGATGCAGTTTGTACAGGTTTGAAATCTTGATGTCATCTTTGGCACTACTTTATTAATTGTTTCTTATATGTGTCACCAAATCCTCTTCATTTTCCCCGTCTCAGTTTTACACATCTGTCATTCATTCATTTAATGAACTTTTATTACGTGTACTATATGGGGTCAGTGCCTTGATGAAACTTCCTTCCTTTCTGTTCTCACTGTTACTGTCCTAGTTTAGATCCTTCATCATACTTGCCTAGATTGTATTATAACCATTGATGTCTGATTCATCTTCCTAAAGTACAAAGCACATAAGTGATGGTGTCTCTTCTACTCAGTACTCAGAAGCTCTCTGGAGTTTCTCATTGTGTATTGATTAAGATCAAATTCCATTTTGACACCAAAGATTTTCACGACCTTGTCCTGATCTACCTTTCCAACTCATCTCTTTCTTTCAAAATTCTGCTTATTCTTCAAAGCCCAGCTCAAACATCCCTGTTTCTCGCAACTTCCCAGATCCGCCCAGATTTGAAAGTGATCTCACCTCAGAACTCCTCTAGCATTTTCTCTCTACTCCTATTATGGCAAGACTACATTCTGCCTTTTGTCATATTCTTATGCCTTATTGGCAAGGGAACTGATGGAAAGTGTAGTTTTTCCCAACTGGAGGAAGGGACAAAAAGTCATGGAAAGTGAAAGTGTAACATTCAAAAAGTTTGAGAGATATAATTTATGGGTAAATAATCATTTTATTAATAGTGTTAGTATGTTACTAATAAAAGAGGTCAGTGGTACTCTTGAATGCCAAAGACTCCCTCGTGGCAGTGGGCTCATAGTTTATATGTCTTTGGAAGAGTGGGTGTTCCTAATGATGGCAATCAACTTTGATTGGTTAACAATTAATGAGAGAATGAATATTATAATGAGAGGTGGGTTATATTCCACTGAGGGTCTTCACCCAAATCTTTGTCACAGAGTCTTATCTATATATATCTATATCTATCTGCATAATACATACAAATACATACACACATATATGAATCTACTTCTACCCCAGACCTATCTGACCAAACACAATGAACAGGAATTCACCAGTTCTCCTAAGCTTAGAATTTCTTTTACTGTCATTGATTAGATCACCTGGGTAAGTCTTTGTCCAGGATTTCTCACAGTGGTTGATTTCTGGATGAGGAATTAGAAAAGGGGAAAACCCTTGGCCCCAGTGCAATAATTAGTTATTAAATACAAGAGAGAAATAATAATTTCTCTTAGAAATGACTGGGAACTGGTAGACCCAAGTTCACTTGGCCAATTGCTAGCCAACTTTAAGGGAATGATCCTACCGTCCTGAACTAAATATAATTATAGGCATTTGGAGTCTTGTCCGACTCACTTAACCTGCATGGATAGAATTTGCTTCTCTGCTGAGACCTAAGACTTTATGCCCTCTCTACTTCTTCTCATCTCTGCCTCACTATCTCTTGGTGAACTGACATTACTTACTCCAGGGAGTTTCCTGCTCCTCAAATCTTGCCTATTTGTTGCCTGTACTTTTATAATGGACTTTATCTCCTGGTAAAGACAAGTCAGTTTTTGTTCTATTCTGATTAAGTTTTTGCTGTAAATTAATGGACCACACTATGGGGAAGAACACAAGGTAATTCTTGGACCAAAAGACCTAGACTTAACTATGAGGTTTCATTGAAGCTTTCTGTTATTCTTTTGAGATAGAGAGGTTCCCCACTCCTGGAATTAATAAAAAATGTTATTTCCTCTGCTATATTGTAAACTCTGTGAGAGTAGGGAGCTTTCATCATCTTTATTGGCTCCTTAGCACATAGCATAGAGGATAATAGCCTCAAAAAATTTTTTTTGAATGAATGTTAGTTAGTACTTTGGGTAACTTGTCTTTTAGATTTTGCTAAAGATGTCTGTCTTCCAGGTTCTTCCTAAGTATCTCTGTTTTGTTTTGTTTTGCTTTTAAACCATACTTTAGTATCTATACCTTTGTGAAAAATGATTATTCCTTTTGTATATTAAAAATCAATTGTTGAATTAGGACCAGGATTTTTTCAGAAACCTGTATGTTGTTTGGTCCCTGAAGGACATAGCTGATGGATGAGATTATTCAAATCCCCTTTGTAAATGCTTTTAGATCCTGGGTGAAAGACCCCACCCAACTAGAAAAGCATTTAATCTAATCTGGATGAAATCTGGCCTATTGACTTCTAGTTAGACAGGTCTGATTGATCAAAGTCAAGGTCCCAAGCTCCTCATTAGAATGGGACCATCTCTCATTATACTATTCATTCTCCTCTTTAATTGTTAAACAATCAGAGTTGATCACCACCCTCAGTAACAACCACTCTTCCAAGGGCATATAAGCATTAAGTAGATTCCGTGGGGTATCTTTGGCATTCAAGAGTACCATTGAGGGGGTGGCTAGGTGGCACAGTAAGTAAAGCACCGGCCCTGTAGTCAGGAGGACAGGAGTTTGGTTCCAGCCTCAGACACTTAACACACACACACACACACACACACACACACTAACCGTGTAACCTTGGGCAAGCTACTTAACCCCAATTGCTCTCCAAAAAGAAAAAAAAAGAGTACCATTGATCCTTTTAATTAATTATCTGCTACCATAATTGCTAAAATGATTAATTACTCATAAACTATGTCTTTCGAACTTTTTATATGTCACACTTTGAAGAATCAGGAAGCAATTCATGTTAATGTTTCTTGAATTGGAATCCACTGTTGCAGCTTTGTCCCATATTTATCTTTGTTTTCTAGGACATTGTGCCTCTTGGATAGTTTAGCTTACAAGAGATACCTTTGAAGTTCTGTAATCAAAACTTTGCTGTGTGCTCTGGCATTGCTTTCAGGTTCCTCATAACTATAGCCCATTTTTTTTGGGTCCCAGTTTAAGTGTGGATTGTGGGTAGAAACTCCCCTATTTGGGGCAATGGACATAATCCTGGCAACCTTCCAACAAGGCAACAAATGATGTCAGGTTGTCAACTTTAAGTCACCAGTAAAGGACTCAGTGCACAAAACTGGGCTCATAAACATGAATTTAATGTCCCCCTCCTAAATCTCTATATTTTGAAAGCTGTTTATTCCATGTAGTTTGGAGATAATGAGGGTTTGGTATAGTGACATCTATTAAACACTTTCTTAAATTTTACAGAGAAATATTCTTTCCTGGTGATTGCGGGCAACTATTATTGTTATTATAGCTATTATTATTTGTGGATAATGACTTATTATTATTATAGGTTTCAAAATGTAGACAGAAGAAATAAAAATCATGTAGAAATACTATGAATTACTGATTATCACCATCATTTTGTCTGGGACTGGTGTGGTGCCAAGAATGGTACAATTTAGTAAGCCTTCAGAAGATGAGTTTACATTCTAATGCTTTTTATATTCAACTATAAAAGTAAGTTATTTTATTTACCTGTGCAGCAGCCTATAGAATTTAAATATAAAAGAATAATAACTGGATAGTGACTTTTCCTAGGATGATTTCCCCCAGAACTCTAGTGAAAAAAGAGAAAGACAAAATGGATAGCAACAATGATAATTCCTTACCAGGAGAACGCAGTTCACACACTACCATTTTTTAAAGAATGCAGTCATTCATTCAATAAATAAGTGCCAACTTTACAGTGCCAGGCTAAATGCTGGACATAAAAAGAAAGACAAAAGACAGTCCCTACGCTCAAGGAGGTCACCATCTAATGAGTGTTCACATGTTGGGTTTTCTTTTTTTTATTTTCTGTTTAAAAAGAATTGAGGATCCAAAGTTCTCCAAGCCCTCCCTTTCCACCTCATATACCCACACATATAAACTATGCTAAAGCTCCTGGGTGTCATAACTTTAGGTGAAAAGGCCTAGATTAATCTAAAGAACTGAAGAGAATAGGTGAGAAACTCTTCTGTGAGCATCCAATTACTCTGGATGCCCAGTTGTTTTCTTCCCCAGCAAATGGTTTTGATGTCCCTCCTCTCCCCACCCATCTCTTTTTCTTCTGCAACACAATGACTTCTATGTCAGAATGCTAGAGAACTAGTCCTTTCTGTCTTATGGGGCTTGGGCAGCCTGAATGACAAAAGTCACTTAAAGCGGGATTATATTTGAAGAAGGCTGAAAACCAACCATTATCTTATTTTCTTCCCATTTCATTGTGACTGAACATTACCCCAAATTTAGTCTCATCCCCTTCATTTTTTTATAAGTATCCAAACTCCAGGTGCAATTCCTCAGGACTCTGTAAATTTTGTGTTTCTGAATGAATTATTTGTCTTATGATTTTAAAAAATTATAATATGTGACAAATCTTGGCTGGATTAAAATTTACTATTGGGAGACTTGCTTTTTGATGACTATTTCAGAATACTTGCTATTGTACAATGTGGAACCTTCCTAGATATTTGCTTTGTAAAACAATTGCTTATAACGTGCTCTAGCATAAACAGGATCTCAACATTCTCTTTTCCTTTTGAAGTGAGACTCTAGTCCAGAGATCTTCAACCAGTATATTATGATCTGGAGAGGACCTTGAAGCCCCAGAGTGTTTTATTATTAGCACCACTTCTCTCCTTTATTGAGGGTACATCCCCAAACAAATGCCTCCCCTCCCCCACCCATGTCATCACTCATCAAAGCACTGGAGAACTTTATTATTAGGATGACTTTTGGTTAACCAGCTGTAGCTAGAAAATAGGAAATCTTTTGATTAACTGCCAGCTACACAAAGGATTGACTCAAATTTGCTTGAGGCCCAGAAAAGTAAGGATTACTTCCTATTGCTGCCTTCTCTGAAATACAGGTTTTCCCACTGGAATAGGAAAACAAATGGCCAGTTTATTTTTAATGGGTTCTTGATCTACCTAAGCCTGTGAAGTACCAGGAAATTCCATGGGAGTCGGTCTGCTCTCCTGTTAAAGGATTCTTTGAATCCTCTAAAACACTTTTAAAAGTTTATCCTTTAGCAGAAAAAGACCTGTGGCTAATTAGGTAAACCATCAAACTTGAAATTCTGGAGCTGTGAATTCTAATTTCTGCTCTGTTTCCCTAGGGGTTCTGTTATTTAACTATTTTCTTTTGTACCACATGCATAATTTGAAGATTTGGTTTTAAGACTGGCGGACTCCCCAAATCCCAGTCTGCCTTTTCTCAATGGTAACGTCCTTTAGGTAAGCAGTAAGATAATTCTTGGTATTGTATGGTTAAAGTCATTGTTTATTTTAAAGCTCCAAAAAAGTAAGAGGAGATATAATGCATTTTTATTCTATGAACAGCCACAAAAATATTTTGAAGTCAAGAATATAAACAGTAAGATCCGTAGTGTTTTATTAGGCACTTTGGCAATAGACTCTCCCTCTGGTAGGAAGAAGTTTGGCCCCCAAGCTTCAGAAGGGCAAGCTGTTTTCTTTTTCTCCCCCCCCCGCCCCGCCTTTTTTTTTTTTGTTAGGGGAACAGGAATTCAGAACTGGAAAAAAATAAAAAAACTCTTGAAGGTTCAGTTCTAATGAAATTAGAAAATCATCCATGTGACTCTCCGAAGTGTCCAGACTTTTAGAACATGTAAAGCTCCTCTCAGTTCTCTGAGAACTGGGCTTTTCAGAACTCTGAAATGGCATTAATTTGGACAATTGGTGTTTTCCATGCCATGTTTATGGCTCTAGGTTCTAGTGGGAGTAGTTTTCTGCCCCTCATTACTTAGGACGCAAAACTGAAAAAGTATTGGGGGTGGGGAGGGCAGGCTGAGGCGATGTCTTGAAAGTTTTACTAATTGCAAAATGAAGTTAAATAGAGCATTCAATAAAAATACTTCTCAGAATTGATGGAGTACTTCTCAGAAGGGAATCCATTAAGTCTGGTTTCTCTAAAGTAGTGGAAATCCCAGGAACAAAAGCCAAATGCCTCAAAATTAAGTTATTGGAGAATTTTTGCATCGCTGAGGCCCAGTAACTTACAACATGGGACAGAGCAGCTGAATGTTCTAAAGTTTGTACGGTTGAAATAGGATAATATATTCAGGACGTATAAAGCTTACATGGACTATAAACACTCCACCTCAGCTATAACAAAGATTCAGTGCCTATTCCGGAAGCCAACAGTGGACTGAAGAAGGGTCAAAACCATGAATATATGGTATGTTGAGTAACATCCAATGCATTATTTAGAATTGTGTTAGATCAACCTGAAAAGAAAGCTTACCAGTCCCCCAAAGTACTACACTGTCCTAACTCTGTTAGGAAGAAGAAAAGTATAAATGAAGTTCAACTTCTTTACCCTGACCTTCCTTAGTTTCCTATTTTGATTACTAGTTCTCTGCTCTATTACTAGTTCCTTATAAATCACTACTTGCCATGTAATTGAGCATTTGGCTGTTCGTAGACTTTTTTTTAAGGAAGAAATTCAGTTTTTAAAAATTCAGTGAAACCTGTACTGTGTAGGGAACTAGAGATAAAAGGCAAAAATGAAATAGTGCCTATTTTAAAAGAGCTCACCTACTTTTTACTAGTTTATTACCTCTAACCATGTATAATAACATACATGACCTCAAAAGGTTGACTGATAGGAGTCCCTTTTTTCTTTAATGAATAGATAAGAATGATTTCTAATTAGGATAGTGATTATTTATAATGCAAATAATTATTCAGTGTTTTCAAAATGAGGTTTTTCTTTTAATTTAAACAATTTACCTGAAACCAATTTTTACAAACTTAATTTCTACTCTCAGTGACAAGGAAGGTATCAGGGAAGAAGAAATAGTTTTACTTAAGGTGCTGACAATGTTATGACAAATGTCCTACATAGGGTCTAGATAAAAGAAGGATTCCATATTTAATACAAAGCTTCCCAAATTTTCTGACTCACAGAACCATAGAGCTACAAGACCTCATCAGTGAAATTCACAACTGTTTGGCGAGGACTTCTTTTGGCTATTACACATTGGAGGATTTTCTTTTCTTTTTTTTTTTTTGATAATTTGGAAACGATCTTGATGGTTTTCCGTAGATATATTTCTAAACTTCTGGCAAATGGGAGAAATTGATTGATTGGAATTGAAGTTTTAATGAAAATGCAGACTTCCTTCACTATAAGGCTGTCCTGCAGGCTCTTAATTCTGATTTTAATTGTCTATGTGCCACGAACTTGGGCTAATGCCTATAAGTGGTTAGCTATTAGCAAATTCATGAAATAAGATAATGTTCATGCTTCTATTATCAACCATTTGCCAGTATGAACTGAGGTCTTTATAGTTTATTATAATCATTAAGACCTTTCAATGAGAAATAGGGCTGGGGGGATAGTATAGAGGCCATTGTTTTCACCTAATGAGAGTTTTCAACAAAGCATGAGACCTTACCAGAGCTGACAAGTTATTATTATCCTTCAGAGTAGAAAGACAAAAGAACTCTCATTATTGACTTTCCTAATTATTTTTCCCTCTTTTACAGGCATTAACCCTATTTAAGCTGTATGCAAGGATGTGCTGATATATGTGTAGCAACTGTCTTAGTGCAGGGGAGGAGATATACACATTTTAAAATTTTAATATGCAGTATTAACATTTTCTCCATTGCATTCTTAAGTCAAGAGAAATCAAAAAACAATAATCAAGCCTTGATTTGTAACATTTGCTCATTCCCAAAATGTAAATATCCACATTAAAACATTTAACATCTGGGGGCGGCCAGGTGGTTCAGTGAGTAAGAGTACCGGCTCCAGTGTCGGGATGACCTGGGGATCAAATCTGGGCTCCGATACTTAGCACCACACACAGAAATAACTGGCTGTGTAACCTTGAGCAAGTTACTTAACCCCGATTGCTTATTAAAAAAAAAAAATTTAACATCTGACTCTCTACATGCCCCTTGCCAGTGAACTATAACTTATTGTAAATCTTACTATATATGCATTGTGGATTTGAAAAGGTCCTATGTGGAACCGATATTGTTGCCTACAGTACACAAATGAAAAAACCACATGGTTTGTGGCTATGCTTATGCTTGATATGGTCTGATACTCTCATTCTTAGATGACCTTCCTGATAATTTTGGTTCTCCAAAATCAAATTTAGTCCTTGGAAACGAGTAAAAATGACTGTGAAAAAACCTTTCTGGAGCAGGTTGAATATATGAGGTTATGGTGATGTCTGAGGCAGCTGGTGGTACAGTGGATATAGCACCAGGCCTGGAGACAGGAAGATCTGAGTTTAAATCTGGTCTCAGATACTTACTAGCTGTGTGACTATGTGTAAGTCACTTAATGACTATTTGCCTCAGTTCCTTATCTGTAAAATGGGTACATACTGGAGAAGGAAATGGCAGACCACTCCAATATCTTTGCTAAGAAAACTCAGTGGACAAGTTTATGGGGTTGAAAAAATCAGCCACAACTGAATAACAACAGAGTGATGTGTCCTTAGTAAACTTTATCTCTACCCAGCTCTGGGTAACAATCATATTGACAAAAGAAAAGTCCATCCTTTGTTGAGTGTCCAAGAGAGAGTCCAGTGACTCTTGTTGACTTAATGATAACAGAAAATTTGGTAACTTCTTGCACATCTGCCTGTAGGAATCAGATGTCTGCCTCTGGTACTAAAGAGAACAGTTGTGTGCATTCTTGCAAGAAGATGGATTAAGTGACCCAAAGACCTAAACCGTTAAGTCTTAACATGGAGATCACATTTCCTGAGAAACTCATGGGGATAAAATTAAGGGTGTTCTTGACTTATCCTTACAGTGAGTGGCCTCTTTGCCTTTTATTTCTCTTGGACTTGGCAAAGCTTGAAGTGTTGAGAGCTGGGGATAGTAGTGGACAAGATGCCCTTGACCTACAAAGGTCCAGTTGAACCTTCTCCAATCCCAGGTACTTTAACACTAACTCGGACATGAATTGGATGGTGCATGGACTAAGAAGCTCATTCTCTTTGCCTGAAACTCACTATACCCCTTTTATGTTTTGCATGCCAGCCAGTGAGATTTAAAGCTACCTTTACATCCTAAGCAATCCAGTCTTTTAACTTTTGTTTCCTCCCAGGTGTTTGCCTGCTGGATCTTCAGGAGGTACCTATCACAAAGGCCTCTGCTTCTGTCTCGTGATTGTGGAACCCTGGTTTTAGCGTACATTATAGATTTTCAATAGTGGCATTAAGTTTACTTAAAATTTTCTATTAGAAGTATAGGTTCTGGCAGTCACCTCAAACAGATTAAAGAAAAATCTACATAGTACTATTAGATTCAGTTATTTCTACCCTCTTCCCACACCCAGATACTCCTTCAATTAAAAAAGTGAGCTAGTGGTTAAAGTAGTTTTGTAATTAGATCTCAGACTGCTTGCTGGTCTGATGAAGTTGTATTTTTAATGGTATATGGTTATTTTGTTAGCATGCTTCACTTTCCAAGTCTTTCCCCCTTCCAGCACCCCTAGGTACAGCCCTATTGGATCAGTTACCATCTGCTCCAGTGTTTGCATTTAGCCTGCAGGGCCTGTGATCTCAGAAACATTTCCTGTAAATGGAATCCCCCATGCCAGGCTTGTCAGACAATAGATATATAATTGGATAAATCCTAAACTGGAAACTACAAATAAAAAAAGAAAACTACACATAATGTAGTATGTACAGTCCTTTCCAAACTCAACTGTTTACATATGAAACTACTTAAGTAAGTCTTTTATTTTTCTAAAACAATGAAGCTGGCTTAGAAGTGAAGCTCATGGGTACTTTTAAAATATATTTATTTAAGAAAAGGAGCAGAGTTGAGTACCAGAATGGAAACCAGGAGTCCTAGGCGCTATTTCTTTTTGTAACTAGTGATTTGGTTAGTGATGATGATGAGGAGGAAGAATACTCAGGTTTGTAAAAGGATAGCGCTTCATTCACTATATAACACCATTCATTGCCTTATGGAAGATCAGTTCTCAGAATCTAAGTTGTTCTTTGGATGACAGACATATGACCCACTGCCCTTACACAAGACCTTTTGGTTTAGTAAAATGTACTAGAGTTTGTATTCTATGGACAGAGCATCAGAAAAAGGCTTTAATGGAGGAAAATGGCATTAATAATAACCATATGATTCTGACATGTGCAGTGGTTCTCAGACAAGAACATTAGAGTAGGAAAAGCACTGTTGTGCTTTAATATGCAAACAATAATACGTAACTTAATTTGCTTTGGCTTAAATGGCTACATGTTCTGGCCATAAGAAACTGCAGTTGACTTTCTGTTGTCTTTGAGTAGATGACATTCTTAGCTGAGTAGTGACTCAACAACAGCATCGTTCTCTTGTAGCTGCTTATTAGGAAAATAGGAGCATGAATCTGGAGATGGCAGGGACCACCTCGTCCTACCTCCTCATTTTATATCTGAAGCCCAGGGTGACTTACCCAAGGTCACAAAGTAAGCATCAGAGGTAGGATGTGAACCCAAATTCTCTGTTCATTAGCCCATTAGGATAGAAGCAGGTTGTGGGAAAATACACTTCAAATGTTTTCATCTGCCTGGCATGTTCTCCCTCTCTATCTCTGCTTCCTGGCTTCCATGGCTTTCTTCAGATTTCACCAAAAATTCCACCTTCTGCATGAAACTTTTCCCAACCTGTTATCTCCAATTTTTTCTGTATAAATATTGTCACAGTTGTCTCCGCCATTACGCTATGAGCTTTTTGAGGGCAGAAATCATATGTCTTTCTTTGTATCCCTAGCATTTAGCAAAGTTCCTGGCACATAGTAGGCACTTTACTTGGGAAGGTATGCCAAGATGAACAGTGCTCAGTTGTTCATCTTCCAGTATATAGACAACCCCAGTTTTGGGGAAATTTTTCCATTTTCATTTTTTCACTTCAGAGATCTGTGATTACATCATTATATGTATACTACCTGACCATGCAGGTCACAACCCTACCACACTCCCCTACAAATATACCTTCATAGGCTATCTTCCTGAATTGATGTTCTTCTAAAACAAAACAACCATTCCTTGGCAGCTAACTCTTTGGGAAGGACTCCATTGGAATTTTACTAAGTTGGCCTTTTGATGACAAATATATTGTCCATTCCAGTCTAGCATTCTCAGTTTGATAGGATGTAAAATCATAGGAATTAGTGCCAGAAGGTACATAGATCTGATCTACTGGGACCTCCCCCCCCCCATTTTATAGTAAAAATTGAGACACAGAAGGAGAAATGCTATAAGGTCATACAGGTAGCAAGAAGCAGAAATGGAAGTGAAACCTCTAAACCTCTAATTCCAAATCTGGTACTTCTATTATCCCACATTACCTTGCTGGAACTCCGCTTTTCTGCCTTAGCCTTCAGAAACTCAGGGTTACCTCTCCCTTACAATGTAGCAGTGGAAGAGGACTTTCATTGGATATCAGTTTATACCTTGCAATATGTATTACTTAGATTTTATTCCCAATCAATCATTTATAAAGTGTCTACCAAGTTCCAGCCACTGTGTTTAAGTGCTGGGGATACAAAAGGGACAAAAGATGATCCCTGCCCTCAAGGAGTTTATAATCTAATAGAGGAATTTACAATTTAATATAATAAGCTCCAAATGAATTTGTATTCTGCTGGATGAGATGTGGTGGACATGACAGGTATGGAAGTAATATAGCACAAGGTAATGATTTGGGGGGAGAAGTTTGAATTGGCATTTAAGTGTAGTAATTAATAACCTTTGAGATAGAATCTTCTGTCAAGTGGTAGGGTTTGGAAGAAAGGCTACAAAGGCCTAAGAAGTGAATGGGTAATAAGAAAATAAAGGTCTAAGCAAATTTGGGGGGGGGAGTTTGCCAGTGAAAGGAAGGGAACACATTAGTTTGAGGAGATGAAACAGGGAAAGATTCAGTAGACTGACAGTGAGAGAAAGGAGTGGAGAGAAAAGGCTGAGGAGTGTGGAAGAGGGAGAAAAAAGGGGGACAAGGAGAGAGACAGGTCCTCTTGAAACTTATTCAAAGGAGAAAAGGATAGGTTGAAGCAAACACAAATACGTTTCATTCCTTGGCATTGAACAAAACTTTCTAAAAGTCACAAATTCATTTTAGTTACTTTTAAGAAATTTAGCCAATTTTCCACATATTTTCTATACTTAAATTCTGAAATAGATCTGTGAATTCAATGATATAGGTACTCATTCCAACCATATTACACTTTCTTACATTTACTAAAAATCCAGTGGGGGAAAAACCATACAATTTAATAGATTTTCTGCTCCTACTTATGTAGGTTAAAAACTAGATGTTTGGTTTAAGCACAATTGTCTTCAGTTTTCATTGGTTCCCTAAGTGAGTGTTAGTAATCTGTAATCACAGGCACATTTTGATTCAAGTCATGTGTGAAGATGTTAATTCACAACAGGTCTCTTATATTGTGAGAGACCTTTTTTAAAGAGTAGAAGAAAGAATTTTGCTAAGTTTTGTGTGACCCCATTACTGCCACTTTGTGGTGGGGAAAAAGGAATAACATAGAATTCTAAAAAAAAAAAGTACTATTTTATTCAACTTGTATTTCTGTATTCTTTCTATTATCATAATTGTGTCTGATTTTATATTTAGTTAGGTGGGTAAAAGAAAAGCTACTTTTATGACCTGAGGACTTTGAATTGTCCACTCCTGAGCTAGAAGATACAGGATCAATTAGACATGGGCCCCACTGTCAGGAAGCATATAATCTTAGTAGGAATATTGTTGTTGTGTTTATCTTTCATTTTCAAAGAGGACCATGGCATCAGGAAAATGATGACATGACTTGCAGTTGACTTGGATTTGAGTGAGGGAGGGCTGTGCAAGGTCACCAGCTTCACTTTTTCCTCCAGAGCCATCTGGGTCCAGTGGCCTGATATTCATCATTATTCTAGGCAGCCAGGTTCCTCAGTGGATAGAGCACTGGGCCTGGAGTCAGGAAAATCTGAATTCACATCCGGCCTCAAACACTAGCTGTATGGCCTTGGACAAATCACAGCCTCTATTTGCCTTGTTTTCCTCTACTGTACAATGGGGATAATAGCACCTTCCTCTCAGGGAGGCTTATTGTGAGGATAAATGAGATAAATTTGTAAAGCCTTTTGCAAACCTTAAAGCCCTATATAATCCTTAGTTATTATTTTCTCATTCCCACTCAGATGTTGGTCTAAGATTAATAATAATAGTAATAATAACTAACATTTATATAGCACTTACTATTCGCCAGGAACCATGCTAAGCACTTTACAATTATTATTCCATTTGATTCTCATGACACCCCTGGGAGTAGAGGTCTCCATTTTACAGATGAGGAAAGAGGCAAACAAAGGTTAGATTACTTGCCTGGGATCACACCTGCAGTAAGTCTCTGAAGCCAGATTTGAACTCGGCAGTCAAAAACAGAGAATGTAATAATGATCAGAAGAATTCTAGTATAATCATAAGTACAGCCATAACTGGGTGAAGGGTCAGGTGTGGGAAGGGAGAGGGAAACTTTGTCCCAGGTGATGACTTGAGAGGGGAAGGATGGGCCACCATGGTTTCCCCTCCAACCTCACCCTCCCTTCACTGCAACTGAGGGGAGAATGTCTCTCCCAGGGCTTGCCTGCCTTTGCTTTCCTCTGCCTTCCATCTCCCAGGTCATGGGTTAGGTTTTCTGGAGAGTGGTGCCTGGTACTACATCCCACCATCCCTCTAGCATTGCTAGTTACAGTTCTAATGGACATGACCATTGCTTTATTGCTCCTGGTGTGTGTGTGTGTGTGTGTGTGTGTGTGTGTGTGTTTATTTCTAAAGACACCTTAGGGTTCAGTCAGTCCAACCGACTAATTTTGCAGACAAAGAAATTTGAGATTTTCTGACTTGCCCAAAGTAACTCACTTGTTAGTAGCTGTATTGGAACCAGAACCCAAGTTCCCTAACTCTCAAGTTTGGATCTTTGATGATCTTATTTTTCTTCAAGCTGAGAAGGCTCTTATTTTATTTCTGAAAATTAGATTTTAAGCTCTTTGAGGGCAGCGACTTGTCTTTTGCCCCCCCCTTTTTTTCCTATTCCCAGTGCTTAGCACAATGCCTAGCACACAGCAGGCTCATTGACTTACTGGCTGACTGACTGACTGACTGACTAAAAGGGCATTTGCCACAGTTAAGTTGGAAAGATGTCTTTAACTATATACTGTTTTTAATCTTCTTCATTGTCAGTTTACTTTAGGCTGCCTTTGACCTTTACCACTAGCCCAGCTGTAAGTGTAAACTGCAGCTGTTAATGTGCTTTCCTTGACATGTTTGTGGGAGACAATCATTTTTAAGGGGGTGGAGGGCTTTGAAGAAAGGAGTGTTTGTTTCACGTTCCTCTCTTCTTCCATAGCATTCTACCTAGTGCTGTATTTTCAGTTTACACTAATACTCCTGGTAGCTTGAGATGATGCAGGCCTATGTTCCTAAAGAGTTTGCATGGCACCTATGTGCCTGGTTGTTTTTGTGTTAAAATTGAACATCATCTCTCCCCCATCCCAGTTAAAAAAAAATCTGACAGTGATATTACCCTCCCTTTTTGTGGAATCACTTTGCATTCTCTATTCCTTGTCCATAAAAATTGCTCCTAAGAGGAAATATCATCTGTCTTAGAAAAAAGACTTACTTATTTTATGACATTATGGAAATTTTGATGCATTACCAAATCCTACTAAATGGTTGGAAAGTTTATTTTTATTTGATCCCTGTCATTCTTGTGATTGTGAAGTAGATTGTAAACAAGCTGTAACATGGAGAGGATTGTTAAGAGATGTACAACAGAAGCAGCATCAAAAAAAAATTGAATTTATATCCAATGAGATAGGCTAATTAGTTTTTACATTTAAAAATATCCTTGAGCCAGATGGTTCCTCTGTCTCTGAAAGAGAATAGAATTGAGTTTGACTCCCAGTACCTCAAATAATGTCTAGGGTCTGCTTTGTCTGTGTACGTGGATGTATGTGTGTAGTTTATTTTATTTTTTACTCCAAACAGGCTAATTACAGTTTCAGCATAACTTGCAACTTAAGGTTTATTTGTATAAATCCAAACTTGATATTCTAAAAATAATTTTCACTTTTAAGTTCTTAAAATCAAAGACTAAACATTGTTGATATGGCTTATCTGACCAGACTACCACCTGCCTTTTTCTTTATTTGGACAATGAATATTTATGTGAATTTAGAAAAAAACAACCCAAAAGTTGTTGCCTATCACTGGGTGGAAGGAAGGAACTGTGTTTACTATTTACCGAAAGTTTAACATCATTTATCCATGTCAGTTTGATAAAGAAAGTACCTTTTAAAGAACTTGCATTTGGTTAAGCGCAGGGGTGGGGAACCTGGAGCCTTGAAGCCACATATAGCCCTCCTTTGGATTCAGTTGAAAGGCCACGCTTGAGGACCTAGAGGGCCACATGTGGCCTTGAAAGTTCCCCACCCCCAGTTAAGAGCATCTAAAATGAAAACACCTGTAGAATTTCCTCCAGTTTCTTAAAAATATTAAGTGTCTATTAATCTTTAACTATATGCATTTAATCCAATTGTAAAAGTCCCTACTGTAGTCATTAGTTAAATAGCTCATTGTCTGACCTTGGGGCAAATCACTTCAATTCTTTGGGACTTAGTTTCCTTATCTATGAAATGGGTCATAGAAGAATGGACTAAATGAGATCTTCTGTCCCTTCTCTCTCCAAGATTGTGATTTGAGAGAAATTGCTGCTGTGTGGCATTGGTGGACTCCTGGTTATGTTCCTGGATGGTATGCCATACTTTTCTGGGTACCATCATGACCTTAAGGATGGGTGATTGTGAGGAAATATACAATCTATTAATTGTTGCCCAGTGGAGATAAGAATAAATCTCAACTGTGCTGGACACAGGTACAATGAGTCGTGGTTTCTTTGCTTAGAATTCAAGTCATCAAAATTGCTACTGCTACTAGTAATATGCGTTGGGTGACCAGGGGAGGAGAAGGGAAGGGAAGGGAAGAGAAGGGGAAAGGACAATGCTGATTCAGCAGAGAGGGAAGAATGTGAAGAGCCTGAAAATGAAGTCTTCCCTGACATTTTCTTAACGGCTCTCCCCACATTCATTGAAAAGGTAGCATTAAGGTATGGTACTGATTATTTCATGTTATAGATAATAATATATAATCACATAATTATTATAGATTACATTTTATTCTATATATTATACATGTTACATATCATGATAAATAATTATGTAATAACTATTATTGGATTATACTATTATTTGGGCATCTAGGTGGCACAGTGGATACAGTGCCAGGCCTAGAGTCAGGAACTCATCTTCCTGAGTTCAAAACTGACATCAGACACTTATTAGTGGTGTGACCCTGGGCAAGTCACTTCACCTTGTTTGCCTCAGTTTCCTCATCAATAAAATGAGCTGGGAAAAGACATGGTAAACCACTGTAGTATCTTTGCCAAGAAAACCCCAAATGGGGTCACAAAGAGTTGGGTGAAATTGAATAATGACTGAACAATAACACAACTGATTACCCAGGGAGTGTATCCTTATTCAAGGGCTTAGCTGAAGAATTTGATCTCTGGGGACTGGGCACCCTCCTCTCACTTTGGAGCAAACATTTTAAAAGCACCTTCTCTGTACAGTTATCTCTCTGAGTCCCAGAGAACAGAGATGATGCAAATAATTATTTATATATAAACACATCATGTATTTGTATATAAAACATGGACTTTAAATGAGATAAGAAGTACTTAAAGTCTGGTAGAGAAACTCTTCTTTCAAAGTAAAAAATGAGGCAGTTGTTAAAACTCCTCTTTTCATTGACCTTCCTCGGGTCAAATCCTGTTTCATCAAACTGAAAGGGAATGTCAAAGTTCTCTTGTTGTAATGGAATGCTGTGTAGGTTATTGTTTGAAATAAGTGAGCCAGTCCCCTGGGGGTTAGAAATCAATCTGCTTTATCAAGACTTTTG
The DNA here is from genome assembly GCF_028583685.1 of Petaurus breviceps papuanus. Lineage (NCBI taxonomy): Eukaryota > Metazoa > Chordata > Mammalia > Diprotodontia > Petauridae > Petaurus > Petaurus breviceps. The sequence continues at coordinate 103,683,517 of NW_027186304.1, forward strand.
GGGTATTGCTGAATCTGTTGTTATTTGTGGAGATGAGAAGAGTATTCTTTGTGGGTTTAAAAAAACAAAAACAAAAATGCTGGATTTGACCTGTGGTTACCGATACCTTTCTAAAGCAGTAGTATTTACTGTGCCTGAGAAGCAAGGAAAAGATGCCTAGGACAATCCAGCCAGAGCTTTGAGAGCTATTTTCCTTTAGCTACATTTTCTTTTACTTGAGATTTTCTTTCAGCTTATTGAGAGTATTTACAGACAGGTTAGATTTTATTTGTTGCATCCTTTTGTATTTGTTTTGTAAGCTATTAATTTCCATTTCAACTTGTTCTTTTATACAGTAATTCTCTGTATTAATTAAAACATTTATCTCCTCCTCACTCATCCGGAGAAAGGACAGATGATGATGATTTATGTCACTTTAATTAGTGTTCCTCTGAACTACTCTCCTTGACTTATTATAGTTTAATAAGCAGAAGAGGGGTTAGGCTATCAGGTCTACTCTCCATAGCTTTAGTATAATCCAGACTTTCTCACTACCCTTAAAAAATGTTGTGACTTTGAGGAATATGGTCTTTGAAGTATATCCCTTAAGTACTATGCATCATGCAGGGCAATACTTGTTGATTATTGAGAAACTATTAAAAGATTTAAATCATTACTGGTAATTGAATAAACACAGTATGAATTTCTATGACAGAAGTGCATTTGAGCATTTCCCACACTTCCTCAAGGCTCCAGTAAACTATATAGATTTTATAGTAAAATACATGTCTAATTTGTATATTGCTCTATGATTACCAGTAAATCTATGTGATCAACATTGGAAAGTACCCATTGTTCTCCTTCATATGACTACCAGAAAACAAATTACTCAAATCAGATTTCTACTAAAATTATTTCTCATAATAGTTAATTTCATAATGTTCTATCAGATTTTATATGTATACATTATAGTATGGATTTTTTAAAAAGATAAATTAAAGTGAGATAAATTGGCTTTTAAATAGGGATAGAAACTGGACCTTCAAGTCCTCTTCTTCATAAATCTTTCCCAAGCAACTGCAGCCTAGGAATAGATTCTCCTTCCTTTGAACTCATAGCCCTTGTTTTGCTCACTCATGGGATCATAGCAAGAATGGTAGAGTCATCCCTAGATTTAGAGCTAGAAGTGACGTTAGAGGTCAGGGTCCAAAATGATCGTTTTACAGAAGAGAACACCATGGCCTAGATAGATTGAGGGACTTTCACAGTATCCCACAGCTAGCAAGTGTCCGAGGTGGGATTTGAACCCACGCCTTCCTGACTTAGAATGTATTCATTCTTCTGCACTTCTACACCTAGTGACCCTAGAATTGCCAGATGGGTCTCCTCTCCATGGACTGATTCTGCTTAGTTTGATGATGAAGTTAGTTACTGAGATCAGACCAAACTGGGCTCATTCAAGGTGGTACAGCCATGCTCATCTGGAATTGAATCTTATGGTACCTTGAGATACCTCCTCTACTATCTTGTTATTCCATTTTCTGGATATGTACATGTGACTCTTCTTCCCAAGTATATTTTAACTTCCTTAAGGGAAGGGAATTTATGATCTTCATTGCATATAGCACAGGTCCCAGCACACATAGATGTCCAATAAATACTTTTTTTTATTCTAAAACTCCTATGAAAGCAAGTAATTTCTTTTTTCCCTTGAAAAATAATTCTTCCTTATTTGGGCTAGTCCAGATCAGACAAATGGAGATAGTAGGCTATAGCATATTTTGGAACATTTTCTTCTGCTTGCTTGCAAATGCAGATATATCCAAATGTTTAAAGGCGATTTTTCTGCGTTGACTAGGCTGATTCAATTTAATAATAATTAGATTGAATTGAAAAAAAAAATAGAAAACTTAGCAGATTTAAATTGAATTATTTACCCTCATTTGGGGTAGGAAAAATTGAGTCAGATTTCATTAGAAGAAAATTGTGTGATGTTGCCACCATCTTGCTTCCTGTAACTTGGTATTGTCATAAGTCTTTTTTTCCCCATTTCAATTGGATTAGGGAATCGTTTGGAAAATTGGATATTTCAGGTTCAGTAGGGTACTTTGAGTTAAGAATAGTATCCTAGTGGGACGTTAATAGTAATTATACTGGGGAACATAGTGTTATTACTGATTTCTGGGAAAACCCAAGTCTGGGCCTTCTTTGTTCTTTATTGGATCAATTCCCTTTGTGGATTTAATTGAAGCAAGAGTATTACATTTTATTTTGTGCTCTAACTTGGCTGTATGATGGCTCTGTGCTCTATTAAGTAGCTATAATGATAAGATGGACATGATTTTTACATGAATAGAGCACAGGACAGAGATTTAAGAGATCTGAATTCTGTTTCCAGCTCCTTAGTTTCTGCACCTGTTAAGAGGGAGTGAAATACCTACCTTTTCCCCAGGGATAGTAGGAACATAAGGGCCAAAATGCTTTTATGCATTTGAAGGTCAGAGACTATATAAATAAATTATATTTCATTGTTAGTGCAATATGAATGTGGTAAATAATATACTTGACAGAACCCAGGACTGGCATTCAGACTTCTAGGCGTGCAACTAAGTAGTTGAAACTAAGCCTCTGAACAAGACATCCCTCCCATGTTAAGCTCATCACATCTAAACTCACCACCATGCTGCTGGCTCAAGCCTAGATTAACACGAACCTGCCTTAGCCTCCTCTCCCCTCGGTTTGGAGGGTTGGAGTGCCTTATTTTACAGAGGGCAGAAGGGGACTCTCAGCTTACTGCACTTTGCATCTGCTCCCCTGCCTGGTTTAAATTCCATGGAGTAAGATGCGCTTTACCCCCAGCCAGGTTCCCTCTGCTATCTACTCCCCTTCCTCTTTTCCTGCCTCCTTTTGTGAATTATTTCCCCTTTTAGATTGTAAACTCCTCGAGGGCAGGGACTATCACCTATCCTATCCTTAATTGTATCCCTAATGCTTAGCACAGTGCCTGGCACATAGAAGGCACTTAAATTTTTTTTTGATTGGTTATGTAACCTTGAGCAAGTTATATCATTCTTTACTCCCCTCCACCTCCATACTCTGTCTCCCAACTCCATGAATTTTCACTGGCTCCCTCCCACCCCCCTTTCTAGAATGTTCTCCATTTTGTCTCCACCTTTTTGCTTTCCTGGCTTCTTTCAAGTCTTGGTTAAAATCTTGCTTTCTGCTAGAAGCCTTTCCAAATCCCTCTTAATGCTAATGCCTTACCGTTAGTGCTTAGTTTGGAGATTATGCCCGAATTATTCTTTGTATTTTGTCTGTGCCGTTAGCCTTGAGCATAGGGACCTTTTTTTCCCTTTTTTGGTATCCTTAGTGCTTAGTGAAGTACCATTTTGGGGATAGTCTTGGCAAAGACACTGGTGTGATTTGCCATTTCCTTCTCCAGCTCATTTTACAGATGAGGAAACTGAGGCCAACAGTATTAAGTGACTTGCCCAGGGCCACACAGTTAGTAAGTGTTTGAGATTGGATTTGAACTTGGGTCCTTCTGCCTCCAGGGCCACTGCTTTATTCACTGTGCCACCAAGCTGCCCCAGTTTTTTCATCTTTAAAATGGAGAATTGGGTTAGATGTTCTCTAAAGTCTATTTAGGTGAAAAATGTTTTGTGATTATTTCTCATTTGGAGAGTATTTGTCTCTATCACTTACTGAATCGTACAGAAGTAATATAAATCTTTGTAATTAAAGTAGAGGATCTTCAAAATTTGAATATTCTTTTTTTTCTTTCTTTTTTTTTTTTTGGAGAGGGGAAGGCAAAGAAATTGGGGTTAAGTGACTTGCCCAAGGTCACACGACTAGTAAGTATCAAGTGTCTGAACCCAATTTGAACTCAGGTCCTCCTGACTCAAGGGCTGGTACTCTGTCAACTGTTCCACCTAGCTGCCCCCTAAATACTGTTTCTTATACTAGCCTGTATTCATCACACTATTAGACTATTTCTATGATCAGTATAAAATCTGAAAACTGAGTGCCTGATTGGTTATTTGAAGTGTTTAAATTTATCATAACCCATGTGGATAATAAAGTTATAATATTTCAGTTGCTCAGAGTTAAACTGTGGTTATTAGGTCAATTCATCTCTGGAACATCAGGGAAAGAGACTTTGCATTTTTGTCTTTATATGCCTAGTACCTGAACAGTGCCTGGCACATTGAAGATGCTTAACAGATGGATATTGAATTAAATTAAAATAAAATCAGTTTGAATTCCTTAATAGCAAAATTGGATGTTTACTGAAAGTATGATATTTTAAAAATTGATCTTTTAAAAAGTTGAAATATTTAATTTATGTTACTTACCTTCCAATTAAACTTCTGGAAAGGTCATTCCCTCTCTCCTCTCTTATATACAACCTTACTCTTTTAAGGACTCTGTATTTGCCTCATTTTATTTATTTGGTCATGAAACGAGTTTAAATCTATGTTCAAACATCGATTAGTTGTTTTGTTTTTTGTATGACTATTCAATAACAATTTCTCCTCGGTCAGGATATGCTTTCAGAAATCATTTCAGAGGCATTCTTTTGTCAAAGGTTGATGAGATCTGATCCTGTGTGTGAGCTGGTTTACTAGCAGCGATCTTCAATCTTAACAGAAGAAAACCATCCTAAGCAAATTTCAGACACAACATAGGAGGGCTTAATGCTTGTGTAGAGGGGGAGTTACTCTTCCTTGTTAAATACTTTTTGGCTGCTAAAAGACAGTCACAGGAATTTTCACTGGTGGTGGGTAGATGTGTACATATGTACATAACATTTTTTGTTCTGGGTCGCATGTGGAAAAAGAAGCAAAAAAAAAAAAAAGATCAGGGAAAGTAAAAAAGATAAATTTAAAAAGCCTTTCCTATTAGCTGGATAGGGAGAGGAAGACACACTGACCAGAAGTGGGAAACTTGCATTTCTTCCTAATCCAGAGGCATACATGTCTTTGCAAGGGTTTTTTGACTTTCAGTTAAGGAAAATCATCAAAAGATCATTTAAATCAAAGATCACTGAACAAGATGAGGAATTAGAATGAATTGGTAACAGTTACTAAAATATAGCTAGGAATTTTTCTTCTCAAAAAGCTTATTACTCTGTTGGTATCACCTTTTGAACATAAAGTTTGTTAATATTGCTAAGTGATTATTTCATTTTTTAATGAGGAGTTCCATTTTTACAATGGAAAAAGTTTTCTCATCTTGATCTCAGATAATCATGCCAATGACAGAGCATTGTTTGTACCACATGGCCATGAGGACAGCATCCATGCCCACTTATTAGTAGATTACCCGAACTTCATTATCTGAGCTGGTTCAGTTCTTTTGAGTGGTGAAAACCCTTTAAAAGTTTAGCCTAGGGGTAGCTAGGTGGCCCAGTGAATAGAGCACCGGCCCTGGAGTCAGGAGGACCTGAGTTCAACTCCGGCCTCAGACATGTAACACTTACTAGCAAGCTGTGTGACCTTGGGCAAGTCACTTAACCCTAATTACCCTGCCTTCTCCCTTCCAAAAAAGACCAAAAATAAAGCTTAGCCTACATATATAAAATGACAGTGGCAAGCACCATATTTTCATTTTTATTTCTCTTTTTACCCTGTTAAGCTGTGACCTACTAATTTAGTTGGATAGAATATGGTACTGAGTTTAAGGGAGGTAGGTTCAGAGATAGCTAGTAATAATATAGCCTTTATATTATACATTAATAGGTAACGTAACCCTTATGTTATATATAAATAGATGATATAGCTTTTATAGTATATAAAAATATCCTTTAGTTTATCTCTACAGAACCAGGTAGAGCCTGGTCATCTCAGAGAGAAATTTAATGCTGTCTAAAATCCATAGAAGATAGATTTAGACTCTGAACAGTAAGGTTGATTGCATATTTACTGGCAGACCACTTTATTCTTTTTAAATTCTTAAATGCTTGGTAGGCTCACAGACACATATTGTGGTGTAAGGGAAACTAAACAAGGAAGTTTAGATGGATTAGCACAAATTGATCTAAAAAAACAGATAAAGAAGGAAGGAAACAAGCATGTATTAAGTACCTACTATATGTCAGCACTTTACAAATACTGTCTTATTTGATCGTTACAACAAGCCTAGGAGGCAAATGCTTTTATTGTCCTTATTTTGCAACTGAGAAATCTGAGGCAAGCAGAAGTTATATGACTTGTCCAGGGTCACCCAGCTAGTAATGGTTTGAGGTGGGATTTGAGCTCACATCTTTGCAACCCTAGGACCAGCCCTGTATTCTCTGCACCACCTAGCTGCCTGAGGTAAGCTCTATTGTCAGTAGGATCATGGATTCAGAGCTGAAAGGAGCTTTAGGAGTATTCTCATCCAATACTTTCATTTTGTAGTCAAGGAAGCTGAGGCCTGGAAATGTTGAAAAAAATTGCAAAGGTTTACATGAGTAGTACTCAGCAGAACAGAAGTTTGAACCTGGGCCTTTAGCTTCCACATCTAGCGCCCTTTCCTCTTTACCATGCATGCTTTCTATGAATGCTTTATTATGGTTCTACCATCATTTTGGAGCTCATTTTGATTGTTTCATCATTTATTTTGCCTTTTGAGTGAATTTTAGTGATCTTGAAAGTGAAAGACTAGTAGCTGTGGCCAGAGCCACCTGGGAGTACAACAGGTGTTTCCCCATTGAATATTGATCTGCAGGGCACCTGTGAATGTCAGCCTTGAGAAGAACCTGGATACCTTGCTGGGTCTTGCACATTTCTTTCTCCCATCAGGTCCTCTGTTACGCTCCATTTTCTTCACTTTGAACATCCTGCTCTTCGATTAGGTGTTTAAGCCATTCGTTGTCTAAATGCACTATATTTGTATTTGTTAATATCTAGACCGTATGAGTGTTTCCAGATTGTTTAGTGTTTGCTGTATCTCATCGGCCAAATTATGAAGTCTTTCTTTTGAATTGCCCTATAGGGCTTAGTTCCTTGAATATATACTAGGCACTCGTTAAATACTTTTTTTTTTTGGCCAAAATAAATTTGGTTAGAGAAATCATAAGCAGTCGCGAACACAGGTAATTTCATTTACCTTCTTCCTTCTGTTAGGCAGGCGGCATAGAGGGGAAATCCAGAGCTGGGGACAAGATTCCTAGGTTTGAATTTTGCCTACTGTCTACAAGTTGTATCACCTTGGACACATTATTCAACATCTCTGAATTCATGTTTCCTCATGTTTAAAATGAGGAAATTAGACTAGATAATCTCTAGAGTCTCTTTCATTTAAAAAGGAAGGAGCTGCTATCCTGGAGTCAGGAAAACTAAATTTGCATCCTAACTCATGCTGTGGTCTTGAGTCACTGAGGCACCCAGTCTCCTTCATCCCTCATAGAGTTCTGATAAGGAAAATACTACATTAACTTTAGAGTCTTACATAAATGTGAGGCCTTCATTTTTCTAACTGTAAAATAGACCTTGATTTCCTGTTGCTTCCTGCAAGTTTTCCTTGAATCCCTTTCACCTGTTTAAGGTATTACCTTTGCAATTCTTTTTCTTTTCCCCATGACATGTTATTACAGTACAGCAAAAAAAAAAAAATTTACCAATACAAGTTTAAAGTTCACCTGCTTGAAATGTAAAATGTTTAACTATGGCTAACCTGAACCTTTTGAGTTATCCTTTAGTAAACTGTGTGATCCTGGGCAAGTCACTTAACCTGTTTGCCTTAGGAAATGGCAAAACACTCCAGTATCTTTGCCAAGAAAACCCATGGACAGTATTGTGGTCCATGGAGGTCACAAAGAGTTAGACGTGATTGAACAACAGAGTCTGGGCTTTACTAGTACAATGCCAAAAAGCAAAAATCAAGAGCTTAGCTGGGGGACCTCAGACAAATTCTTCAACTTCTTTGAGCCTTAGTTTTTCATTTGTTATAAAATTAAGTAATTAAGAATATATAATTTCTAAGGTTCCTTGCAGTTTCGAAGTGCTGTTATTCTAGTTTCTGTTGGTCGGTTGCTGTTGATACAGAAAGGACACATTTGTCCACATTTTTATTTCTATTTTCCATGTTTCTAGTTTCATGAGTCCATTTCAGGTGTCTGGGGAATACTTGTAATAATGCTGATATGGATAGATCTTATGCATAGGCTTCTGTATAATTCAGATGTGAAACATTTTGCTACCTCAATTATTACTCATTTTACTTCTAAGCTTTCAAAGAGACTTCTCCAATATAGGAAATTTGTTTTGAGCTTTGAAACCTTAACCCCCAAACCCTAAAAAGAGGTGTTAAACTCTTTGCCCAACTTATACCAGGTAAGTGTGTGTGTGTGGGGGGGAAATGCCAAGTTTATTCATCTTATTTACCAATAAATTTCTATAAAAGCAATAAGGTTACAAAAATACACTGTGGGCTGATCATTTATTTGGGGTTTTTTTTGTGTGTTTTGTTTTTGTCTTTTTGGAGGGGGGAAGGCAGGGCAATTAGGGTTAAGTGACTCGCCCAAGGTCACACAGCTAGCAAGTGTTAAGTGTCTGAGGCCAGGTTTGAACTCAGGCTCTCCTGATTCCAGGGCTGGTGCTCTATTCACTGGGCCACCTAGCTGCCCCTGGATCATTTATTTGTACTCAAAAGATTGTCCTAAGTGAAATGTCTCTAGAGCATTTTTTCTTTTCTCATCTTTTAGATTAAATAAATATCCATCATCGGTTTATTAATAAAAACAAATATATTAATATACAGAACTAAAACATTTAAATATTTCCCCTCTTTTATCTTGTTTTTGTTTATTCTATTTTTGCATCATTAGAATTTTCCTATGAAAAGAAAATGTATCATCCAAGATGGATGGAGAGAAACTCAGTCTCCCCTTTGGTTCTTTCTGTTTTTGGGAGTGTGTGTGGGGGGGAGGTTATAGAGCATCCAGCTCTGGAACAATATCCTGAGGAAAATACTCTGTTCTCTCCTTACTCCTCCCTGTCTACTCCCCCTACACCCCCCCCAAAAGGTACTTGGGGCCATACTCACTGATAGCTTTCAAAACAGATTTTAAAAATAGGTCATATTTTCCTGGCAATAATCCCAGTAGAATAAAGCAATATTAGAACTACTTAGAACCACAGGTAGCAAGAGAGAAATAAAGAAAAAGATCGGAGTTCTTGGTTCCCTATGTCAATGGAATGCTCTGTAGCTTTGTAAACTCTTTGGCCTTGGACCATTCCCCATCCCACACCTATTTGTTATTTTTCAGCCTCCTGGGAGAGAAGTCATTTGACTTTACCCACGCTCTCCCTTGTCTACCCACACAGGCCTATGAATGCTGAGCTTTCTTGTCCCTGAGAGTGAAGAGGGTTCAGTTCATCCCTTCTGAAGGATTTTGCAATTGTCTCTCCTGTTTCCAGAGCAGTTTTACTTAGGCTTGAGGTCTCACTGTATTCTGGAGTGTTTTGGAAACAGAATGTACAGAGAGAAAATTCCTGCTTTGTGACTATTAGGTCACGTTGTTCCCTGGCATGACAGACTCCCGTTTGTATTAGACATCTGAGAACAGAAGTCCTAAATAACATGTTTCTATTCCCTGTTCTTTTATTAAAGTCATTTGTTGATTAACTGGAATTATTTTAGGATAATAGTTGATTGTTTCTCTATCAGAAGCAATGTGCTTTCTTTATCATAGAAGATTGCATGGCGTAGTGGAAAGAATGTTGGATTTAGGGAAAGAAGATGACCACTCTTCCACTTTTGAACTGTGTTACCGTGGGTTTCACTTAACCTCTTTGACCCTCACTTTCCTCATATGAAAAATGAGGAAGGAAGCAAGCATTTATTAAGCATCTACTATGAGTCAGGCACTTTATAAATATTATCTCATTTGATCCTTACAACAACTATAAAAGGTAGGTGCTGTTATTATCCCCATTTTATAGTTAAGGAAACTGAAGCAGACAGAGGATGAGTTTCTTAAACAGGGTCAAGATCAAATTTGAATTCAGCCCAGGTCTCTATTCACCATGCCACCTAGCTGCCCCTGTAAATAAAGGGAGTTAGATTGTATAACATTCTAGTTCCTTTTCAATATTAAACCTACCATTTTAAGATGATGCTACTGTTTTGACCCTGAATTATTTTTAAAAATAAATTTCTATTAATATCTACATTTTCCAATATATCATGTCTACCTGCTTCATTCAGAGAGCCATTTCTCATAGCAAAGAATAAAAAAGAGGAGAAAAAAAGGTGAGTAAAAAACTAACACATCAAAAAACTCTGACATGATCTGCAGTATTCCACACTCATAGTCTGCCACTTTGGCAAAGAAGGGGGAAGGGACAGGGCTAAGAGTTCTTTCTCATATATTTTCTTTGGGGCCAAGCTTGGCCACTATAATTTTTTCAACATTCAGTTTTGACCATATTATTGTTACCCTTTTCATTTATGCTGTTGTTACCATTGTGTAGAGCAGTTAGGTGGTACAGTGGATAGAGTGCCCGGCCTGGAGTCAGGAAGTCTCATCTTACTGAGTTCAAATCTGACTTCAGATACTTAATAGATGTGTGACCCTGGGCAAGTCACTTCACCCTGTTTACCTCAATTTCCTCATCTGTAAAATGATCTGGAGAAGGAAATGTCAAACCACTCTATTATTTCTGCCAAGAAAACCCTAAATGGGGTCATATAGAGCTGGACGTGACTGAACAAGAAGTCATTGTGCAGATTTTTTCCACTGGTTTTACTTCGTTTTGTATCAGTTAACACAAGTCTTTCCATGCTTCTCAGCAGTCATTATATTTATCATTTCTTAAAGTATAGTAATGTGTCATGACATTCATGTACCACAATTTGTTTAATTTTTTTTCACAGTCAGGGAACATTAACATTGTTTCCAGTTCTTTTCTACAACAAAAAAGTGCTAACATAAATATTTTGGTGTTTATAGAGCCTTTCTTTTTATCATGGACCTTGAAGTATAGATCTGACAGTGGGACACTAAATTGTTCTTTTAAAAAAGGAGTTTATGCTCATCTGCCCCCCATCTCCAAACAATAACAATAACAACAATAACACACATCCATGAGACCAGACTGGCTAGGTTCAAAGGTGTAGTCTGTGACTTGGGAACAAAACCAATCTAACTGGTACATTGTGAGCCCATACTAAGGGCTGTGGCCTTGTCATCACAGTGATCTAACCAATGTAGCTTTACAGCCACAGAGAGATCAAAATACTTCCTACTTACATTCCTGGCAGTGGCTAAACCTGGTTAGGATGGTTCACAAGACCTCAGTTTGTGCAGATGGTATAAAATACAGAGTTGGTTTCATAGTTGAACAATGACTATGGGTGAGGTTCATAGCTGAATATTATTAATTGATAAGTTAGCAAGCTATATTATTAATAACTAACTGGGGAAGACAAAGATTGCTGTTGTCTACACTGTAATTCCTTTGTGTTAAATTAAAATTCTTCTGGATTTTTAGAAATGCTGTTTCTCAACCTCCTATTTTTTTTCTCTCCAAAGAAATAAAACCTGTTGTCTACTTTAAGCCAGTTGAATATATGAAAATCCAAATTGATAAAAATTTTGGGAATGATTAGTCATTTTATGGAAGGAATTACCACAAGGTTCTTTAAAAAATAAAACTCCACTATTCACAATATGATTTAACTTACAAACTTTCCCTCCAACTTTTCTACAACAGATCTCTATTGTAAAGTAAGATATCCCTGTAATTCTTGTTCATCACTATCAAAAAGAAACACTTTGAAAAGGGTATTTTATTGTATTATTGTAGAAATGTATTTCTTTCTTGGTCCTCTTTGCAAATGCCTTGAGTCTCTTGATTAGGAATCATGGTTAATGGTGGTACTTGGTTTTAGATATTTTGATATTTTTTTCATTGGAGAAGTGGCCAATGGAGCTTCCTCTCTCCCTCTCCCACCCCCACTCCCCAACCAAGCAGCTGGTACTTGGGACAGCTGGCATGTCTCTTAGAAGGTTTAATGCATCCCCCTATATGGCCACTTGGCTCTCACGAGCCTCAGGCACTTTTCACTCAAAATGCTCCAGAAATTGGATTATTTTCTAAGTGGAGGAATATCCTGGTTCTTCCATTTAACCTCTACTTAGTAGCAAGCTAAAGAGAGGGAAATTGTTATATTATCAGACATGTTAAAATAATGATAAAAAATGCTATATTCTAGGCAGTTTGACAGTACCTGCATTAGTCATTTGATTTTTGGATAAGAACCAACCCCTCCAGGGAGAATGCAGTTCTGCCCTGGACCTTAATTGGTTTTTATGTTCATTCTGTTTCTTCTAATTCTTTATGAAACAGTGATTTATAGAGCAAAGTGGTTTTTGTATGTAGTGTACATTTTATTATGTGATATAGTTCTTATCAAAAGATCATTTCTGCTTGCTTTTCCATTTATTTCTCAGATCTATCTCTTGTTTGTTTTTCTTTTTCATTCGATTTCTTTTTGATTGTGTTATTGCTGCTTCTTTCCTTCCCATGTGCTGGGATCAGAATATCCATGACTTTCTGTAACAAGAACAGTATTGGTGCCAGCAACAGATTTATTTTGCTTTTATTAGCTGACACAAAGATGTTTTTGTTCATCCTCACTCTAATAGAAAGAATTCAAGGAGGAAAATCTGCCCATTTAATTTGCTAATGTTTTTGATCAGTTGACTGGGTAATAAACACCTTCCCTCTCCTCGTTTTGTCTATATGATGCAAAGCAACTCATTAATTGTGAGCCCATTCTGAAAAGATGGTTTTATTTCCTATGAATGAGGAACTGAGATTTACCAAATAACTTGGCATCGTAGATAAAATGCCGGCTTTGGAGTCATGGAGACTTGAGTCCAAATCCCATCTCTGACACTTATTCACTGTGTGATCATGGGCAAGTAACAACCTCTGTTTCTTTATTGGCAAGATGGAAATGGTAACATCTTTAGTACTTACCTCACGGGGTTGTCATATTTTTCAAACATATGTGTGTGTCTGTGTGTGTGTGCATATAGATATTTGCATGTATGTATGAAATGTTAAAGTCTTTGTAAGCTTTAGCTGTTTACCATTTTAAACCAAAATGAGGCCTGCTTTTGTACTAGAAAAGTGCTTACATTTAAAAAACAGTAAGAAGGTTCTATAGAATGGTAACTATTTCTTGTATCAAGTACCTGTGATTTCTTCAGAGTTGGGAAACTGCTAATAAGAACTCTCTTCCTTCCAGCTTGTTACTAGGGTATAATGTACAGCCTTAGAGAGTAGCTTGAGTCTCAGAGAAGTAAAATGACTTGCTCATGGTCATATAGTCAATAAAGCATGAGAGGCATTTGAACCTTGGTCTTCTAGACTCTAACTCTAGATGCTATCCACCATGTCCTGCTATCTCTCAGGCTGTTCCTTAAAACATTATAAATGACAGGTCCTTTATTAAAATGAGATTTTGAAATGCTACTTTCCATCATGTAGTCTGTTAAATAGTTTATGTAATACACTTGAAACTTGCAGTCCCAGAATCTGTTTGCATGTTTTTAGTCATGTTGCTAGGGAACTTAACCTCACACCGTGTCTGTCAAATGGAACATGGCTCCTTGCAAGTATATATTTTAAATAATATGAAAAAGTTATATATTGATTTTATGTGACATGTTTTAAATTTGTGTAGTGAAAAGAGCTTTAGATTTCAAGTCTATAGATCTAGGCTCTAATCTTGGCTCTTGGTTGTATGACCTTGGGCCTCTATCTTTTCATCTGCAAAGTGGGCAAGCTCAGAGCTGCTTAACAGTTTTTTGTTTCATTAATCTTTTTGACAGCATAGTGAAATCCTTAGGATAGATTTTTTTTAAATGCATAAAATCAAATAGAAAGAAAACTGATTATATCAAAATATAGTCATATATGTGTATGTATGTGTGTATATATGCATATATGTGTATGTATATACACACACTTATTTAAATGCCAATTTCACAGACACCAGGTTAAGAACCCTTGGGTCAGATTATTCTTTTGGTCCTTTCCAGGGCTAAAATTCTATGCTTCTATTTTGCTTTTTCCTCTAGAGCTGTAATTAAGGATTTATGAGTGTTGTTGACTTTAAAAAAAAGTCATGACATAACAAAGATGACGATTAAAATGATAATAATAACTAGGTGATGCAGTCGGGCTTAGAGCCAGGAAGACCTTAGTTTGCCTAGCCTCAAACTGTTACCAGCTGTGTGACTGTGGGCAAGTCACTTAAACCTCTGTTTCGCTCAGTTTCTTCATCTTTAAAATGGGGATAAAAATAATACCTACCTCCCAGAATTGTTGTGAGGACCAAATGAGATATCTGTGAAGTGTTAAGCATACTTCCTGGCACATAGTAAGTGCTATATTAATGTTAGATTATTATTATTATACTAAAAATAAGTAACACACAGGTATCTTCAAAACATAACTAACATTAGGTTGTTTTTCTGAAACACGTGAAGATGAGAATTTGATCTTTGTAACTATGTGTTGAGAAGTAAGATTTACAAAAAAATAAAGGAAAGTCAGTTGCGGAGAAAGGTAACTTTAACAATAAGAGAACAGATGTGTGAGAGTGAGCTCACTCATCTGTAAATGGATCCAGACTCTCCTCCATACGAGAGACACGAAGGTAACACTCCAGTGAAGTTCACATAATAAAAAGTGGAGTGTTCTGTGGGAGGGAGGGAGCCAGACATAGCTTCATCTAGATAAGGTTCCTTTGAATTCAGATCTTGCTTCTCATTGACAGGATTCACACTTGTTCTGAGAGGACCATTAACAAAATGATCTCACAACTTGCAACTCAGAGTGGGAGAAAGTGACTGTCTTTTCCTGGATCTCTGATAGCTAGGGATTTAGGAGAGGCATTCATTCATCAGAGAGGTTTGTAGTAGTCAACCCCAAGAAACTGAGGAATTGACTAAAAACCTGAGCAAATGCCTTCCCCCTCAGACTGACTGTAGGTAGAATTCTGATCTACTACATAGTAAATACTACCCCTTTGGTGTCATTCCAACACTGCCAACCATGGTAAGAACAGATAGACACATTCAGTTTTTATCCAGCTGGTGAAGAACCAAGAGTCTTTTTTAGTTGCCATGGGGCAACTAGAAATAGACTTTACCAAAGGCCCTATGACCTGACAACTGTTTTACTGTACATTTTGAGTTTTGTTTCCCTTGCCTTCAGAATGTGTGGTGAGCCCACTAATAAATAATACATAATACTGATTAGATATCTATCTGTAATGTGTTGATTGTTTTGTTCCATTAGATTCTCATTAGGTCATCATCAACAAACTTGTTCATGAAGGAGATGACAATATTTGGGGGCAGCATTGCAGCATGGGAAGTATCAATGTGGCCATTATTCCTGGATTGACCAGAGGGCATAGGACTGATTAAGGCTGAGAAAGTCACAAACACCCTTCCTATAAAGGAAACCTCAGCCAGGCATTAGTTAAGAACTTGGAATTTTCTATCAAAAGATGCTTGATGAGTAATTCAGATGGTCGTGTGCTTTTATGATTAAGCTCCATTATCATGTTTGCTTAAAAAAAAAAAAAACCCAAAGCAAAACCAAAACCTCAGGCATTGTTTTGCATATTGCTTTATAAAAGAAGCTGGTGACACACTCTGTGACTTTTATTTTTCTTCTTCCACCGTCAGCTCTTTATTATCCATGCCAATGGAGGTCAACAGATAGCATGGATCATACAAACCCACAGATTATCCAAAAAATAATTTTAACTTAATTTTGTAATGTACCCAGAATAGAACTCACAGCCAAGAGAGTCCCTGAAATTAATCTAGCCACCTCCCTTCTTTCTCCAGATGAGGAGACTGAGGTCTAGGAAGTTGAGTGGTTTGCCAGATGTGAAGTTGCATGCCTAAGGTTATAGACATAGCAGAGAGAAAGATCAGACTCATAAAGTCATTGATTTCAGGCTGGAAGGAGAGGTTGAGTGGTCTGTGGGCACACAGAAATTAAGGAGCCAGGATTGGAAGCCAGGTCCTCTGACTTCATATCCAGTTTGGCTTCTCCTAACTTCAGAGATAGATCAGCCCCATTTTAGCTTCAGACACTAATGTTCCTCCATTGGCCCCAGTGTCCTAAGTGGATAATTATATGGATGAGCATCTGGGGAAAGAGGCGGATGAAAGAAGATAATCCTCAAAAGGAATAGTTTGATCATGAATAAAATTGCATATTTAGGGTCTTTTGATCTTGTGGTTCAATCATTCTTCAGTTGTGTCCAACTCTTCATAAACCCATTTGGGTTTTGTTTTTTTTTGACAAAGATAATGGAGTGATTTGACATTTCCTTCTCCAGCTCAGTTTTACAAATGAGGGAACTGTAGCAAATAGGGTATGATATTAATGGGATTTAAGATCTTCCCTGCCCATTAATAGGTCTCATGTGGAGCCTATTAAGGGAAGCGTGCTTAGGTGAGGCTTGCTGTAGAAAGTCTTCCACACCTTTTGCTAATTTCTAATTAGTCACTGAGTCAGGAGGATTGTGAAGCCTTCTGGCTCTGAGAAGTGTATGTATACTCTGAGTTGGTAGTTTGCTTTGGTGGCTCGCTTATGAGAAGGATCTTGGGATTCCTTGGTCGAGATTCTGAGTGGCCACATGTTCAGAGCTCCCCGACTGCTCAGATGTAAAGTCTCTCTTGATCCAGGGATGTATGTAAAGTGCACAGTTGATTTAGATAGTCAGAGCCCTGTCTCTTGGTCTTTATTTCTCTGCTTGTATTTTCTCTGAAGTTCAGGGTGCTGACTTTCCCCTTGAACTAGTGAATATAATTTAAAAAGAATGTTGACCCTTTAAACAGCTATCTTTCCTAGTAAAGTAGATCTAAGAACCTGTGCTAGCAACTATCTTGGATATGCTAGTGTGGTTGTCACTACATAGGGTTAAGTGACTTGCCCAGGGTCACATAGCTATTAAGTATCTGAGATGGCATTTGAACTGTGAAGATGAATGTTCCTGATTCCAAGACCACTGCTCTATCCACTCTGCCACCTATCTCCTTCTTTGGGGGTCTAATTATCAGTCAATCAATAAACAAGCAGAACATTACTGAAGAACAGTAGCTACTATGTTCCAGGTACTACTCAGTGGCAAGAGATACAGATAAGAAGAAATTGGAAACAATCCCTGGTCTCAAGGTGTTTACATGCTAAACTTCCAATGGATATTTTAAGAGAGAGAGCTAACAGACAGACTTTCTCTTGTATCCAGTCAGTTTTGTGAGTCTATGTAATTTATTTTCACATAGTTCATTAAGTAGTAGACATTTTAGTTTCAAATTTTGGAGATCTTTTGCAACAGTACAGACCAACTACTTAAGTTAATCAGAATCAACTTGATTTGTTGTGAATCTAGTTGATTTGTGAAAAAATCTAGCTCTGGTGGGGAGCATTTTCTTTTTGTTTAAACTCTGAATTAAACAAGCACTAACCAAAATGGGCCATTTGCATAGTATAACAGAAGAAGAGTGGCACACAAAATTGGATTTCTGTTATGTAGAACTTGCTTTTCTTTTAAGTATATAATAAATTCAACACGTAAGTTTCAAAGCAGTCTAATTTGTCTGTGATTCTTTCTGACCTTCATTCTATTCTCTTCTGTGCATTAAAAAATATTCTTCAGTGACTTTCATTGTTTTGTATGTTTTTGTTGTTTTTATTTTTACTATTCTATCGCTACTCTATCTTCCCTTCATTCACTTTGGCTCATTTCACTCGGCATCAATTTATTTGTCTTCCCAGGTTTGTCTAAAGCTCTTCATTTTAAGATTTCTTTTGGCATAAGAATATTCCATTACATTATACTGTATGCCATTATTTTTTCAGGAATTTTTCCTATTTGATGGATGGACCCTTATTTTCTGTAACAAAAAGGGAGCTTTTATGTATTTTTTTTTTATATGGAGGTTCATTTCCTCTTTCTTTGTTTTTGTGGGGGGTAAAGGCCAGCATTGATATCACTTGGTTCAAAGAGTATGCACAATTGAGTGACTTTTTGGGTGTGGCTCTAGATTGCTTTTTAGAATATCTGAATCAACTGATTCTCAGCTCCACCAACAGAAAAGTATGGAACAGTTTCTGAATTTGAATGCCACTCCTATACACATGCTAACCTTCTTCTATCTATTGGTCCCATTGCAGTTCATGGTTACCAAAGCATTTTAATGCCAAGTCTTGGCAGATGTGGTGGACCTTGTGAAATGACTGCCTGATGGGGATGGGTGTAAAGGTCTGTTTTATGAGCTCCCGGAGGTTGATGGTGGGTCAGACTGGAGAGCAAATGTGATTAAAACTAGTGATCAAGAAATAGACTCTAGTATACTAGAGTTGTTAAGATAGGGTCCATAAACTTATTTTTTTTAATTTTGAAAACTATATTTAAACAAATCAGTTTCCTTTCTAATTCTAAGTATTTTATTTTATGCATTTAAAAGCATTCTGAGTAGAGGTCTGTAGGCTTCACCAAAGCAGTGAAAACTGACACTGAAAAGGTTAACATTGAAAAGGTTAAGAACCCCCGGTCTAGTGGATGTGGATGGGGATTACAGTCAGGAAGTCCCAGGTTCAGATTCTGTCTGGGATTCTGATTAGCTGTGTGAGCATGGGTAATGTACTTAATATTCCTGAGCCTCAATTTCTTCATCAGTAAAATGGGGATAATAAGACCTGTAGCACTTACTTTCAGGGTTGTGATGCTGAAGTGACATAATGAATATAAAAGGTTTTACAAACTGGGAAGTGAAATATATAATTCTTATTCTTCTTATTAGTTAGTCTGTGACTGGTTAGATAAATAGGCTGAGGCCAGGAACATGGGTGCCATCTTCCTACCGTGTTTCCCCGATAATAAGACCTATCCCGAAAATAAGCCCTCCCCTTATTGTGTAAGATTCCTCGAAAATAAGCCCTATTGAGATTGCTACTGTAGTGAAGGTGATCCCCTGTGCTACACGCTACATTACGGTACCCTCTGTATGCACCATTCCCCCCCCCCCTGTGAAATGCACGCTGTGCTCTGAGCTGCATCCAATCAGAGCTGCAGCAGTGAGCGCGTCATCCTGTTCTTCCCCAGTGATTTGCTTATTGAATAAAGGTACATTTTTTTGTTCACATTTACTTGTTTATTAAAATTGCTGTCAATGTTCATTAAAATAAGCCCTCCCCTGAAAATAAGCCCTCTGGTGTTTTTCTGTCCAAAATAATAATAAGACAGTGTCTTATTATCGGGGAAACACGGTAGCTTTGTCTTCTCTGTTCTCTTTGTTCCACAGTGACATTTTGTTCCCCATCCTAGGAGAATCATCTACAAATGTGTTCTGTGGGTTACAAGAGGGAATGAGAGAAGGTGGGCAGACTAATGCATATCCAATATCTTATATTGAATAATATTGAATATCTTAATATATGAGTGTATCCATATTGAGTAAGTGCTTACTCACCCTGATTTCTCCTTTAAATACCTATGAAATTTCACTTATTACTTACCTGTGATCTCATTAATGTAGGGAGCTCAAGAGATGGAGATTCTCTTTATCAATTCAGATAGGTATAGGTTTTCTGCAACTCAGAGTCTTAGGGAACTGCTGGGGAGCTGAGAGTTTAAGGGGTTCATACAGGGTTACACAGCCAGTATACATCAAGGGACTTGAGGGTCTTATTGATTCCCATACCTTCCAGTGCTTTTATGCACTATCCCATTACTGCCTCTAACCAATGCCTAAATATCTATATATGAAATACCCATATGTATTTAACTGGGGTGTTATCTTGATCATTTTGTCATCTATAGAAATGCATCTGTAGTCATTTATGAGTTTGGGCTGTGTGATCCTGGAGAAGTTACTTAACCTCAATGACTCAGTTTCCCTCATTTGTAAAAAGCAGGGGTAGTAATAGCACTTACTTCCTAGGATTGTTGTGAAAATAAAATAATATGATATTTGTAGAACTCTATGTAAAACTTTAAAGCCCTATGTAAATGCTACCTATTATTATTGTTATGAACTTTGGCAAAATTTACAAATTAAGTATTTCTTATGAAAACAAGAGTCACATTTCTACAACTTCCTGAAATGTTTATATCTATCCTAAATAATATACTCATGTTATAAAATTTATTTAATCAGTTATGAAGATGTTTAAGATCTTTTCTTCTTAGAGAATCTGTTTACTAGGAAAATATTTTTTTTCCTTTTTTCATTTATGAAAAAGACTACTTATTCTCTGTTTTGTAGACCTAGCTCTGAGTCTGATATTTGGAGGTTGTGTGGTACAGTGTGAAGGGTACTATACATGGTATCACGGGTCCTGAATTTGATTCCTAGCTCTCAAACTTAATCCTTGTGTGACCTTGGGCACATTATTGAACCTTCCTGTGCCTCAGTTTCCTTACCTATAAAATGAGGGTATTGATCTAGATGACCCAGGATTAGATCTTTATGCTCCTGATACCTATGGAATAACAAATAAAATTATTTCTTTATTGAAATGTGGAGTTAAATTTGATAATGGGGATGTCTATTATATTAATGCACTCATTAATGATTTACAATTCTCAGAATACTAACTAAATCAATTCTTTGTTTAAGGATTTTTTTGTTTAATTTTGTTTAGTGTTGGTCTAGAGGGTGGCAAGAAGCATTGGCATACACTTAAAGCCAGCCGAAAGTGATCATAGTGAGGATAACATGCAGTGCTTTGTTCTTTCTTAGAACCACAGAGTTTACAAACATTAATTAGCTAATCTTCAGAACACCCCTGAGAGGGAGATAGACATAATTTTCCCACGTTTTCATATGGGGAAATCCAAGGTAGACTAAAGTTAAGCCAGCAAGTCAGTGACATATTGAGAAAGTTCAGGCTCCTGATTCCTCCATTCTCTGCCCTGCACAAATCAATAACATTTTCTCTGAAGCTTCCTTTTTTTTTTTTTTTTTAGGATGCCACTTTGGTTATCCCTGTCACTGAGGAATGGAACACTTAGATAAAAGTAATAATTATTTTACTGTGACTATTTTTCAGGCAGAAGGAAAGAACATATGACAGTGTTCAATTATGAAAGAAATTTATAATGTATTAAGTATACAGACTCTCTCCAAATCTGACACACAGATACCGATATGTGTGTATGTGTGTGTGTGTATATGTATGTATGTATAAATATATGTATATATCTCTACCATATGTGTATATTTGTAGGCTATATTTAGGTTTTATATAAGCCACATTTAGGGGAAAATGGCAGCCTATGTTGTGATGAATTTGGTAGTATCTCTTACTCTGTCAAATAGCTACCCCATTAGTTGATCCTCAAACTGAACATTTAGCATGGTTGAGTTCCAGTTGCTTTCATAGCAGTGATTCATAGTATCACAATAAGATAGATTCAAACCTGGCTAAATAGCAGGACTTAAATTCTATTTCCATCATGGCTTCATATCAGCTTGGAAGGGTGTCACTGGTAGAGTCCCCTAAGGCCCAGCCCAATATTGTTGAAATTTTGTTTTTGTAATCAGTGACTTGGATAAAAGCATAAAGGGCAAGCTTATTGAATTTATAGATGATCCAAAGCTATATGGAATAGCTAACATGTTGGAGAATAGTGTAAAGAATATAGAAGATCTTCACAGGTTAGAATATTGGGCTAATAAGATGAAATTTAACTGGGATAAAGGTAAGGACTTACATTCAGGTTCAGGAAATTGAGCTCATTAGTACAAGATGGCAGAGGTGTGGTTAGATAGCAATTTGGAAAAGATTTGGTAGTTATTAGCTCCCTGTGAATCAACATGGTGATCCAGTAGCCCACAAAATTCTAATGTAATCTAGAGCATTATGGGAAGGACATTGATACTGTGTTTCCCCGATAATAAGACCTATCCCGAAAATAAGCCCTCCCCTTACTGTGTAAGATTCCTCTACAATAAGCCCTCCCCCGAAAATAAGCCCTATTGAGATTGCTACTGTAGTGAAGGTGATCCCCTGCACTACATACTACATTACGGTACCCTCTGTATGCCCCCCCCCCCCCCCCCCCCCCGTGAAACGCACGCCGCACTCCGAGCTGTATCCAATCAGAGCTGCAGCAGTGAGCGCGTCATCCTGTTCTTTATTGAATTCATTATTGAATAAAGGTACATTTTTTTGTTCACATTTACCTGTTTATTAAAATTGCTATCAATGTTCATTAAAATAAGCCCTCCCCTGAAAATAAGCCCTCTGATGTTTTTCTGTCCAAAAAAATAATAAGACAGTGTCTTATTATCGGGGAAACACGGTAATGATAATCCAGAAGAGAACAGCCAGGATAGTAAAGGACCTTGAGATCTTGTCATATGTATATTAACTGAAGGAACTCAGGCTATCTGACCTGAAGAAGGAGTTGGGGTAGTGGGAAGGGAAGGGGAAGAGAGTAGCATTTAAATAGAACTACTTGTGCCAGGCGATTTACAAATAATATCTCTTACAGCAACCCTGCAAGTTAGGTGCTGTTATTGTCCACATTTTATAGTTGAGGAAACTGAGGCAACATAAAGTGGCTTGCTCCTCATCACACAGCTAGTAAGGGTCTAAGGTAGGATTTGAATTCCAGTCTTCCTGACTCCAGGTCCAGCACTCTATCTACTGTGTCAACTAGCTGTCTCTTTTAAGTATTTGAAGAACTGTTATTTGGGGGAGGGATTAGACTGATTTTGATTCTATTCAGAAAGGAAAACTAGGAGTAATGGGCAAAAATTGTAAAGAAGCAAATACAAGTTTATGTAAAGAAAAAGTTCTTAACAAGTTGGGCTATCTAGGAGTGGAAGAGTTGCTGTAGGAGATTGTGGATTTCTCTCCCTCTAGGCTATCAACCAACATTTATTATTTAAAAATTTATTATATATTTAAACATTCATTTCTTTTTAAATTTTGAGTTCCAGATTCTCTCCTTTCCTCCCACCAAGAAGGCAAACAATATAATATCAATTATACATGTGAAACAATTTAAAACACATTTCCATATTAGCCACATCCAAAAAAGCAATTTTTTTAAAGTGAGAAAATTATACTTCAGTTTGCATTCAGTTCATCAGTTCTCTCAGTGGATATGGATAGCATTTATTAATCAAGAGTCCTTTAGAATTTTCTTAGATCATTCTATTGATCAGAGTATCCAAGTCTTTCATATCTGATTATCATTACAACATTGTTGTTACTCTGCTCGGTGATCTGGCTATCACATCATTTTGTATAAGTTCATATAGATGTTGGCATTTTTTCCCCCTGAAACCAACCCTGCCCTTGTCAAAGGGTATTCACAACTTTGGGCATAGTTCCAGATTGTTCTCTAGTTCACTACTCCACCAACAATTCATTAATGTACATATTTTCCCTCATACCCTCCAGACTTTGTCATTTCTGATAGGTGTGAGGTGATGCCTAATGGTTGCTTTAATTTGCCTTTCTCTAATCAATAGTGATTTAGAGCATTTTTCTTTATGACTTATAGATATCTTTGATTAATTCATAAAACTGCCTGTTCATATCCCTTGACCAATTTTCAATCAAGGAATGACTCTTACTTTTACAAATTTGACTTAGTTCCCTATATATTTGAGAAATGAGGCCTCTATCAAAGAAATTTGCTGTAAAATTTTTTTATGTTACTTCATTGTCTATGGTACCTTTTAGCAAAATGTAGTTTCCCTGATTATCCCTTTTAATTAGGTCTATTTTTGCTTTTGCTTTGTCTGAGATCATGATTGCTACCCCTGCCTTTTTTACTTCAGCTAAAGCATAATAGATTCTGCTCCAATCCTTTATTTTAACTCTCTGTGTGTCATTCTGTTTCATGTGTCTCTTGTACATAACATATTTTTGGATTCTGGTTTCTAATCCATTCTGCTATCAGCTTCCATTTTATGGGCTAGCTCATCCCATTCACATTCACAGTTATGATCACTAACTGTGTATTTCCCTCCATCCTATTTTCTTCTGTTTCTTCTCTCTCTCTCTTTATCCTGTCATTCCTCAAAAGACTCTTTTGCTTCTGACCACTGCTTTCCTTAATCTGCCCACTCTTTTGTCACTCTTCTCCCATACTTCCCTTTCCCTCCTGTTTCCCTATTGGGTAAGATAGATTTCTATACCCAACTGAGTGTGTATATATATATTCTTTCTTCTGAATCAATTATGATGAGAGTGAGTATACTTGTCACCACCATCCCCATTTCTCCCTCCATTATAAAAGCTCTTCCTTGCATTCCTCTTTTATGTGAAAAAAATTCCCCCATTCTATTTCTCCCTTCCTTTTTTCCCAGTGCATCCCCTTTTCTCACTCTACATTTTTAAAATTTATCTCAACATACTCAACTCACACCCATGCCCTCTGTCTATATAGACTCTTTTTTTAAAAAAAGCAATCAGAGTTAAGTAACTTGCTCAAGATTACACGGCCATTTATTTCTGGGTGTGGTGCTAAGTATCTGAGCCCGGATTTGATCCCCAGGTCATCCTGACACTGGAGCCGGTGATCTTACTCGCTGAGCCACCTGGCCATCCCTAGACTCCTTCTTAATGTCCTGATACTGATAAAGTTCTTAGGAGTTACATGTATTATCTTCCCATGTAGGAATGTAAACAATTCAACTCCATTGAGTCCCTTTTGATTATTCTTTCATGTTTAACTTTTTATGCTTCTCAAATCTTTTATTTGTCAATTTTCTATTTGGCTCTGTTCTTTCCATCAAGAATGCTTGGAAGTCCTCTATTTCATTAAATATCTATTTTTTCCCCTTGAAGGATTATACTAAGTTTTGCTGGGTATGTTATTCTTGGTTGTCATCCTAGCTCCTTTGCATTCTGGAATATCATCTTCCAAGCCTCTGATTCTTTAGTGTGTACATTGCTTAATCTTGTGTGATCTTGACTGTGGCTCCACAGGTATTTGAATGATTTCTTTCTGGCTGCTTGCAACATTTTCTCTTTAATTTGGTGGGAGCTCTGGAATTTGACTATAATATTCCTGGGAGTTTTTATTTTGGGATCTCTTTTAGGAGGTGACTGGTGGATTGTTCCAGTATCTACTTTGCCCTCTGGATCTAAGATATTGGGGCAGTTTTCCTTTATAATTAATTGAAATGTATATCTAGGTTCTTTTTTTTTATCATGGCTTTCAGATAGTCCAACAATTCTTAAAATTCTCTCTCCTCAATCTATTTCCAGGTAAATTGTCCAATTCTAATTTTTAAGGAATTATTTTCTTCAGTGAGCTTTAGTATCTTTTTTTCCATTTGGTCAATTATGCTTTTAAAGGGATTCTTTTCTTCAGTAAATTTTTGTGCCTCATTTACCATTTGGCTAGTTCTGTTTTTAAGGTATTATTTTCTTCAGTATTTTTTTGTGCCTCTTTTACTAAGCTGTTAATTCGCTTTTCATAATTTTCTTGCATCATTCTCATTTCTTTTCCCATTTTTTCCTCTACTATTCTTATCTCTTTCTTTAACTCTTCCAGGAATTCTTCTTGGCCTCGGGTCCAATTAGGATTTTTCTTTGAGGCTTTGCTTATAGTTATGTTCATATCATTGTCTTCTTCTGAGTTGGTCTTGTCTTCCTTGCTACTATACTAGCTTTTTTGGTCAGGTTCTTGTTCTTGTTGTTTGCTCACTTTCCAAGTCCATTTCTTCACGTTGAACTTTGAACTTTATGTTAAAATCAGGTGACTCTGATTACCTGGGGTTGGGGAGACACTATCAGAAGTTTTAGACTATTTTGTGCTGCTGTTTTTAGAGCTAGTTCTGGGCATCTGCATGTTTTTGGTGCTTCCAAGGTGTGATCTGGGGAGAGGTGTAGTTACTGCTCTCTTGGTCTGCTCTAGTCTTTACCAAGAAAAGGCCCCTGCTCCCCTGCAACCTCAAGTAGTAGTGCTTTTCTTTGTCCTGGAACTGTGACCAGTTCCCCTGCTCTCCTGCAGCATACAGTGTCTGCTCTCTTCTTGTCCCTGAAACTGTGACCAGGGCCCTAGCTCCTTTTTGACTGATCACAAGCATATTCTTTTCAGTGCTGGAACTGTGATCCAGAACTGCTTATGGGCAATAGAGTTGCCAGTAAGTGCCAAGTGTACCCTGTGCCAGCAAAGGGTCCCCTGTAATCTTTTTCTGACCAGTTGTCCAACTCCTTACCTCTCAGTTGAGAGCTTCTGAAACTGCTGCTATTGCAGCTGCCTCCAAGGCTTACCGCTGCCACTCTCACTCTGGTGTTATAGACCTCTCCTGTGTACCTCCTAAGTTGTCTTAGACTAGAAAAATGTTTTCCTTGCTGCTCCAACATTTGATATGATGTGTTATTTTGAAGTTGTTTGAAGGAGAATATTCAATCAATTAACATTTATTAGGTATTTACTATGTACCAGGCACTATGCTAAGTGCTTGGCATACAAAAAAAGGCAAAAGAAAATCCCTTCCCTCAAGGAGATTACAGTCTAATGGAGGAGACAACACACAAACAAGTACATATATACGTATATATAATACACATATCATATATATGATAAATAGAAAATAACAGATGAAAGGCACTGGAATTAGGGGCGAGGTCTGTAATTGGATTCTGGACAGCAGCTTCTCAGATGAGCTGTAGAGGGGCTTCATGTTCAGGTAGTAGATGGCCTCTGAGGTCCCTTCCCACTCTTAGGTTTGGTGAATTTAATAGATAAAAAAGAGATGGAAGATGATTATGGATACGGGGAAAAGTGTAAGCAAAAGAGGGGAGTGTGTGTAGAATCTCAGGGTGTGTTCAGAGGGCATGGTATTGAGAGCGTGGACTTAGAGCACTGAGCACAGAGTGTGTGGAGGGGTAGAATAGGAAAAGAGGAGGGTCTTGAACATCATGCATAAGGGTTTGAGCTTCATTTGGCATACAGTGTCTCAAAAATAGGAGTTTGGGGGGACAGAGCAGTCAAAGGACTACACCAATGCATAAGGGATATGTCCAGCAGCATTATAAAGGATGTACTGGAGTAGAAAGTGGAGGTGAGAGGAGCTATATATAGGTACTTCATGGCAGTAATCCAGGCGGTTTGTAACAACAGCCTGCACAACCAAGGGTGATGACAGAGGGACTAGAGAATGGGAAACAAAGTTGAGGATGGAGGTGCATTCAACAGGAACATGGTTATAGTCTTCCTAGCTTTGTGGAATTTGTTCTGTCGGTTCCATGACCAAAGGCCACCATTGGGTATGAGAAAAGAGTCAAAAATAGCTTCAAGGTTATAAACATGGGATTCAGAGTCATTTGCAGAACCACCAAATCCCCACTTTTTCTGCTTTGCCTTTGGTACCTCTGCGTTGTACCTTTCTTTTCATTTGACACTCTCCCATATTTCAGTTCTTGACACATGGTGCCCATACATTTAAGAGTTTCCTCTAGTGTCTGAATTCAACCAAGAAATCATCAGTAGTGAATGCATAGTAAAGGTACAACACATGTACAATTGAGATTTCACCTTAAGGTCATCTGCTTTAACAGGTGGTCTCCAGGGATACAGTCAACTAAAGTAGCAGCCACTTGCAACCGCTTACATGGTATTCCTGCAGATTTGGTTTACACAGAACATTAGAAAGCCTCTCAGATTTTTGCCAAAAGTCAACTTTAATCTATTAATGGCAAACATGTAGAACAGGGGTGGGGAACCTATGGCCTCAAGGCCACATGTGAACCTCTCAGTCCTCAGGTGAGGCTCTTTGACTGAATCCAAACTTCATGTTGATCTAGAATGTAAAAACCCAGAAAGCTCAATTGGCCAGACATGTTAGCAGCAAAATGATTTGTTGTTCATTATGAAGACCCAGAGTTGCTGCTGTATGATCTGAGAATGCTTTTATTAATCACTAAGAAATAGGGACCAGACCTATGATTTCATTAATATAGGGAAATCCCATGTGAGGAAATTCCTTCTCTTAAAACAGGTTAGCACTATCTCTGGAAATGAGTTTAATAGAGCATTAAGAGTTGTTAAGTGACATTTCCAGAGTCACACAGGCAATATGTGTCAGTGATATTTTTATGACCGAGGCCATCTCTGTATTCACTATGCCAGTTGCCTCTCTATGAATCACCAAAGAAAGATCAAATTCAACTTATTTTTTGTGTTAATCATATTTGATCATGTTTTCATTCTTTGTGGTAGCTTCCATTCAAACAGAATATTCATTTATCCAGGGCCTCCATTATTGAAACATTTTACAGAAATGGAACTTTACATAGGAGAGATCTTTCATTTAATAACATTCAGACACATGTTTTCCAGACCAATTGTGATGCCTCAGAATAGAGACGAAAGAAAGTATCCCTTAAACAGTTTTCTGGGGGTGGAAAATAAAGTGAGTTTCTGTGTAGTTCAGGAAAGAAAAAAAAAACAAATGGAAAATTCATTCTCCTAACTGAAGAACAATGTCTCAGTAGGAAAAAAAAAATTACAAATTTCTTATGCAGTTTATTGAGAAGTGAAAGTCCAAATAATTTTCTCTTTTTCTGATAACTATTCATAGCCACAAAAATGTGTATTATTTTCTTCTTGCCCACAACATACTAAGAATCAGCTTGGAAATATTATCAATGAATTTCCCCCCCTCCCCATCTCATTATTTTGAACACAGAACAAGCCTTAGTTCTACTTACTAAATTAAGTTATTCATATCTAGAGTTTGAAAGAACTAGTATATTGTATATATTTCTTTACTTTCCACAACAAATACTTTGCTCATTTAATAACATATTAAAAATGGTTCAAGGGAGTATAAGAAGAGGGGTTGTCAGCAGGACGATCGTCCACATAGACCATCTTTTCATACGCAGTTCACAAAATAACATGATTTATTCATAATTTTCCATGAGGAGCAGGGTGACATAGTAGATAGAAGATCTTGGAGTCAGGAGGCATGGATCTAAATCCTGCCTCTGGTACAGGTCAGTTAACTTAAGACCCCCCCCAGACAACTCCCTAAGACTGTATGTAGTCTCCACAATACTGAAATAACAGGTTTGAACCCTCCAAAAATTCCCTTTTAAAATTTTTGCAAAATGTTCTCAAATAAAGAGTAATAAAAAGCCAGAATGAATATTCTTAGTATGTAAGCAGTTAACAGTAAATGCAGACTTTTAAATGTCAATTGTTCATTTCAATAAAAAGTTTAGAAGACTGGGTTACCCAGATAAGCAAATTATTCCACAAATCATTTATAGTTTTCATTTGGGTTGGATTTTGTGTGTATTTGAATATTGATATGCATTTTTTATTTCTGTGAATTCATTTCATATAAAATCATGGAAGTATGAATCATGAGAACTTGGGAAGCTATCTATTTTTGCTCAGCTTGCTTCTCTCTTTAATGTTTCCCTGCCACACATTGGGTGGTAGGAACAGAAATCTTTTTTCCACATGAGGCAGACTGACTTTGGAGCAGAGGCAGTAGCTAAGCTTTTATTGTTTCAAGGCCTTCCACACTGGGTGACAGGTTGTATGCCCAGCTAGAGTAAATAGAAGGAGTTTTAATGGTTAACAAAGTAAGTAATAAAATAGAATAGGTGCTAAATGTCAACAAACTTGAAAGCAGGATGTGCTGCCTATAAGTCTTGCTGTGGATAGTAAAGATGACTAATTCTTTTTCTTTTCAAGATGGCTCTGTTGTTCATTTTTATAAACCAGGTTAGTGAATTCAAATCACTTTGAAGCAATCTTAGAACAAAATTAACATTAATTATACTTCTAGCTGGTGGAGAAGTTCTCATTCTTGAGAATGAGAACTTGTTTGTGGTTTGGGCTTTTATTTACCAGATGAGAAACCTATTAACTTTTATGCTTGCTTCTTAACTAACAAAAAGTCGTGACATTCAAACCTGAAATGTCCTTCTTCTAAGTGTTAGTCACTTCTTTATGGTCACACAATCATCGATGACTTTTAAAACCAAAGTTAAAAAATCCCTCTCTATTTCCCTCTGCCCAGTTAATCTAGAAACTCCCTCTTATCTGTAGGTATTCTTGTACACATTCATTGCTATGATTTTGAAGCCATGTTTTATTATAGGAAATAGTCCCTTGAAAGCAAAGTTTTCACCTTGCAAAGTAACTGAATAGTTTCTAGTATATGATTTGATCCAAAGAAGAAAAGATCTTGCCAAAAGATCAGTGAGAAAAGCTAACTTTTTTTTCATAAGGATGAATGATTTTAATTAATATGTGAAAATCCCTTGGTACCAGGATTTTATATTATTCTACTCACCATGGGATGCAGTTCATAATTCTGGTTGTTAACCTTTTTTTTCTTTTAAATGTAGTTGGAAGTCACATCCATGTGGTAGAAATTTTCTGATGTCTTTAAAAGTTCTCCAGAAAAATTAATTTTTTTTATAAGGACTCAAGGAAAGAACTTTCCCAGATAAATTCAGTATTTAAGGCAGGTACTGTTTTAGGCTTGGCTCTGTTATAGTCTAGATGTGTAACCTTGGGCATAAAACCCTTCTGAGCTTCACTTTTCTCATCTGTAAAATGAAGGGAGTGGAGTATATGATCTAGAAAGTCCCCACTTCCACTTCAAAAACTGTTGAAGAGATTTTCTGTAGTTTCTTGTACTTAGAAGTATAATGTAGACCTGAGGAAAGACTTTTTATTGAGAAATTCGAGTTACTCTAAAAACTTTAAAAAACGATGCTAACCTTTGTAAAGTATATAATCACTAAATCTATGTACTTCACTTTGTAACCATACCCAATGACTTCCTCTGCAGAGCTCCAGTAGAACAGAATGTAGTCTCCTTGAGGGCAGGGAAAATTTTCAATTGTGTCTCCAGTCCTTAGCATGAACCAGTATACCCTGCACCTAAGGACTGAATTAAAAATATATTAAATTGAATTAAAATATATTACCACAGACTCAAACTCAAATTGTTAATCTGGTAGTTGAGATGAAACTCTGGGGAATCAAAACAAAGGCCAGTTTTTGCACAAACACCAGAAAGACAACACAAACTCAATTTTGTTTATGAGTTTGGGTTTGAATTTGTTTTTTTCATGGCAGGAGGTGGTGTGTTCTAGGAAGAAATGTCTTCATCCAGAAACCCAATGTGAACCATTCTTGAAGCTAGTGATTATTTCAAGGAACATTAAAAAGCCTATATGCCTCCTTCTAAAAGCAATTGTTTACATCCTTATTTGAAATTCTCAAATTATGAATATAAATTACTTGTAAGTAGCCACCAACAAGCAGAGCAACTGAATAAATTCTAATGGTTTCTAATTCTAATCTCCTGCAATTTATCTATATCCTCCCTTTTCTATGAGGCAATAGAGATTAAATCAGTTCCAGAAATTTGAGTCTGTAGTAACTTTCTAATTTTTCTACTGCCCTTTCTTTCCAGCACAAGGCTATCTCTTTAATCCATATATCTTGATACAGACTGTAGAAGTTAGAGAATGTGGAGGCAGAAGAGATGTAAGGATAAGTTTGACCAGATTTCAGACCTCTAATTTTACAGATAAGGAAACTGAGACTCAAGCTACACAACTAGTTATTAGTCATGCTGATATTCAAACCCTGATCTTCTGATCAATTCCAGTACTTTTTCTAGGACACCAATTATTCCCATGGGTCTTCAGAATTGAGCATTTTTGAGAAATGCAAATCAAAACAACTCTGAGGTACCACATCACACCTATCATATTGGCTAACATGACAACACAGGAAAGCCATAAATGGAGAAGATGTGGGACAATTGGAACACTAATTCATTGCTGGTGGACTTGTGAACTAATTGAATCATTCTGGAGAGCAATTTGGAACTATGCCCAAAGAGCTATAAAAATGTGCATACCCTTTGACCCAGCAATACCACTTCGAGGGCTGTATCCCAAAGAGATCATAAAATGGGAAAAGGACCCACATGTGCAAAAATATTTATAGCTACTCTTTTTGTGGTGGCCAAGAACTGGAAATGGAGGGGATGGCCATCAAGTAGGGAATGACTGAACAACTTGTGGTGTATGAAAGTATTGTAATTCTATTGTGCTATAAGAAATGATGAAGAAAGGGACTTTAAAAAAACCTGGAAAGACATATGAATTGATGCTAAGTGAAGTGAGCAGAACCAGGAGAACACTGTACACAGTAAAAGCCATTGTGCAATGACTGACTTTGATAGACTCTACTATTCTCAGCAATTTGAGGACCTAAAACAACTCCAAAGAACTCATGATGGAATATGCCATCTACATTCAGAGAAAGAAATATGGAGTCAATGCAGATCGAAGCAGATTATTTTCTTTTGTTTTGTTTTTTCTTTCTCATGGTTCCTCTCATTTGTTCTAATTCTTTTCTATATGTGACTAATGTGAAAATATGTTTAATAGGGATGAATATATAGAGCCTATATTGGATTGTCTTGGAGAGGGGGAAAGGGAGAGGGGGATAAAAATTTAAAACTTATGGAAGTGAATGTTGAAAACTAAAAATTAATAAATTAACTGATAAAAAACAACCCTCCCTCCCCCAATAAATCTAAGAAAGGAAAAAAGAATTGAGCATTTTTTAGTATAGGAAACTCAAAGAGTTTTTACAGATAAGGAAACTGAGGCCACATAGGTTTTATGATAAGAGCATTATCATATTCAGTTGATGGTTTCTAAAGAAATTTTAATTGCTCATTAGTTCCATTACTGCATTTATTGCATATATATCACATTAAATAAATATGTGCTCCTAAATGCTACATTTATGATTTATTTCATGAAGAATATGAAAGTAGATTAAAACTCAATGGAAGAAGCCATTATTGAAATCAGTGTGCTATAATTGTATGAAATGATGATAAATGACTTACTAATATATTAGGTGCTTAGTAATTTCAGACCTTTCTTTTCCAAGAACTACGCCACTTCTTACTTGACCTTCAATATATTTTTCATTAATATGGAAAATTCACAATTTTCCTGTTTATAGACTTTAAGTTATAGAATTTTTGATGGAAAATATTACTAGCTTAAATTCAATAAATCAATCATTAAGCATTTATTAAGCTCTTATTTTGTGGCAGACATTGTGCTAAGCTCTGAGAATACACTGACAAAAAAATGACATAATCCCTTTGCTCAATGGATTTACATTCTACTGGGGGAGACAGCATCTACAATTTTAAGTACATACAGAATAAATAAAATAAATAAATTCAAGGCAATTTGGGAGAGAGGGCAGTAGCAGTTGAGGAGTTCAGGTAAAACTTTTTGTAGTATAGTATTTGAACCGAATCTTGAAAAAAAGAGGTGTTTTGTGACATGGAGGTACTCTCTCACACAATAATATTAGTTACTATAAAACAGATGAAAATTTGCATAGCCATTATTGTTAAAGTAACACCCTGGGAATAAGGATATCAGAACTTTTCCTTTATTTTCTCAGTATCTTGGTATCTCTTTGTAACTAAATGTTTCACACTCTGAGTATGCTGCTTTCTGAAAATTAAAGTATATCATATGTTCAAGGGTTATTAGATGGATTTTGTTAAATAATAAAGTATAAATATTATTCTATCTCATGAGCGAAATTATAATCAAATGGACATTTTCAGAAAACCAACTTTTTAAAGTTTGTTTTTTAGGTCATAGTCTTTTAACTGTCATGCCTGGTTTGAAGTTAAATATTGTCCAGAGATGTGTGTCTACAGAATGTGTAGGTTGGGACCTTGTTCTTTTAAAAGTGATGTCCCTAAATATTCATTCAGTGCTGATGAACTGACCCCATATTTCATCCACTTATTGATAAAAATTCATATTTTTATTGGCATCTGTTTTACAAGGAGACCTATTTTTTCCCTTAGATAATTTGTCTGTTTCATTTTTGGATTTTTGCAGTCTATTGGTACATAGCAAAATGTTGGACAGGTAGGAAGGTTATTTGCTCATACTGTGATGGCATTTCTTTGACCTTTTGCTATTGCAAAAAACACTTGCCTGTTTTCTTCTGAGAAATGACAGGGAGTCAGCACATGATGACTTTGGTACCAGTAATCTCCCTAACTTTGCACTAGTTCTTCATGTACACTGATAAAAGTTATGAGGTCATTTGCTCCATTGCTTCTTATTCCCTAGAGAAATAAGAGAATTGATAAACAAAATTTAAGTTAAAGTGATATATTTGAGAAAGGTTTTTCCCCATACATTTAAAGTATCTTACCTCCTCAGCTTCCTCTAATATATTTCGCAATATCAAATGTCCTGAATCATTAGATAGTATGAGCAGTGACCTACTATGGCCATTTATACCTGGAATAGGATTGGATTAGGGAAAAGGGCCAGTAAAGACATTAAAGCAATTACTAGGAGTAATTGGTGCCACCCTACCTTGATGTGGTCAGCCTCTAGTAAATAAACCTGAACAACAACAATAATAACTAAGACATTATGAAAATTATATACATCTGTCCTTGAAAATCACCATAGTCATATGGTTAAAACACTGCCTTAGAAACTAGATTTGAGCTTGAGCCCACACTCCACAATGGACCTTATATACTTTTGTAAAATAGAATTAGTGTGATGTGTCCTTACCTCTCTGTGTTATTTTGAAGATAATGTAGCACCCATTAAAAAAACAAACAAACACTGCTTTCTTTGGCTATCGATCAGATGATTGTTTCTGTTTGGCTTGGTTGAGTTCTATGGGCTGCCAAAATGCTAGGTCTTCTTGACTAGGAGGCCAAGACACAGACTAGGAAACAATAAGCAGTGTCTGGACAGTTACTATAGGACTTATTGAAAAAATACGTTGCTTTTTCAACTAGGCTTGAAGGAAATCTATATAATATATGGTCTGTGTATCTATTGGCAGCAAAATCCCCAGGTTCAAAGGATAAAAGTATCTTTTTATTTACATTAATCACTGCTTCCAGACTAGGGCATATCCGGATACATACATCTTAAAATTAGGGTTATGATGAGAAGGAATAAAGCCCTCTAAAAAAAACCCTGTTTCATATCAGGGGCCAGTCCTGCTAACTTTCTTCTTTGCTTCATTGGCTGACAAATGGGATCACTTTGTGGGACCTGTAAATTGATTTGATATAAAGAGCATCTACCACAGCCTAGAAGCCAGGAAGCACTGGTTTGAATTTGTGCATCATCAACACAGTAGCAACCTAACACACAATTGATCTTGGTACCTAAATGACTTTTTGAGGAGCTACCCTGTTCACTTGACCTCAAGTAGTCTACTTCTAAAGATGAGCTAAAACCTATTCTGGCACCACCCAACTTTGGGAGCTAAATAATTTATATAATGCTTTTACCATAGCATTTAATGCATGTGAAAGGGAAAAAACCCAATAAGCCAGGTAAAGTGGTAACAGGTTACCTAATCAATGCATACCCATGTAACCCAACCTGTGTATAGTGTACAGAAAAATCACCATTGGCATGTAGAGATGAAAAATCACCAGGTTGGCAATAATCACTAAGACAAAAAAAAGGTACAGGGTGAAATAGAAACATATCATAAACAGATTAAGACAGAGACAAGAGATATAAGAGAAAACATCTGCTTGTTGGACTCAACCTCCAAAAGCAGCATTTGTACATGAGGACCAGTCTTAAAATGTATTTTTAAAAGATTGCAGAGGGGCTCAAGAAACAGCTCTCAACAGTTTTTTTTCCCTTGAGATTTTTTTTTCCTTCAAGAATCCCTTTTTTGCTCTGGCCAAGATACTATTCAGGACCTGATGCAATGAACTTATGTGGTTGATGAAATTCCTCTCTCCGTGTTAAGGAATCCCTTAGAAGTCTCATTTAGCGTCATGAATTTCAAAGTCATTACACCTGTGTCTGTCTCTATACATATTAAACAAATGACCTATATGTTTTGTTGGATGAACCTTCCAGAATTCACGGATTGAACCACTTAAAGCAATAATCTTTAATGTTAGTCTGGGAAATACTCTTCTTTAGAAAGGTGGAAAATGTACTGATGAAGGTTCAGAGAATATTAAGGCTGTATTTCCAAGAGCTCAGATGTAACAAGCTGGATTCCTGATGTCAAAGAAAACTAGCTTGATTGAGGTTTTCTCCTTTAGTTGATTGTTTTGGTACAACAAGCCTAGTCTCAAAAAGGCAGCTTAAAGGAAGGAGAAGTTAGATGTTCTATGGAGGACTTTGCACAGATTTGGCAGCTTTGAAACATCTATGAGTTGTAGGGACTAAAAACCAAGACCAAATTGAGGTTCTACATTTGGCAGTGAGCTATTATTTCTTCTCAAACATTCTCCAGTGCTACAGTTTTGGGAAATGATATTAATACTTCACGTTAAATTATTTCTCCTGAAAAACTTATATGTATCTGTTAATGTTGTATATGAAATAGATTCTCTGTGTCAGTTTAATCACCATATGTGAAGTTACTAATTCTCAACCTCACAGATTCCTCTTCCTAATTCTCATCTTTTCTTTTCTGTGTCCCAATGCAGACCAAGTCTGCAAAGAACACATAGAGAATTGTTGCACTGATCTGTCTGTTCCTTGGAAGCTTTGGGTAATGTACACTAAGCTCTTTAAAAGGAAGTAATTTCATATTTATTCTAATGACAATAGTTTACATTTTCACGACACTTTTTAGTTTTCAAAGTGGTTTCCTCATTAACACCTACAAGTAGCAGGTGGTACAAGTAGAACTGTTTCTGTTTTAGAGAAAGAGAGACTCAGAGGAATGAAATGACCTACCTACACTAATCCAGTCAAAATTTGAACCCAGGTCTTGTGGTACCATTAAATCCTGCTGCTTCCCTCAGTATACAGGACTAAAATTATTTACCAGAGACCCAATTCTGAACAGTGAGGAGAAATGGACAATAAAAGGTGGTGTGGTGTAGTGGATTGAATGCTGGGCTCAGACTCAGGAGTACCTGGGTTCAAATACCTCCTGAGACACCTTGTAGCTGTGTGACTCTGAACAAGTCATTTACCTCTTTCATCTTCCTCATTTGTAAAATGAGCAGGTTGGATTTAATAGCATCTAAGGTTTCTTACAGCTCTAAATCTGGGGTCCTGTCAGAAGAAGGATGATTCCTTTTGTGGGAAGGAAGCTTTCTGGTTAGTGGCAACCATCAAGCAGGATAATCATGAATCAGCATGGGGGGGGGCTACAGATACATACAAGAATGGTGAAGTGTAATATTAATGGGATATAGGATCTTCCCCACCCATTAACAGGCTTCATATGGAGCCCATTAAGGGAAGCTTGCTTAGGGAAAGCTTTTGCTAATTTCTAATTAGGCACTGAATCATGAGGGTTGTGATGCCTTCTGGCTCCAAGAAGTGTTTATATACTCTGAGTTGGGTATTTTGCTTTGGGGGCTCACTTACAAGAAGGATCTTGTGATTTCCTGGTTGAGATTCTGAATGGTTGTATGTTCAGAGGTCCCTGACTGCTCAGATGTAAAGGCTCTCTCGATCTAGGGATATATGTAAAGTATGTAGTTGATTCAGGCAGAGTCCTGTCTGTTTGTCTTTATTTCTCTGCTTGTATTTTCTCTGTAATTCGGGGTGCTGACTTTTCCCCTGAACTAGTGAATGTAATTTTAAAAAGATTGTTGACTCCTAAGACAGCTATCTTTCCTAGGAAAGCAGATCTAAGAACCTGTGCTAGCAGCCATCCTGGGTATGCCAGTGTGGTTGCTGCCACATGGAGGAAGAAGTAGTCAGATATCATGTGGCTCCTCCTATGTATGTGCTGCTGGTGGTACCTCCAATTATCTACCATCAAGCAAGCCCTCCAGCCCACCACACCCCATAAAGCTTGTAGCATGGAATGCAAGGTCAAGCAAGGTTATGTCACCTACCTTATTCATGTTCATCATGGTGGGCAAAAGTGTCCAGTTCCCAAGAATACAACCTATGCATTTGTGATATCAATCAAGTTTGCCAGGAGCCTTCAGTCTGTAGCAGAAGAGCATGCTGCCATCACTGTGGGGCCTTATGCATGTTGTGCTCCTGCTGGGCAGGTGAAGATTCAACCTACATTTTATAAGCTATCAGACAAAACCCCAGCACTCAGTTGATCACCAAGCCAGTGCACAAACACAGAGAGATGCGTGGGCTTACCTCAGCTGGCCAGAAAAGCTGGGGTCTTAGAACAGGTCACAAGTTCTACTGTACCATTGGGCGAACTTGAGGTGCTTGGAGAAGGCTCAGCACATCAATACTGCTAATTAACACATGATAATTGGTAAAGTTAATGTTTAATAAACAAAATTTAGGACGGCATGGGGGAGGGGAATCTGGAACCAAGGGAATCTTGGCAGTTTGGAAGTTGAGGGAATTGGAAAGCACAGGAGGAAAGGATCATGGATAGGGAAGACTTGGGGTGTTGGGGAGGATGACAGCAAAATAACAGTGATTTATAGGGGGGGATATGGTAGAATTAGGGAAAATAGTTTAGTCCATAAAGCACTTGATTTCCACATTTCTATTTGACATTCATGTGTTCTTCATATCTCTGTGAAAAGTCTATATCAAAATTATGCCTAATAACTTGCCTCTAAGTTAAATAGATTTTAAGTGATAAACCAGGGATCTCCTGGCCCCTATTTATACCTTCTATTTGTTAGGACAAGTGGTCGTCCAACTTTCTTATAATCCGTATCTTCTTTTTCATACCTTGGCACCTCAAATATAGGTTAGTGTTGGGATGCAGATTGGGATAATGGAGAATAATTAAACTTGGCCATTCTTCCAAGGAACACCTAGAGACCAGTATCTTTATATATATTCACTTTTATAAAGATCTTCATTGTCCAACTGAATGACCCTGAAATAGAATTAGAGGTACAGGTGGACTCTCTAACAACTTATCAGGTGATTTCTACAAAATCATCAGCTTGAATTGCCACTTGAGTTTTCCAAGATGATCAATATTTTTTTTGAAAGATTGAGAAACAGACATGCCTTCCAAAGGAAACCCAAGCCTTTTTGAGAGTTTCAAAAATTCACTGAGGTTTGGGAAAGGCAACGAATATCATAGACCTTGTTATGGAGTTCATTTATTCACCAGGTATTTTATGAAACCTTGCTTAGGTTCTGTGGAAGACACAAAGAGGAGTAAGGCTTCCGCCCTTGAGAAGGCTACACAGGGAGATGAGATATATGCAAATAATACAAGGGATGATGCCGTAGGAAGGGCGAGGACAAGTGTCATAGGAAAGATATGGAAAAAGTGCAATAGAGAGAAGGAACTAATGACGAAGAAGAGGAATTTGGGAAGCGTTGCTTTCTATAAATGGCATGTAGTCATTCTCAGCCAGGTGGTGCAGGGGATGGAGCACCAAGTCTGGAGACTCATCTTCCTGAGTTCAAATCTGGCCTCAGACACTTACTAGCTGTGTAACCCTTGGCAAGTCACTTAACCAAGTTTGCCTCAGTTTCCTCATCTGTAAAATGAGCTGGAGAAGGAAGTGACAAACCGCTCCAGTATTTCTGCCAAGAAAAACTCTAAATTTGGTCATAAAGAGTTAGACATGACTGAACAACAATTCTCAAACTGGAAATTCATGAGGAATGAGAAATTGATTTTAAAAATTAATTTCCTAAACTGAAATATAGGAAGAATTAAAATGTTTAAATGATTCAAGTTATTTCTAAGCCTTCCATACTCTTTACTATTAAGATTTCATGGGCTATAGGAAGCCTAACAAAGTCAGTCAGAGCTAGAATGTTTTGGAAGATCTGAAGGAAGGCCTCCTGCTCCAGGTCAGAGTTAGAGAGACAATCTTATTAGATTATATCAGGAAGGAATTTAGAGACATCAGATGGCAGAATTGAAAGGGACCTTTGAGTTCATCTATCTACCCTTGACTGAAGAATTTTCTTCTATGGTATCTTCCATCAAGCATTCATCCAGCCTTTACTTGGACACAGCCCACACAAGGAACTCAGTACCTACCAAAACAATATATTCCATTTCCAGACTGCTCTAGTGAGTTATTTTCTGTGATGAGACAAAATCTGGCCCCCTGTAACTTCTAACCATTGATCCTAGTTCTTTCTTTCAGGGAAAGGGAGGAAACACAATAAATTAACCTCCTGTTTGACCTGATAGTCCTTCAAATATTTTAAGACAATTGTAAGGTTTCCCCACCAAAATTTCTCATTTCCAAAATAAACATGGCCCGGATAACTAGTTATATTCCTTATAGTTTATGATTTCAAGTCTATTTTTCATCTTGGTTACTATTCTCTAGGAGCCCCCCGGTTTGTAAGCTGCCCTCCTTAAATATGTTCTTTCTTAAATGTAACAGATTATTTCCTGAAGGGTTTAATTCAGCTAGGTGGTACAGTGTTTAGAATATTGAACCCAGAGTCAGGAAAATCTGAGCTTAAATTTAGCCTGAGACACTAACTGTGACATTGGACAAATCACTTAACCTTTGTCTGCCTAAGTTACTTCATCTGTAAAACGGGAATAGTAATAGCACGTATCTTCCAAGGTTCTTATGAGTATAAAATGACATAACATTTTTAAAGGCCTTGAAAACCTTAAAGTGCTATGTGAATGCCAGCTATAATTATCATTTTTGTTGTTATTACTAATAATAAGGATGCCAAAGATTGTGGCTTTTTATATACTAGTCCTGTAAAGAAGGTTCTTTTGATAACTAACTAGGGCAGCTAAATAATGTGGTGGATAGAGTTCAGGGCCTGGAATCAGGCAGAACAGAGTTCAAATCCAACTTCAGACACTTACTGACTGTGTCATCCTGAGCAAGTCACTTAACACTGTTTGCCTTAGTTTCCTCATCTATAAAATGAACTGGAACAGGAAATGGCAAACTACTCCAGTATCTCTGCCAAGAAAACCCAAATGGAGTCACAAAGACACAAACACAACTAAAAAACAATTCAACAATAACAAAACAAAAAAAAAACCCAGGAAGAGCAGGGAATTAAAAGCAAAATAAGATTAAAGAAAAACCAGGTTAGAATGGCTTGATGACAGTTGCATCTCTCTTAGCCAGAGTGCCCTTGAAACTGAAGACAAATACTTGGCCATCTTTTCTGACCTCTGGTTTTGTGAATTTGTTTCTTTTGAGCCTATCAGGTTAGCCTTGTAAAGCTAAGATAGATACCTCTTCCCATCTGTATCCAGCAACAGTATCCAAATTGTCCGCTAAAGTCTAGTCACACATTTTTTTTGTATTCTGTGATACAAACATCAGAGGGGATGAGCTTGACTTATTCTGGTGAACAAAATGAGCAAATTACTCGAGGAGAAGATAATTAATACTGGACCCTCACCAGGTTGTTCTTTGGAATGCATCTTTTTTATTTAAGCCATGAGCTCTCCCTGTGTTCAGGGAACACAAACTGATGTAAACATACTTGGAACAGCCAGCAGACATTCCACGTGCTCTCCTTCCAAGCATGAGTACTGTGGTGGTATGCACTGCTGACACATCCATCCATACACCCAGGCCTGCTCCCACTTCCAAAACAGCAGAGCTAGAGGAGGATACAAGAAGTGCCCCACGGGTAGAATTCCCAAGCTTTCTGAAGGTTCTGTTCCAGGGTAGTGTCTTCTGGACAAAAGTACTACTTCGGAGAATATAGGACGGAGTTAGAAGCTGATTCTTCCCTCTGGCCTCAGAAAGAGAGGTTACTATTCCTTCTTCCCCCTTCACAGACTTTAAGGAGATGATCAGGCTCATTGTTTTTTTAGGAATTGGGTTCAAGGCTTTCACCTTCATGTAGGTGCACCTATCTTTGTGCACCTGTGTGTATTGTATCATGCAATAATCCCTGAATAAATAGAGACTTTGCCATTTCTTTTTGAGTCATGCGATGCATTTACGAATGATTTTGTTTCAACATTTTGTAAATATTAAATATTCCTGCTGAAACCAGTATGGAGCTTCAGTATCCATGAAGTAATCAGAAAGTTTTACCACTAGAGCAGGCAGAGAACCTCTCACAAATACATACATTTCTAGCCAGCTGCAGAAGGAACCAGTAAACAAAGTTACTTCATCCAGTCATGTGCCAGATCCCTGAGGGATTTTCCTAAGTTTCTGATTTATAACGATCACTTTTGAGGGACTTAGAAATACTTAGGTGAAGTTGAATAACTGATTTTTTTCTGAAGTTCTGTTTTCTCCAGAGTCTCTTCGGACAGTTTCTGATTCTGTTCCGTTTAAAGCCTTTTGTGGCAGGAACTCACTGTGTTTCTGCCCACATCACTGCATTCCTGGGATGCCTTTCACAGGCCTTAGCAAGATCATCTGACAGCAGACAGTGAAGTCAATGAACTTTATACATAATTAAATACTTGAAGCTGGGAGAATTAATTATTTTTTTCACTCTGTGAAGTTGAAAAAGAATACATATTATGTTCCCCTCCATTATGGAGTAAATGTTATGTATAGTAACTGGGCTAGTTTCACATGATTTAATACTAAACAGAATAAGAAAGTGATTGCATCCTTTACATGGGCCCCACAGAACAGTCACCACCCACACTGTTTATTCAGACTCGGATCTTTGCCATTCAGGGTTTAAGCCAGAAGAGGGGGGAGGAAAAAAAATGAGAGAGAATCCTGCAATGAACGTTTTGAAACTTTGTATTCTCAGTGAAAAGTGGCTGTGATTTTTGTTAAAGCATTTAAAATCAATTACTCTGGATCCAATTTTCATTTACAGCAGACTATGAGCAACTGTTAATTTTCTCCATGCTCCCATATTTGGAGTTAAGGCAATAATAAATTGGAGCTGGAATAGTAGTTCTGATTTGCTTAGGCATCTGATGCTACCACTAAACTATGTATGGGTAATTGGGCAACCCTAACCTTTGACCAGGTTTCTATAAAAGGGCAAGAGAAGGTGTTCAGGAGAAAAATAAATTCTATGAAAATGATTGTGGGGTTGAAATAAGCATGGTCTATTC
Source organism: Petaurus breviceps papuanus (assembly GCF_028583685.1). Taxonomy (NCBI): domain Eukaryota; kingdom Metazoa; phylum Chordata; class Mammalia; order Diprotodontia; family Petauridae; genus Petaurus; species Petaurus breviceps. The sequence continues at coordinate 103,726,504 of NW_027186304.1, forward strand.
CCAAGGAGAAAAATATCTATGAGTAAGAGCAGACAGAGGGAATGCAAAATGTAAAAGAGGGAAGTTGGCGGGGGAAGATATGGAGTCTTAGACTTAAAAAGGATTTTGAGAAGGCACCTAGTCTACCTTTATGTCTCTAGGACTGTATGTAAATCATTCCAAAGAGATGAGATTCCCCCCACATTTTAAAGGATATTCAGAAAAGATTAAGTAATTTCAGTTGGTAAACCTACCTCAGTGATTAGCAAACAGTTCCTTGGTGATTTGATGGATTTGTGATTTATTTGGTATGGGTATTCCTTCCATCAATGTGTTTCCGCATTGTCCCTGTCTTTCCATAAACTGTGGAGAATTCACTTAGTGCAATGGAGGACTTGTTCTGTTTCTTATAATCTATTGGGTATACCCATGTAGCAAACAAGTTGTCTATTTTCTCTGTAAATTCCTAGTGCCAGGAAAATGTTCTCTATTTCTAACACCCCCCCCCCCCCCCCTCCAAATGTGTATGTAGGATGGTTTTATAATTCAGTATACCCAAAGCTATAACTAGAAGTTATTTTCTCTTGGGTAAAAAAAAAAAACATTTGCCCAGGATGTAGGACAAGAGTAGCAGCAATACAGAGGACAAACTGACCATAAGCCCTGTCAGATATAGAGAGGTCTATATCCTCACCCCAAAAGAAGCTGTGAAGAGAGGTGACCCTGAGAGAGGGTCACTACAATAGGACCCTGGAAGTTGTCTTAGAATGCTCATACAGCTTGATGGAGCTGGTTATTGATGGACTGAGAGGTGGAATATAGGGTGGTAATTGATGCATGCCATGAAGGAAAACCCCCCTTCTTGTTCCTTCCCTTTCTCCCCCTTTTTCTTCCTTCCTGCCTTCTTTCCTCCCTACCTTATTTTCTCTCTTCCTTCCTATTTCTTCCACTATCCTCCTCTACCTAGCTCTTTTTCCTGTTCCCCTCCCTCCCTCTCTTCCTTCCCTGCCTATTTTTTTCTTCTCTTCATCCTTCATTTAAGTTAACTATCCACCAATTTTATATCAGTCCATTAATGATGATTGTTTGGGCTTTGTTTTTCAACTAGTCTTGAATCTATCTAACTATACTATTCTGTAGCACGTGTCTCCCCTTCTTTCCCCAAGGAGAACATGAAAGATTTCATCAAATGTTTTGTTGAAATCTTGACAAATGCAAGTCTCTTAACATTCACCTGATTTGGTTACCTTGTCAAAAAAGAAATGGGCTTAGTCTCAGGTACCCTACTTTTGATGAAGCCATGATGACTTCTTATGATGACTGTTTCTCTTCCTAAATATTCACAAATATTATCTTTAATAATGTGTTCTAGAAATTTTCTTCACTCTTTGTCATCTATTTTCATCATCCACTACACACCTATTTTGTATCTTTCAAACCTTTCATTGCCAGACCTCTAAAATGAATCATCTGTGTTGTACCCTGTTTTTTCTCTACCTTCTTGTATTGCTAGCCCATTTCAATCTGGTTTCCAACCTTAACACTCAAGTGAAATTGCTCTCTACAAAGTCGCTACTGATTTCTTAACTGCTAAGTCTGACAACTTTTTCCTACTCTTTCTACTCTGCTTTTGATATGGTTTTACATTACTTCTGTCAGTCTGTCAACTGGAATATTTAAAGTACCTACTATGTATCAGGCACTGTGCTAAACACTGTTTTCTAGCCAAACTGACTGGTGCTTCTATATGACATTTAATCTCCTGCCTCTGTTACTTTGCACAGGCTGTGCTGCATGCCTGGAAGGCTTTCCCTCCTCATTTACACCTCTTGGAATCCCTGCCTTCCTCCAAGGTCCAGCTCAAGTACCACATGCTTACAAGAGGTCTTTGCTGATTCTCCAAGTTGTCAGTGCTTTCCTTCTTCTAATTACTTTGTATTTACTTAAATATGTATATGTTCTTTCCCCAGTATACTATATACCACTTGAGTTTAGGCACTACTTCATTTTTTTTCTTTGTCTCTCCAGCACCTATAGTGTCTGGAATGAAGTAGATACTTAATAAATACTTGCCCAATTGAACTGAACAGACTGTCCTCTTAGATTCAGCTTTCCAGTCTCTTTTCTCTACACTTTTATTGGTGATGTCTTCTTACTCCCATGAGTTTTAAGTAGCATCTCTATGGAGTTGACTCCAAAATCTACGTATCCAGCACGAATCTCTCTCTTGAACGTTAGTCTGACATTGTCAGTTCCCTACCAGATATCTTCAGGATGTATCTTAAGCAGCCCAAAGTCCATATATCCAAAGCATAACTTATTATCTTCTCCCCTCCAAAACCAACCCCTCAATGCTCAAGAAATATTCTTCATTGATTCTTTGATTAAGGAAATAGCCTATAGGCCATATGGCCATCTGGTTGGAGAATCCAGAGCTCTGCACACTTGAGCTGTATTGGTAAGGAAGTCTAGATTTCATTCCTTTCATTGCATTGACTCACTGTGTAAACTTGGAAAAACTACTTATGTTATCGGTTCCTATTTTTTTGTTTCTTAAGTAAAATAATAATAACTATCTTCTTTAGAGGGATGTTCTGCTGATTACTGAAACAATTCTCACAATTCATATTGTGACATTCAAGGAAAAAATACAATCCAACTGCAGTCAAGATTTCTGAATGGCAAACACTTTTTTTATAATTACCATCCCAAGCAGAAGTTTTAATTAGCCTATATTTTCCCCATGAAGATTCCAGAGGTAATAATAAGCATCCTTTCCTAACCAATGCCTTATACATAGTAGACACTCTGTAAATATCTATTGAGTTGAAATTGAATTCCTTAATTACCAGGAATGATGTTAACTCACCTAGCATAATTGTTACTCAACCTTTTTAAGGAGGTAAGTTGTTATTTTCCAGGATAAAAATGGCTTTTTACAACTGAAGCTAAGACAGACAGTGATAGCCATGAAAAATCCTCTCCCCCTTACCTCCACCAAAATAAGTATTGCTGATACCTATTTTTCTACCTTAACCATCCCTTAGTCAATTAATAAATTTGCAAGAGACTGGGAAGAAGCTGGGACTGGATGTATAGAGATGAGAATCTTCTGCATAGAGATGATAAGTAAACCCCTGGGAGCTGAAGAGGTTACTAAGGGAGAATACAGAGAAGAAAGGGCCAGGAAAGAACCTTGTGGGACACCTATATTTAGGGATGTGATATGGATGAATAACCATGCAAAAAGACCAAAAAGGAATGATTAGACAGCACAGAAGAGAACTGGAAGAGAGTAATGCCATGAAAATCAAGAGAAAGAGTAATTGGGAGGGTGATCAGCAGTGTCAAAAGGAACAAATAGGTCAAGAAGGATGAGGAATGGGGAAAGACCATCAGATCTGTCAATGGTTGGTAACTAGAGTGAGCAGTTTCAGTTGAATGATGGGGTCAGCAGATTACAAAGGTTTTAGGAATGAGTGAAAGGATAGGAAATAGAAACAGAAGTGGAAATAACTCTTTTTTCTAATAGTTCAGTTGAGAAACTGAGAAGAAATGTAGGAAGATAACTTGAGGGTACAGTGGGATCTGATGGTAGGGGCAAAGAGGAGTAGCCAGGTCCAGAACTGAAAACTGCCATCCTTTTGAAAGCCTCCTGAAACTTCCTCTTCTTTGCCTACCACTGCAGGAAATGTTTAAAAATTATTATTGAGTTACAAGGATAGGTTATTTTTCCAGTGGAAATGTAAGAGTTGGTTAGGTGGATTACCATATTAAAGGGAAAGTATTTTTTTAGGAGACTATTCTAAGCCTGAGAAATCAGTACAATCTCCTGGTAACATCCTTTGCTCTCCTGAAGAAGTTAATTGATAATTCACTAAAGTGTACTTTTGTTATGAGGTATTTCTTAGATTTCAGTTGAGCACTTTAAAAGGAGAGCAGTGGGAAATGCAAGATTCAGATACTTGGATTCAGGAAACCATTTCTCTTGGTAATAAATGTGACTCTTTAATCATGAGATAAATTTCAATATATGGCTTGTAGACTCAGCATTTTATAGTCAGTGTTTTAAATGCTATTTTATTCTTTTCATGAATTGATAAAAGCAAAATATGTAAGTAAGGTTTTATGGTATGTTTAAGTTCAATTTAGTGATATATATCCTAGTGGAACATGTCCTATTGCAATTCAGTGGCAAGAAGGCTAGTTCTGGAGTCAGCAAATGTGGGCTCAAATTTTGGCTCCACATCTTATTTCTGTGTAACTTTGATCCTTTTGGGCCCTCACTTACCTCATTTCTAAAGAGCAGGGGGAGGTAGGTGGGGTAGTGGATAAGAGTGCTAGTCTTGGAATCAGGAAGACTTGGGTTAAAATTTTGCCTCAGACATTTAACTGTCACCCTGGCCAAGTCACTTAACCTTTGCCTGACTCAGTTTCTTCATCTGTAAAATGTGGATGATAGTAGCATGTCTCACAAGGTTGTTGTGAGAATCAAATGAGATAATATATCTAAATCAATTTGCAAACCTTAATAAAATGTTAGTAATTACTGCTATTACTATACTACCACCCCCACTATTACTACTATGATGACTATGACTACAACTACTACTACTGCTACTACTACTATTACTACTACTACTACTACTATATGATCTTTATGGTTTTTTCTAACTATAAATCTATTGCCTTTTGAACTTCTTGGCATGCCCAGATTATAATTGTTTTCCCCCTTACATATCAGTTATTTTATGTTTTATCAGTCAATAAACAACATCTTTTATTGAGTATCTCTTGAAAGAAGAGTTGGGATATAGCATTTTTTTGGAGGTGAGACATACATGAGATGAATTAAGAAATACCGTCTCATATTTGGAAAGGACCACACAGGTCATGCCACCTGAAGCCTGCTTCTCTTCTTTTTAAAAATTATTTACTTTTTTATAACATGTCTCTCCCAGTACTTCCTCCACTGAACCAACTGAAAAAAAAACCCACAAAACCCTTAACAAAATTCATATCATAGCATTCATAGTCCAGCAAGCCCAAATTGCTTCTAACAGTATCCCCAACAAATAGTTATCCTGTCCATGGTCAAATAGCTGTTAAATGTCAGATGTAGGTTTTTATTCCAGGTCTTCTTTGACTCCAACTTGCTGAATCCTAAGTCTAGCACTATTTAATACACTATCCTGCTTTTCTGAGCTGGATGATCACTTGTTGGGCATGTTGTTAAAGGGTCAAGACTTCTGGGAGAAGTACATACCTAGCATAAGGCAGGCACTTAACAAATGTTTCTCAGCAGATTGATTCACGTAAAGTTTGGACTTTGCAATCTAAAATGCTACTTAACTATTCCTAGTCTCAGTTTCCTTGTCTGTAAAATAGTGATTATAGTATATACCTCACTGAGTTGTTGTGATGCCCAACTATGATTATATATAGTTTTGGAATTCTTATTTTTAATTGAAATGCGTAAATTATATTTCTAAAATTCCTTATTTTCATTTGAATTGTCTTGGAAATTCAAGACAAAGGTAATTTCATGATACCTAATATTAACCAATAATCAATATCTAACAAGCTTAGATCATTAGACCCTCTAAGTGGTAAATTACATAGTTTAGTTTACTCACTATCAGAGAGCAGGAAAGGAAAAAAGGGAGGAGGGGAGGCAGGAAGAAAAGAGGGAAGGAAAGACAAAGGAAAAGAAGAATAGAGAGAAGAGTGAAAGGAAGAAAGGAGGAGGAAGGAGGAAAAGAAGGAAGGAAGGAGAAAGGGAGGGAAGGATTTATAAAGCATCTGCTATGTGCCAGGCATTGGACTATATGCTTTTTTTTTTTTTTTTTGCTTTTTGGAGGGCAGTTGGGGTTAAGTGACTTGCCCAAAGTCACACGGCTGGTTTTTGTGTTACTTGTCTGAGGCTGGATTTGAACTCAAGTTCTCCTGACTCCAGGGCCGGTACTCTATTCACTGTGCCACCTAGCCGCCCTACATGCTTGTTTACAAGTATTTTCTCATTTGATCCTCATAACCATTTGAAGTAGGTACTTATTGTTATACCCATTTTACAGATAAGAGAAATTAAGGCAGACACACATTAAATGGTTTGCCTGAGGTCACATTACAGTGTTCGAGACTGGATTTGAACTCAGGACTTCTTGCTCCAGGTCTACCTCTCTATCTGCTTTGCCACCTAGCTACCTCTAGGGAGTGCTGGACTCCATGGTTGAGAATATGGTTACAGACTGAGGGAGCAGGTTGGAAACTTAAAGATTCAGAGGTGCATAGGTGAGAGGAACCAGAAGGTGAATCAGTGAGTGACCTGACTCACAATATGTTTTGTGCCTCATGTGTGGACAGATACATGGCACTTGCTTCTCATTTATGTGCTAAGTTCTGAAATGGATTATTGAGGGAGATTCCTTGAGGTCTTCAGGAAAAGTGTATGTTAAACTTTAAATGGCTTAGTAGGAAGTAGGAAAGAGGTGGTGAAATTTCTAGGTCCTGCCCAGCCCTTAAGGTTTTTTTTTAAATTAAATTCAAAGCTCAAAAAAATGTGTTTGATGAACTATCTACTACAAAGTGTCCAAGTATCTGGTGGCTGGAGCAGTGTATGGGATAGTAAGATCTGTGGACCAGCCATCAGGAGAACCAAGTTCCACCATCAGCTAGCAGCATGACCTTGGGCAACAAACTTCATTCTTCTCTGAGACAAAAGTTTCTTCATCTATGAAATGCAGATGTGAAGGTGGTAGGAAGGACCCTGGTAGATTTAACATTTTTTGGTTCTCTAAGTGGATAGGAAGTATAGCTTGGAGAAGTGTGTCTGCCTCCATATGGATAGGAGAGATACTCACCCCTGAGAGTCATGGCCATGTGCTAACTTTTGAGTGATTCACAGGTCAGGCCCACACTATACCCATGGGTCATATCTGTGGCTTACTATTAGAGTGGGGGCTATCAATAGACAAGGTTGGGCATAGTACATGTATGGGGGAGGGGAGGAAAAGAGGGGAAACCATAGCAAGATAAACTTTTCATAAATGTACATCTTTTTTTTTTTAAGCAATCGGGGTTACGTAACTTGCTCAAGGTTACACGGCCAGTTATTTCTGGGTGTGGTGCTGAGCATCTGAGCCCGGATTTGATTCAGGTCATCCCGACACTGGAGCCGGTGTTCTTACTCGCTGAGCCACCTGGCCACCCCTTGTACATCTTTTTAAAGTCAGAAAATTCCATTCCCTATGGCATGCAGATATTTATTTTGTGATATCAAGTTATATGTTACAGTGAAGACTTAAAACCTCCAGTGGATATACCCACATGAGGAGGGCATGCTTTTCAAGTCTAGCCAAGGACAAATATGCCTGTTATTGAGATTTATTTACTCTGATGTCCTACAGCCATGGGCTTCTTAGTCAACTGGTGAGTAATTCTTCATGAGAACCAGTGTGCAGAGACCCAGAACTGTACTGGAGTGCTCTCAACACTACCCATGAGCATTCAGGATGGCACAATTAATCAGTCAACAAATAGTTATTGAATTCCTACTGTGTGCAAGAGACCATGAAAGATGGTCATCCCTGCTTAATTAGTGGATGAAATGCTAGAGTTGTCATGGACAAACAGATCTGAATCCCACCTCAGACACTTATTAGCTCTTACCATAGGACAGTCACTTAACCACTGAGAACCAAAGTTCTCTCAACTGTAAAATATGGATAATAATATTTTTGTACTACCTACCATACCCAGGGTTGTTTTGAGGAAAGTAATATATCAAGGAATTATTAGTATTATTATAAGTCATGGCCCTTACCCTCAAGGACTTAGAATTTAGCTGGGGAGGCAAAACACATAAGAATGAAAAGATAACTAATGGTCTGAATCCTGGATGACAACTCTTACCAAAAACCACTTGTAGATTCCAAGAATGTACCCCCTTTTTAATCACCTTATAGTCAATGTGTGGTCAGCACCCACTTGTAGCTTTTGGGAAAACATCTCCAGACTGTCACCTGACTTCCCCTGCCATGCCTCCTCCTTCTCCCCTCAGTGCCTCTCAGTTGATGGGCTTCAGGAGCTGGGGAGAGATTGCTTCTGTATATGCCTCATTCTGCCTCCGGTGGCTGGGCTGAGGAGAACAGATGCTTGGCAAGCTGCCGGATGGACATCTGTTTTCACCAGCCCAACCACTTGCCACCAGAGGAGTCCGAGGCTGAGGCAGGTGCAGAAGTGCTCCCTCCCTTTGTCTCCTGGGACACAAGATTGGGCTGAGCAAAACAGCTGTCCAAAAGTTAGCTCAGCAGCTGTTTTCCTCAGCCCATTCAGTGGGACAGAGTTTTGTGGTGGCTGGTAGTGTCCTGGCCAACTGCTAATTCCAAGCCCTGATTATAATCAATGCTAAAACGATTGCTCCTTGACATTAGTGAACAAGCACCATAATGCTTACATTAACATTAAGCATGAGCTTGGTGAAGTTAAGTTATGGTTTAAAAGCCTTGGTAGGGTACCCAGTAAAGTCTCATATTTTAATTGTCCAGTCACATACTCCATATCTTAACTTTGACCTTTGAATTACCCATTCATAAAAAGGAGCTATCATTATTTGTTCAATTTGCTTGGATATGATGAATTTGAGCTAGTTCAGAAGACTTATGGTATCCATAAGTTTCTCAGGATCAGCATCAATATCACAAGGGTCTGTGATTTTGTTGGTGTGGGAACTCCTTTCACCTTTGCAGATCCATTAGTATAGATCCAATAGTAGAGAGTTACCTGAGGCTCAGAGAGGTTAATATAGCAAGTCAATGCTGAGAGCAGGATTTAAACCCAAGTTTTCCTGACTCCAGGCTCAGTGCTACTGGGCATTATAATACTCTCCTTGTCCAGGCTCGTATTTATTTTATAAATTAAGGTTACATACAATTGTGCATGTGAAGCTAAAGGTCTTCCTGGGAATCGGCTCAGTAGCATTGCTACTGTGGGCAAAGACCATCCTCTGATGTAGTCAGTGGCTGCCTTCTCTCAGATTTTGGTTTCCTCCTTTGTCCATGCCATTTCCCCATCTCATACCTGCACCCTCTTCCTAGCAATCCAATAATCAGTAAACAATTATCGAGCTCCTGATGTGTTCAAAAAACTTCTCAGTGATCAGAGAGCTTCTTTTAAATTTCATCAATAAATCGACAGTCATTCATTAAGCTGTCTATGAGCCAGACACTGGGAATATAAGTACAAAGAATGAAATAATCCCATCTTGTAGGGAGCCTACATTCTGACACAGGAGACAAAAATTACATATATTAATATGTGATGAATAAATATAAAGTGAATAAATAAAAATATAAAGTAGTTTGGGAGGGGAAGCACTTGCAGTTAGAGGATAAGAAAAAGCATCATGCAGAAGATGGTGCTTGAGTTGGGTCTTAAAGTAAGAGGCAGAGCTAAGAAGAGAGTACGTTCCAGGCATATAGGATGGCCAGACTCAGACACAAGTTAGGATGTTATGTGTGAGGAACTTAGGGAGGGCCAGTTTGGGTAGAATAATGTCCAATTTGGGGGAGAATAATGTCCAATGGGGCTGGAAGGATAGGTTCGACCCAAGTTGTATAGGACTTTAAAAGTTAAACAGAAAAGTTTTCATTTTGTCTTAATGACAATAGCAAGATGGCGTAGGAGAGTTTCATGGTCAGATCTTTGCTTTAGGGAAAATTGCCATCAATACTTTATAGGATGGATTCTAGTGGAGAGAGACTTGGAGCAGGGAGACCACTCAGGAGGCTGTTGTAATAATCTAGGCATCTGGACAAGAGATGAAAAAGGTCTGAACTAAGGTGGTAGCTATGTGAGTGAAGTGAAGGGAGTAAGATAAGAATAGTTGGGAAGGTAGAGACCTCAAGATTTGGCAACTAATTGAATATGGGGGGTGAGGGAGAAAGAGGAGTTGAAGATAATGCTTAGATTATTGGGAAATTGGAAATATGGTGTTGCCTTCAACATGAGAGGGGGAGTCTGGAAGAAGGGTGACTTTGGGAAGAACAATGAGTTATGTTGGACATGTTGAATTTGAGTTGTTTTGGAGTATCAAGTTTGAAATGTCTAATAGGCAGTTGGCATCATGTGATTGAATCTTGGGGGAGAGATGAACTAGATGTATAAATCTGGGAGTCATCTACTTAGAAATGATAGCTGAGCCTATGGGAGCTGAAGAAGTGATCAAGGGAAAGAATATAGAAGGTGAAGAGAAGAGAGCATAAGGCAAAACTTTGGCACACACCTATAGGTAGGGGTTAATGTGAGTGATGAACCAGCAAAAGAGATTGAGAAAGAATACATGGATAAGCAGGAGAACCAGCTAAGAGTAGTATCACAAAAACCCAGAGAGGAAAGACTCAACCCAGGAGGAGAGGATGGTCAGTGGTGTCAAATGCAGCAGAGAGGTAGAGAAAGATGAAGACTGAGAAAAAGACCATCATATTTGGCAATTGTGAGATCAGTTTCAACTTTGGAGAGGGCAGTTTCAGCTGAGTGAAATGGGTGGAAGCCAAAAAGCAAAGGGTTAAAGAGTGAATGAGGGGAAAGGAAGTGGAAGCAGCAAGTGTAGACAGCTTTTTTCTAGTAGTGTGGCTGAGAAAGAAGAGAGATTTAGCTTGAGGGGCTGATAGTATCTTGTGAGGTTTTTAAAGAGTGGGGCTGGGGATTGAGGATGCAGTGTGCTAGGGCTGAGAGGAAGGGATGGGATCAAGCACACATGTAGAGAGGGATTGGCCTTTGAAAGGAGGACTATCAGAGACCCAGGAAGGAGAAAGAGTAGGAGATGCTGAGACAAGAATGGAAGTGAGAGCTCTGGGCTCAGGTGCTCTTTAAAGTGCATGAATAAAAGCAAAATATAATTTCATACTTAAAATGTCTTACAGCTGTTTAAGAAAGCTCTTTAGAATTGTTCCTTAAAACTGATTTCAACATTCTAAAAAGAACAAAAGCTTTAAAATTTTACAAAATGGTTCAGGATCTGTTAACCTGGCTGCTTTTCCATCTAGGAGAATTATCATTGTAAAAGTCATTTCCACAAACTTTCCTTTTCTTTGTAATCATAGTAAGAAAAATATAATTACATGTTGATTGTATATGATATATAATTATATATTTATTATAAACAGTAATTATATCAGTAGTACTAATACCTGTCATATATTTATTACTTTAAGTTTTGCAAAGCACTTTATATTCTTATTTCATTTGGTGCTTTAAAGTAGGTACAAGTTTTATCATCCTAATTTATCAAAAAGAAACTGAGGCATAAGAAAATGGACTGCCCAAAGCTACATATCTAGAAAGTGTCAAGAAATGGGATTTGAACTCAGGTTTTATCTGACTCCAAGACCACTGCTTTTTCTACATGTTTGTTCTGAATCAGATAATCTCTTTCTTTTCGTATCATTTTCTGATATGCCATAAGACTTTCTACAAGGTTATGCTTCTTCCCACAAAATCAGCTTGGCATCTCTTCCAAAAGATTTAACTGTCTACTCTTTGTTCTCCAGGACCTCAGTTTTCCAATCTGTTAAATAAGGGGTTTGGACAAAGTGATGTGCACATATTAAGCACCTACTGTGCACCTACTATGCTCATAACACTGTGCTAAGTTCATCTGTTTTTTATCACACTATGTTATGGAAATGCTTTTTTATCCCATAAATTAAAAATAAAATAAATGTGTTAAAAAAAGAAAGGCAAAAACAGTCCCTGTTCTCACAGAGATAGCAGTCTAATGGTGTTATAGTAATGGCAATTAAAGATTCCCCTGTATTGGCTTGGTTTTCAAATTGATTGTATTAAAACCCAGAGCTTGTTAATCCCACCTGTGGGATGGACTTGTTGATGTGAAAAGAAAGTCCTGAACTGGGAGGAGCTGGTGACGTAGATTTGGAGAGACAAGAGAGAGGCGGAAGATCTTTTTGGAAGCAGCACCTCGTGGAGAGAGAGAGAGACTAAGAGAATTGCTGGTGGCCGCTTTGAATTGCCCTGGACTTTTGAGACCTGCCCCCTGAGCTGCCAAGGACTGAGGAGACATGGCTGTTTTGCTGGTACTTTGTCTGTCTGTTTTGATGTTATTTTGCCAGATTTGTCCACTGGTGAAAGACTGTCCTGTTGAAGAAGTCCTGGAACCTGGCATTTGGTTAAGAAGCCCTGAGACTGTCCTGCAGACAGAGAGTGAATACTGTCCACTGGTGAGGGACAGTGCTGTTGTTGCAGGGGTCTGGAGACTGTCCTGCAGACAGAATGAATACTGTCCACTGGTGAAGGACAGTGCTGTTGTTGCAGGGGTCTGGAGACTGTCCTGCAGACAGAGTGAATACTGTCCACTGGTGAAGGACAGTGCTGTTGTTGCAGGGGTCTGGGAGCCTTTCTGTTGGTTCAGAAGCCCTGAAGAAGGATTTTCTTGTTGTATGTTTACAGAAATCCTGGGAGAGGGCTTTGCTAATGTGTTCAGGGGTTCTAGGACTGTTCTACAGACAGAGGATAAATTCATGAAGGGACTGGCAATGTATCTTGTGGCTTTGCTAAGCCTTGTCTCCCCAGGAACTAAGATTGCTGAGAACTTGCCTCGAGTCAAGATGAAGAAAAGACCTCCATTTGGGTATTAAGTGCTGTGTTTAAACTTGATGTAACTCTGGGGCAGATTCAATTGTGATCCAGGGGTGGGGAACTTTTGACCTTATGTTTGGAAACTAATCTCCATTTGAGAAGAGGGGTTTTGTGGTGGACTTAATTAAGGTATAGCCTAGGGGTGGAGAAGTATTTAGAACAGAGACTTTGTAATTGATTGAATGATTTGGAAGGTCCTGGGGTGGGGTAGTCCTTGGAGATTATTTAATCACATTTAGTAAATGCTGTATTTGGAATGATGTCATGTTTTAATCTTCTCTGTTCTTGGTTGGTCACTGAATAAAATGGAGAGCACCTATGCTGGTATTCTGAACCTTGGGAAGTTGCCTTTCCTTGGCATTACATTGCAAATGGGGAAGATAGCCTGGAAACAATAATGTACACACAAGATGTAGACAGGCTAAGTTAGAGATTATCTCAGAGGATGAGAAAAAAGTTTCTTGTAGACAGTGAGATTTTAACTAAGACTGAAGGAAGGCAGGAGGCAGAGGTGAAGAGGGATAGAATCCAGGCAGAGAGAACAGCCCGTGAAAAGTCATGGAGGCAACAGGTGGATGTCTTGTGTAAGGAACAGCAAAGAGGCCAGTGTCATTGAATCACAGAGTACATAGAAGGGAATGAGATATAAGCAGACTGGAAAGGTGGAAAGGGACTAGAATGGGAAGGGATTTAAAAGCCAAACAGAGAACTTTACGTTTGATCCTGGAGGTTTGGAGGAATTTGTTGAAGGGAATGACATGGGTTGAGCTATGCTATAGGAAGAATGTTTTGATGGCTGAATGGAGGATGGACTGGAGTAGGAAGAAACTTGAGACAGAGAGACCAGCAGGCTGTTGCAGTAGTCCAGGGGTGAGGTGATGAACACTAGACAGTGGCTAGATGAGTGACAGTATCAGAGGAAAGAAGGGGACATGAAAAGAGATATTATGAAGATAAAATCAACAGGATTTGGCAACTGATTGGATATGGAGGGTGAGAGAGAGTGAGGAGTTGAACCTGGGTGACTAGAAGGATGGTGGTGGGTTCAGGAGGAAAAATAATGAGTTCAGTTTTTGATAAGTTGAATTTAAGAAGTCAACAAGACATCAGAGGCTGTTGGAGATGTGAGACTAATGATTTCTAAGGATCTTCCCAACTTCAGCATCTATACTCCTTTGATCCTAAATTATCATACTTCAGGCTTCAGAATGGGTGTATATTTTTCCATGCAAACATTTACCAAGTTAATACCAATCTGTCACCACATCCAGTTAATTATTTCTTTCTAATAACTCTCATTTCTAGCTCTTTCTATTTTTACTAACTTCATGTAGCTAAGGGATAAGCAAGCCATCTATAATCTAAGCTCTTTGTTGTACAGATAAGGAAACTGAAGCTTGGTATTGTGACTTGCTATGGTTACTCGCCTTGCTAATAAGTGTTAGAGGTGGGATTTGAACCCAAATTCAGTACTCCTACTATGCTGCCTTCCATTATTTACCAGGAAAAATGATTTTTAACCTTTTAAGCATGAAATGTCTTATAACCTATATGTGTTACATTTTGTTTTTAGTGCAGATCTTTCCAAATTGTATTACACATTGCTGTTTTTTGTGGCATTAATTTTACTGAGCATAATTATTCAGTGCCTCATTATGTGCCTTATTATTTTGGGAATCATTTTTTTTGTAATGTGCTTTAAAAATAGTGAGGTCCTAAGGGACGACTAAAGCAAACAAGCTATTTTCTGCTGTGCTAAATAATTATCTTCTGGCCCTCTCTTCTGCACTGTCAGTGTCTGCTGTTCAACATAGCTCCTACTTTTAGCCTCAGTTGCTGCTGTGACTTTCTTTCACTGCTGCATGTCTCCTTCTAGACCTCCTCTTCTCTCTGTTCTCTCTTTCCTTGTGCTCCTGTGTTTCTGTGTTCTTGTTTCCTTTATCTTCTTTGTTTCCTTTCCCTCCTGTTTCTTCCATGAATCTTGGCTTTTACACCAAACAGCTTGCCTTTTGTAGTCACAGTGTAGTGTCATAGAATGAGCACCAACTGGTCTTAGAGGCAAAAGGCCTGGCTTTCTTTACCTTCCTAGATGTGTAACCCTGAGCAAGTCATTTAAATTCTTTGAGCCTTCATTTCCTCATCTATGAAATCACATGAATACTATTTTCATGATCTACTCTACTTCACAGGGTTGTTGGGAAGAAAACACTTTCTAAATCTTAAGAGTCCTATAAAAATGGGGTGAGGATTATCTATAGATAATGAGTACTTCACTTTTGGTTGGTGAACTGACCAATTGTTGAACTTGATGAATCTCAAAGATCACTTTCAGTCAACCAATCGATCAACAAACATTTATCAATGATAATTTTCAGCTCTAACAATCTCATGTTATATCCATCGAAGTAGATTGTAAGCTCAGTGTAGATCAACAGAGTCATAGGGCTGTCAAAAATACCAAGGCAGTTTTAGGTTTCATCTAGAGAGGGCAAATGCCCAGATCATGGGAGTGGATAATACTAATATACTTTGCCCTATTCAGATCCTATGTGGAGTACTGTACAGTTATCCCTTCCACATAGTGACTTTTCTCATTGTGGTTTCTCTGTGTCACAGGTCAGCATATGAAATTAAATGGGATTTTTGGGGGAGTTTTGTGGAAGCTGCAGACAACCCATGAAGGCCAACAGACAACATAGAACCTATGACCAAATACTTAACCCAGATTTTACAGTAAGGTATTGTAAATATCCCATAAAAGGAGAAAGAAAAAATTCAGACTTCTTCTCTGGCATGAAGGAAGGGCCAAAAAATTTTATGTGGATTTTCTAGATTGCGCAGGTGCCATGCTCCTAACCCCCACACTGTGGAAGGCTTAACTGTACTCAGTTATGGAATCCCTAAGCAAATCTCTAAGTCCCAGAGGAGGACCATGTACCAAAGAGCCTCAGGATTGTGCTGTATGAGGATCTTGGAAGGTCCCCAGGATGTTTAGCCTGGGAAAGAAGACCCAGGGGTGACCCAATAACTGTTTTCAAGTACTTGAAGGGTTTTCATATGGAAGAAGGATTAGATTTGTTTGCTTAGCCCCAAAGGGTTACATCTAGTAGCAATGAGGGAAGCCACAGAGAGGCAGTTTTCAGCTCAACATAGCTAAAAATTTTCTAACAATGAGAGCCTCCTGAAAGTGGAATGGGTTGCCTTGGTAATGGCTTACCTCTAACTAGAGATGTTCAGTCCAAGGCTGGATGAGCACTTCTTGGGAATGTTGTGGAGGCATTCTTGGTAGGATTAAGTTGGTCTTGATGGCCTCTGGTACTTCTTCAGACTATGTGATTCTTTGGTCTCAAGGCCTTTGATTATTTGGGGGATGTTTTCATCCCTGCTGACCACCCAAAAATTCCTTCCTGCAAGGTATGTTGCTTCTTTTAAAAGTGGGCTTTGCATGGGATGCTTCAGGTTGCTCAAGTAATTGAAGCATTACCATATTTTGAAATGGAGAAGCAAATTCTGTTATAACATGGTCTATGTCCCTTCTAACTTGTCCATTCATCTGTCATGCTCACATAGCATTTTGTTTTGTAACTATCTAATCAACCTATCATGCGTTATGAAGGAATATTGCTATCTTTGATGGTATCTTAACCCTTTACTAGATTTTAAGTTCCTTGTGGACAGGGACTAAGCATAGGCACTTAATAGGTATGTGTTATATTTGTATCTTACTAAAGAACATTGACAATCTTGACAATATGTTGCATATTAGTTTTATGGATAATGGACCATTCTAGAATGGCACATCCTTAGAAACTGGGTATGGCATTCTTTAACATGGCTTCATCATTATAATGAATCTGGGATGGAATTCCAGCCTTAGCTTCTGAATTCTTAATTCCCTTATGTTTGTGGGTTTGCCAGACCCTTAACAGTATTTCAGTGTAGTTTTTTGTGGTTTAATGTGTATACCAGTCTGAACTCAGTAGCTCTGTGGTTTATCATTTACTGAGAACTGTGTTTTTCTAAGAAAATGCTTTCTTCCTGGTGCATTTCTAAACTAAATCCTTTTTCTGTGAGTACATCAGCTTCAAGGGTTACTATGTGGGGCACCGTTGGTGGTAATAAGACTAAACAATCACCCAATTCACGCTGCAGGTGACTTTAACAGAAATCATATTGACTGGAATAGTATTGAGCACGTGATGCCGGCATGTGACTTTTGAACATTTGCCAAGAAAAACACACAAGTGGCTAAATCTGGCTGCAAAAGCAAGGGATTTGCTTGTTGTCTTGCCTCATCTGTAAGTAAGGTCCTCCCACACACGTTTATTGGGAATGTGAACCTAATCTTTATGGCTTTGGAGGGAAAATAATAACGTACAGTCCACATGAGCCTGCAGACATGCTTTCCACTTTCACTACCTTCAAGTATGTAGGTCACTTCTTGGGTTCTGGACTTAGGAGTGGGGAAGTGTATGTACCATGAGAAGAAAACATCAACAAACTTCAGTTGCCTTTTACATAACTTCTTTCTCTTTATGAAATCAGATTGGGAGGAACCCTGGATTTTTTTTTTTTTTAGGAAAACTTAAAATTTCCCTAACAGGAAAGGCAGTGTTTTATAAGGCAGGCACTCATTCATTTTTTCACAATTGGACAAAAACTTATCAACTTTTTATTCTTGTGGTTATTATTATTATTATTGCTGGTATACGCTAGACAAAGCTTAAATGAATAAAAGGCATGTGTTATGTATTATTGTATGATTTAATGGAAGGAAGCTTAAATAACTTAAATGACTATTAGATTTTTTTTTAAGAGGGGGGATTCAGCACAGCATCATTGAAAGTAGTATCCTTTAGGGGCGGCTAAGTGGCACAGTGAGTAAAACACCAGCCCCGGATTCAGGAGGACCTGAGTTTCGATCCGGCCTCAGACACTTAACACACAAAAAAAACTAGCCGTGTAACCTTGGGCAAGTTGCTTAACCCCAATCGCCCTCTAAAAGGCAAAAAAAAAAAAAAAAAGTAGCATCCTTTGTTTTTGGCACTGACTCCTTTTTTCATTTAGTGACCATTCATTTTAAATGCCTACTATGTTCAGGGCATGGTGCTTTGAGCATCGAGGGACACAACAAAGTTTAGACAATACAATAATCTTTCCTCAGAAGATGTTTATAGTCTAGAAAGGGGATAAGAAACGCAGATGATCATATCGACAGAGTATGGATACAGCTTGCTGCCAAGTTAAAGTAGTATGTAATGCTATTATATTTTACATTCCGGGAAAAAGGTCTCAATCAGCTATATGTATTATATCTTACTGCATATGTCACTCTGCATATCTAAAGTGCTGTATGAAACCAATATAATTGTATCCAGAACAGATTATGGAAAATTAGGGCTTCTTAAAACAAGAGTGCTTTGCCAATGTAAGTTGTAATCAGAGTGAAGGGTAAAAGCATAGAAAGTAGTTTGCAGATTTACTGTCACCTGGGAAGGTTTCCATGCACAGACTCATGTTGGTCAAGGAGATGGAGGGGAAGACATTATCATTAAGACACAAGTACAAATACATAGTACATTTTTGGTATAGCTTCCAAAAAGCACAAAGAAACTTAAATGTCATAAATTGAGACTGGTGCACAGAAAGCAGAATGGAATGATTCTGGAGCCTTGCACTTCATATGTGGGATGAGTTGAAATAAGGGAAATAGGTAAGCTAATGAGGTCAGTGAACTGGGTCAGAAAAGAATCAGCTCACATGTGAGGATCCAGGGTGTAGGTTACAGGGGCTGACTGTAGGAGAGCAATCTTAGAAGTAGTTCTGAAGGAGAAACAACCAGATTTAACACAGCTCTGCAAAAGTTAATAGGAGGAAAATAAGAGGATTCAGATATCTGAAAGAATGACAGTAAAGAAGTCAAAGAAAACAGTGAGCTGAAAGGAGAACAGAAGGCATTTGAGAAATATCAGTTAGATTGGGCATATGACTGAACTGAAACTAAGATAAAAAATGTTATCTTTCAATCCAGCTTCTTTCAGTAGTCAGTAACTCAGTTTCTTCTTTTTCATTCATAAAACAAAAACAATGAAAAATCATTAATTAAACATATTTGCCCATAGAATTGAAGTTAGTGTTAATTTGGATTATGGAAATTAATATTCATAGAATGTAATATAAGGATGATTTAAAAATCTTTAAATAAAATATTCAGAAAAGTCAGTATTTTGCCATAATTAGTCAGTTAACATTAATCTCACATTTGCCAGATAAAGATTAAAATCTGCTCCTCGAGTCCACAAAACCAGTCCCATCTCCTCTCAGCAGAAGACCTTACACCCTCTTCTATCAAGATCTGAGCTACCTAGTATGAGTTTCTCCTTCTTCCTCTCTCTACCTCTGAATGTTTTTGAGCATGTCACACCTTACTCAGTAAATTTTAGTGTGCCCTCTTACCTCCAAGAACAAACATAAAATTCTATATTTGACATTGCACAACCTGGACCTTTCCAGTGTACTATACTTCACTCGCCTCTACTATGCAAAGTACGATCTAGCCATATTGGCCTTCTTGGTGGTCCTTACAAGGGGCACTCTTTGATATGAGCTCCTTGAAGGCAAAGACCATTTCTTTGACTCTTTGGATCCCAGTGTTTAACACAGTTCCTAGCGAATGGTAAGAGCTTAATAATTGCTAATTGATTGATTTCACCCAACCTAGTTTTAACCTCCCATTCCAGATGTACATTCCTCTTCAACACACTCCCTGGCCCAACTAAACTACTCCATGGCCCACCTCCATGCCTTTTTACAGGCTGTTTCCTGACTCTGGAATGCACTCTCTCTTCACCTTTATCTCTTAGAATTGCTACTTTCCTCCAAAGTTCAACTCAGGTGCCACTTTATGGAATGTAAACTCCTTGAAGGCAGGGGCTGTTTCATTTCTATCTTTTTAATCCCAGAACCTATCAGAGTCCTTGGCTCTTAATAAAGGCATGTTGGTTGAATGAATAAGTAACTTGCATAGTTTCCTTGGAAAGAGGTAGATGAGAAGTGTATATGTTACAAATGAAAAAGAGTCATGGTAGAGTTCAGTCAGTGGGCCTAAGACTTCTCATTCAAGTCACCATAATCCTTTTGCTATTTACCAAACCCCTTTCGTATTCACGAAATTTCTACAACTTCTGGAGCAAGATTTCTTAACCTCGAATCCATGCCCTTCCCCCCCCCCCCTTTCTAAAGGGCCCTTGGATAGTTTGCACAGGGTCTATGGAAGGGGGAAGATTTATATCTCCTCCACCCCTTAACCATTAATTGAAATGTATAATGTTATTCAGTTTAAAAGAATTATTCTGAGAAAGGGTCCATAAGCTTCACCAGGCCCCCAAAAGTATTCGTGCCTCACACAAAAAGGTTAAGAACTTCCACTTTCAAGTATACATGTATTTTAGTTTTGAAGTTCCTATGTATTACCGAGGATGTTACTGCCTTTCTTCCCTTCTTTCCCACTTCATTTCCCTTCCCAGTCCTCTACAAAATGACTAGATTTTTTTTCTTCCAATAGCAAGTCCCTAGAACTTAGTAACTGGCAGCCACTACTGTTTGGGGGCTGTTGCTGCCTCTCTGTTTTGATACATAAATAGCAAATCAACAGGGAAGGTCTGTATGTGTCTTATTGGTCAATCCATTTCTTATAGGGAACCAGGTCTTGCTTTTTCTTCAGTTATATTCTGTTTCTAGCAAACGGGTTTAGTTCAGAAAGTCTGCGAGTACCTTAAGCTTTATAGATTTTTATTTTCTTCACCCTTAGTTTGTGTATGAGACCCTCTTGCCTTAACATGCACTTTACTGTATACAACCACCTGAGATGAGTCCTTCTATATTTACTGGCCATGAAACTGAGAGAGAACCTTGTCTTTGTTTTTCTGGCTTCTTATGAGAGAGAGACTTTTCTTTTTTGGGCTTAAACAAGATTTTATCCCTTGGGTTACAAACTGTAAGAATCTTGCTGTCCTTTCACTTATCTCTTAGAGCTCTCAGGGCCCAGAACTGGCTGGGACTTCTCTCTCCTGCACTGTTCCCTTATCCTCTTTGTCCAGGATGGTTTTAATATAATTTAATTCAATTAAACAAGCAGTCAGTATCTGCTGTGTGCAAAGCATTGTGTTAGTTGATACAGATATAAAGAGGTTAGGATTTGGGAGAAAGAGAAATGCATGAAGAGTTGTGATAAAAGGGAAATTAAAAATGAAAAAAAACAACCAATATTTATTAAACATCTACTATGTGCTAGGCACTATGTTAAGAACTGGATATACAAAAAGAGGCAAAAGAGAGTTCCTGCCCTCAAGGAACTTACAGTCTAATAGGGGAGAGAACTTGCAGGCAAATATATACAAAGTGAGATATGTACTGGATAAATGTTGTTCATTTGTTTTAGTTATGTCTGACTTTTTGTGACACAATTTTGGGTTTTCTTGGAGAATTTACTGGAAGGGTTTGCCATTTCCTTCTACAACTCATTTTACAGATGAGGAAATTGAGGTAAACAGGGTTAAGTGATTTGCCCAGGGTCACAAAACTAGTAAATGTCTGAGGTTGGATTTGAACTTATGAAGATGAATCTTCCTGACTCCAGCTCCAAAACTTCACCACCTAGCTACCCTCACAGGATAAATAAGAAATAATTTAAAGAGAGAAGGTGCTATAATTAAAAGGGTTTACAGAAGACTTCCTGTAGAAAGTAGGATTTTAGTTGGAATTTAAAGAAAGCCAGGGAAAAGGGGGACATCCAGGCAAAATGAGGTGAGAAATTTGAAAAGGGATTGTGATCAACCATGAAAATAATAGTTGTTCCTTAAACTTAAAAAAATATAGTTGTTCAGTCTCATCTGGCATGGGAGTAGGCTAGAGAAGGAAAGGAACAAGGAGAGAGTTTGAAGGGATTCTTCTAACCTCTCAAAACAATTGTTGTGATACTTAACCTGTGAAGTGTACTTTTCTGCTCAGTGGCCATATGTTTGCATCTGAGCCCATTGTTCTGTGTAGACCATGTCACCTTGTGACCCAGAAGTCAAACTATAAAGTATAGTCCATCACAATCCCCTCTCTCAAACCTTAAGTGCTCAGTTTTCTCTTAGCACGTCTTCCTTCCAGATTCTTAAAAAAAAACCCTTTTGGTGACCCTCTCATTAAATTCTTATTTTCACACTTCCTTGACTTTTAGCTCATTGGTAGCTTGAAGATGGCAGACAAACTCTTGGCCCAGTTAGCATTAAATCCCTTTTCTTGACTTTTTCTCTTGTTACAGTCATCTGTGTGTCTTAGATTGTTGTATCATACATGGGTCAGGCCCTTCCCCTGAGCTGGAAAGTTGTTTATTATGTTTCAGGCTTTACAAAATAATATATTCATATAGAATATAATTAAAATTGGAGGAGACCTTAAGACCATTTAGTGTAATGTCCTCCTTTGACAGAGAAGGGAACTGAGGCCTGAAGTGGCAAAGGTTTCACAGCTACTAAGTAGAAAAGTTGGGTTTTAAGTCTATCCATTTGTTGCATGTAGTACATATCAACCAACTTTTCTTCCTCAATAATCAAGATTGTATCATGCTATCCCTATCCCATTATTTTAAGTTTTTAAAATATATTTTGTCATTGGTGTATATAATAAATTCCCACTTGTAAATATTAATTCTCGTATCAATGGACTCACTTTTGTTTGTGGTTGTAGCTCTCTGTGTTCGTGAAGCCAAGACCATAGATTTGGTTCTTGTATTGACTCCTTAGATTCTCTTCTTTGTTCAGGTCTAAACTAAGTTCATAAATCTTGCTAACCTCTTAATATTCTTACTCACCAAATTGGATGAGCTTAGAATGTAAGCATGAATCAGTGCAAATCCATCACCAGTACTGGAAAAATACTCAAGACATATGCCTCTCATAATGAAGGGCAGGATGATGATAATGTGTTTCGCAGTAAATCTATATTTTTATGATTAAAAATGAGCTATTTGGGGGGGAGGGGGTATTCAATGGGATCTCTGTTTTGGGATGGTGGATAGGGGAAAAATAGGGAGAAAATTTGTAACTCAAAATCTTGTGGAAATGAATGTTGTAAACTAAAAATAAACATTAAAAAGCATAAAAATGAGCTATTTGTCTTTCATAAATTATGTGAGTAAAAGGGATGCTAATAAATGTTCACTTTATTACATTTCAAAGACATTCCTTTCCGTAACAGGTAATTTTTAAGTTTTAAGAAGTATGATAAAAATGCATTGACCAATACCTAACAGAGATCTAGAAGCAGCCAAGTAATGATGGAAAATGTTTGTCTGTCATGGTTATTCTATTAGAACTTTTCAGATTTTTATCCTCTGGTCAAACTATCCAGTTTTCAGCTGCTAAAGGTATATTCAGTATCTTTGATAATAGCCTTTTATTTAAATGATAATAGTTGCATGCTTATTTCCCTCTGTCTATGAGTAATCATGGGAGAATTATGTCATCCTAGCTGAGTTACCCTAATTGAGTTAACACAGTATAGCTTGAACCTTTTACATTTTCTTCCAAATTTTTGTTTTTATTTGGTACTTTAGCATTTAAGAAGAATAATTTTTTTAAATGAAGTTAAGATAATTAAGCCTAACAATTTATTTTTGCACCAAATAAAGTCACCTTGACTATATGTGCTTAGTCATGCTTGCTATTCTTATCATGGCAAAACTAACCACAAATATTAGTCATCTAAATTCAGTCTTGATTACCAACATAAATAGCCATCAGAGTCACTGCTATGTAATCTAACAATCTGGAATTATAGATGTACAATTTCTAAGAAAATATCTCCCATATGGGATCTCTTCTTCATTTGACATTGCTAACCACTCTCCTTGAAATTCTCTCTTTCCTTGTCTTACTTAAGAAACACTATGCCTTCCTTGTTTATTTCCTTCACTGACTCTTCTTCCTGACCATTAACTATGGACACTTCTCAGGGCATATTCCTTCATCATGTGTTTTTCTCTAGGTATTCTTTCTTGAAGAGCCTTTAAATCTCCACACTTCAGTTTTCTCCCAAATGGCAACCTCCAAATCTATATCTCTAATTTTGTTTTTTTTGTTTTTTCCTCATTTGGGCTCTACTCCCATATCTTCAGAAGCCTTCTGGAATTTTGCTTGCAAACATTCTTTGGTGACCTCAAACTTTTCAAATTTCAGTCCTCAAATTTCATATACCTCAAAATTCAAAATCCAAGTCTAAACCTTGATTTATTGTCATACCTCTCAAATCAGTCATTCCTCACAACTTCTCTCCCTTTGTCAACGACACATCCAGGTTCAAAACCTGGAAATTGTCTTTGACTCATTCCTTCTTTCTTATCACCTGAAGTCAACCATTCATTATTACTTCCACCTTGGAATCACCCCTTGTTTCTTTTCCTTTTATATTTTTACCACCAAAACCATTTCATGTATACCTAGATTATTCCAACAGTCTCTTAGCTGGGCTCAATTCTGCCCACATTTCAGTCTACCCTGTATATGCTATTGACATGCTAATCTTTTTCAAACATTCTTCCACAATGTTCAGAATCAAAATCCACTGCTCAGAAATCTTCAGTGGTATGGCTCCTTCTTCACATAATGCTTAGCATATGAATGCCATAAATACATGTGAATTGATTGAAAAGATGCTAAAATAAGTGCATGGTTCAAAATCACTCTTCTGGGTATTGTCTGGATTCTTGTTGTCCAACATCTTCAGTCACTACTTTCACAAGACACACATAATGGTTTATTGGTGAGCACTGGGAACTTGGACTCAGAAAATCTAAATGGGAGACCTGGCTTGCCACTTTCTACCTGTCATCTAACTTCTCCAAGTTTTTCCATCTGTAAAAAGTCAAATGATAATCTCTGCCTATATGATAGGGCAGCAAATGAGATAAAGCATATAAATAAGCTAAACTTTACATGTATTATCATTACAATTTAAGAGCTCTCACTATTTTAGTTACAGAGAAACAACAAAGGTTCCAGAGAACCACTAAAATCACCTATTTGAAAACAAAAGCTGTGGGCAAAATTAAAGGAATCAGAATTATTTAATATGAAGAAGAGAAAGATATAGTCTGACCTGATAAAATGAGGGCATCATCTATTCTCTGCCTCTAAGAACAAGCTCTTTAGATGAATTTATATTCTTCTGCTTTGCTAGAAATCTCTTTAGTCCAATACAGGAGAAGTAAAATTTACTTCTTATGAAACAGCAAATGGCTTTTCATTTCCTTAGATTTCCACTAGTCACCAGTCGTTGCTATTTAATATCTGAATGTAGCACTGGCATATATTCTCTTTTTCTGTCCAGATCCACCAGTGACTGTGCTGGGAGGAGCTAAATCATTTGTCTTTGTGCTCCTTGGGACCAGCTTCTCATCTTCATTTCTGCCATTTTCAGTCTCTTCCCACCCCTCCTTTCCATATCTTGCTGTATGTGTTGTTTCCCCCATTAGAATATAAGCTCCTATTAGGACAAAGAGTGTCTTGTTTTTGTATTTGAATCCCCAGTTCTTAGCACAGGGTTTGGCACATAGTAGGTGTTTAATAGCCATTTTTCATTCACTTTTTTTTTTCTGAAAGAAAGGAGCCTAGGGAAACTATTTACATTTGTCTATTTGAAGCTCTTTCTTGGAAAGAAAGATATGTCAGGAATATATGTGTTTACTTAAATTCTTCTTTGAAGGGATGGTACTATAAAGAAAGGCTTTCATATTAGGTCTTACCACTAAATAAACAGACAGGTGTTTAGTAATAATTAACTATAGTATTTCTTCATTCAAATATAAGATAATCAGCTTGAAATCTAGCCCATTTCAAGTTAGTCACTAAGTATGCATATGTAATATACAGGAGTGGTTCTTTGCTCATTTCTGTGGACCACAAAGACTCAGAAGTGACTGAAGCAACTGACCAGCAAGCTTAGCAAGACCTGTTATTTATGTATAGAATTCTGCTTCCTCACCCCCATACCAAAATATATTAAATTACAGGCAACCAGAAACCTAATTGCTATTTACTAAAGTTTTTGTTTCTTAAAACTGAAAAACAAAGGTGGATTAGAAATGAAATAGTTTTAACTAAAATGAACTTGAATTTAGCTTTTGATACAGGATTTATGTGTGGATCAACTATGTTATGTAGTCTATCAGGATGGTGGTGTTGGATGTATCCAAACTTTAAATGAAGCAGTATTTTTGCCATCAGCCAATTGTTGCATTAATATATTACAGTCACATAGTGTATCTGGTAGGTTTTTTTTTTAAGCATGAGTTCACTTGCTACAGTCTGTCTACTTTCTGAATATTTAAGAATTCTTTTATTCTTTTTGCTGTGTAAGTCTAATGATAGTTTCTAAAGAAGTCCTTGATATTAGTCACTAAGACATCTTGGATGAGGAATTCTTCTGAGGCCTGTATACTTACTTTCAAACATATAAGAAAAAGGAATTGTTTTGAAATAAAATTTTGTCTTTTGCATATAGGAGCAGATATAGAG
This sequence comes from Petaurus breviceps papuanus, assembly GCF_028583685.1. NCBI lineage: Eukaryota > Metazoa > Chordata > Mammalia > Diprotodontia > Petauridae > Petaurus > Petaurus breviceps. Next base: position 103,752,699 of record NW_027186304.1, read on the forward strand.
GGCTTCTAGGTGATACAGTGGATTGAGTATCGGACGTGGAGGCAGGAAGACAGACCTGAGTTCAAACCCAGCCTTAGACATTTACTAGCTGTGTGATTCTGGGCCCTTCACCCTGTTTACCTCAGTTTGCTCACCTGTAAAATGAGTTGTAGAAGGAAATGGTGAACCATTCCAGTATCTCTGACAAGAGAACTCCAAAAGGGATCATAAAGAGTTGGAAATGATTAAAATGACTGAACAACAGCAAATAAACTTAAATTTGACTTTTTGCCATTCATTCTTGACCTTTTCAAAAGGACATTGAGACCTACAAACTATCACCCATTTTCTTAAGGAATGATTGCTGAATGAGGCTCTACAGCCCTAGTATATTTGGCCTCTCCACATGTCCCCAGGATATTGATGGATCCTTACATCTATGGAATTTAGCATGAGGTTTAAAACTGGTAGTGCCCTGGGTTGGCTAAAGCATCGGAAGAAAGGTATAACTCCTCGGTTTGGAAAAGGTGAAGTTGTTTAATCCTTGGTTGAGGTCTTAGTGTTGTAATATTATAGCTTAGACCAGGAATGGGGAACCTGTGGCCTCAAGGCCACATATGGACTTCTAGGTCCTTGAGTGCAGCCTTTTGACAGTCCTAGTTTTACAGAACAAATTATTTTATTAAGGGGATTTGTTCTTTGAAGTTTGGGTCAAAGGGCCTCACTTGAGGACCTAGAAGGCCTATGTATGGCCCCAAGGTCACAGATTCCCAGCACTCTTGCAGAAGGAGAACACATTGTTGGTCAGGAACAGTCTTCGATTATCAAAGTTTATTGAATGTGAAAGTTTAGAAAATAGTGGTCAAGTGGTCAGTAAGTAAGAAGAGGAAAGAATGTTGGGCCTTGAGTCAGGAGGATCCAAGTTTGAATCCTGCCTCAGACACTTACTGGCTGTGTGACCTTGGACAAGTCATTTAATTTCTCTCAGCTGCAGTTTTTTTCCATTTGTAAAATGGGCATAATAAAAGCACCCACCTTATAAGGTTGTCATGAGTGTCAAATGAAATAACATGTAAAGCACTTTACAAGTCTTAAAGTGTTATATGTTAGGTGCTATTATTCATTATTATTTAACTCATGTATATGTAGCCCTTGACTACTAGGATGCTAGAAAATTTGGGGTTCTGAGTGGGTATAATTATAGTGATAATTATGTAACTCTCCCAATTATGATCAGATCCTCCAAATTACCATTTTAATAGGGCCCTTCATATGAGAGGGAGACACACAGAGAGAGAAGAATGTGAATTTATAGATAATTGAAATGGAATGGCAACCAATGGCTTTGGAAAAGGGTTCAATCAATAGCCATATAAACAGGATATAAGTTTATTAGTGATGCCTGATACTCCTAATCTATCTAAGACCCCTCTTTTAATACTTGAAGATTAATCAAACCTTAGTACTAATAAGTTTATAAGAGTCCTAACAAGGATAGTAATAATAATATTTGTTCTTGGGTTCCTTGAAGACAGGAACTATTTATTTTTTGATCTGCCATAGTACTGAGCCCAGTCCCTTATTTTGCATAGTAGGCACTCATTAACTATTAGTTGAATAAATGAATTTTTTTCTTAACAGATATTGCTTTTCTTTTTACTTGCTAAAGTCCCTTTATTTATTAAAGCTACATATATATACATATATATATATATATGTTCATAGAATGTGTCCTTGGGGCATGAATTGGCAGAATCACTAATAACCTATATTCTGTGACATTGAACCTGACTTAAAATTTTAAGCCCTGGCCCCCAAATCCTACTCCCATTCCCAGTTATCACCCTTTTTAACCAGTTTTCATTTCCTAGTAATGCTTTCTTTTCTTTGGCCCCTATCTTCAATTAGCAGTAGTGAAAAATACTACCTACATTCCTAAGATCTTCAGTTTCTTGCCTAGAAATGTATTTACTCCAGCAATGTTTTCTGGATTACTTCTAGCAGTAGTTATGATGTTAATCAACAGAACTAATTAGTGGTCTTCAGTTTTGGTCTCAGGTTCAGTTAACAAATGATTTTTCTAAAACTCAGTTCTGATCATATCACACCCCCACACCCGTCACTCAGTGAACTCCCGGGCTCCCTATCGCCTCCAGGATCAAATATAAAATCCTCTGGCCTTCAAAATCCTTCATAACTTGTTATCACCCCCTTTTCTTATTTAATTTAATTTATTATTATATATCATATATAGTATCATAATATTTCTTATTCCTTCTTACACTTTTATTCCCTTCCATGTACTTAATCCAGTTACACTGACCTTCTTTCTGTTATTCAGACTAGATATTTCATCTCTCAGCTCCTGGCATTTTCTCTGGCTGTCTCTCATGCCTGGAGTTCTTCCCCTCCTCATCTCCACCTTCTGACTTCCTTCAAATCCCAACAAAAAGCCCATCTTTTACAAGATGCCTTTCCCAACTGCTCTCAATTTCCTTAATTTTTTAAATTAATTTTTTCTTAATTTTCTTTCCCTCTGTTGGTTATTTCCTGTTTGTCTTGTATGTAACTTGGTTTGCTTGTTATCTCCCCCATTCGATGGTGAACTTCTTGAGAGTAGGAACTGTCTTTTGCTCCTTTTTGTACCCTCAGCACTTAGTACAGTGCCTAGCACTTAATAAATGTTTATTGACTGTCTACATTGCTTCTTGGATCCATACTGTTGAGGCCAGTTGGGTGGCATACAGGAAGACAGTAATGTACATGACATAGCTTCAGGCCATTGGTGGTGCCTCTCCCTTTCTTTCCTCTTCATTTCAATTTTTAACACAAGGTAAGATTCCCTTTTTTCTTTGAATAGCTTCTGCCATTCTTTATAGGAATCTTTCATTCTATCTGATAACTTAGAGAGTGGAGAGACATTTGTCAAGAGTTTTTCATCTCTAGGAAGGAGATTGATCTGTACTTTCCGTATTCATAGACGTTAGTGAAAGAAACAAACAATAACAACAAAAACTTACTCTATGCAAATCACTACAGAATTCCACTTGTCTCTGTACTTGCTGGAAGTGAGAACCGTCGATACTTTTTGTAGCCAACTCTTACGTAAAATTTCATTCACTTTGTTCAGCGCAATGAAGGCACAGTTGCTGGGGGGCCGTTAATGAGGCTTTGCTTATTTATTGATTGTGGGACTCTCAACTCTTCTGGAGACATGGCAGTGCCTTTGGTTGGGAATTAACAAATTTTTTCCAAATCCTATAGCTGTTCTCCCCAAGAGGGTCTTGAGTAGAATTCAGTTACCAGCCACTCTATTCTTCCTGTTGAGAGACTTTCCAATACCATTTCTTGTCAACGAGAAGTGGCATTAACCCTCTTTTAGTAAAAGGAATATAAACATAGTAACCAGACCTGAAATTCCGCAGAGTGATCAGACTGGTACAAGATTACACCTTAAGTTTGAATCATCTGTTGTGATCCTATTGTTTCTGTTTAATATTAAAGATGCTTGACATGATGATGATGGTGGTGATGATGATAATGGTGGTGATGATGATGATGATGATTGATGATGATGATGATGATGATGATGGTGGTGGTGGTGATGATGATGATGATGATGATGATGATGATGATGATGATGATGATGATGATAGCTAACACTTCTCACTTGAGTCTCACAACAATCCTGGGAGAGTAGGTACTACTATTATCCTCATTGTACAGATGAAGAAAACAAGGCAAAGAGAGGGTAAGTGACTTGCCCATGGTCACACAGCTAGTGAGGGTCAAGGCTGGATTTGATCTCAGATCTTCCTGTCTCTAGAACTGTCATTCTATCCAAATGTAGACTTTTGGGTGGAATTTGTGGACCAGCAGTTTGAGGACTTTATTCCTCACTCACTCAGTTTTACAGCTCTAGGTCAGACATAGCTCTTAACTATTTTACTTCCTGTTAGAAGAGGGAATAGGATATTTTGTGAGTTCCTATTCAAAAGTATTTCCAAAAGAACATCTGTATATAAACTAGTCCTTGGAATTCTTGTGAATAAAGTATAGCACTTGACAAGTGAGTACATAAGAAAGACCTTTAATTTTCTCTATAGTTTTAAGATGTTTTCTCTTAGATCTTTTTCATGTGTGTGACTGCTTTATATCAACCATCTCATATATATATATATATGCATAGATAACATTTATTCTGTTGACAGCCATTAAGAATATCACATGAGTTTATTTATCATTATCTACAGCAGTGTCTCATGTTTGGTTTCCTGTGTTTTAAAGAAAAGTCTGTAAATAGCTTAAAATAGGGATTCCAATAAAATGTGGCTTCTACTTCATTATATTTGGTCTTGGAGGCTGTATAAGCCTAACTCTAAGAATACCGGTAGTGGTATATATCTACATTCTAAGAATTTAGGGAGGCTAGGTTTGTTCAGAATTAAATCATCCTGTTATATCTGTGAGGCTTCCTGCACAACAAACCAAAACACACACACACACACACACACACCATAAAAATACAAACAACCCCCTAAAAAGGAAAATGCCTGAAAGTTCCATTTATCTCACACCACTCAAAAGTCCTTTTGTAGTCAGTTATTTCAGAACCTGCGTTTATTGCTTTGATCAGTGACAGAATTTTAACTGATATATGTCATTCTGTGTGTTTTTCAAATGTGAAAACCTTCTTGGTAAAAAGGGAGGAGAGTTGAGAGTTTCTGAAACCCATGTTGCAAAGGATAGCTAGAGGTCTGAGAGAAACATTTAAATTTAGTTTTCTTGATTTATTAAAAAAATTCAATAATTACCTGTATATATTTAATTCTTTAGCATTAGCTAAATTCCATTTGGAATCTGCTTTGCTTTGTTTTTTTCCTTTTGCTTTCTTTTTAAAGAAATATCACACCTATTTAAGAAAAAGGAAAAGCAGAGTCAGAATCCAAGAATAAAATTCACCCCATCCTACAAGATTCTAAGCAAAATAGAATGAGTATTGCAATACCATGAGGAAAATCCTAGGTAAAGTTATAGAAAAAAATAGTGGTTTTAGTAGTGTTTTAAATTTAGACTTTTGTCTTACATTCCTTCTATTCAACCTTTCCATAATTTTTCAATAACATTCACAGAACCACAAATTTCACATCTTAATAACTTCTGATTTTGGGTTTATTATTGTTCTTTTGGTGATGGGAAGAAAGTAGGAGTGAGACATAAAATATTGCATTGTCTTCCAAAAGCTTTTTGCTTGTATGATGATTGCTGTCACTGATCAGACTTGGAAATACAAGGCCAACCTTCCTCTGAGGCCCTACACTTATAATTTGGATGGCTGCCACCCTGTGAATGGTGGTGCTTGCAAATAGGTCCATTAACTTAAGGTTTTCTTTAGATGTGAAAAGCTAAGAGCATAGGTAATTGAAAACAATTCCTCTTCATAAGTCTTTACCATAGAAATATAGTTAAATTAAAAGAACATTTCACTATATGCTAATTGTTAATTATTAACTTGTCAAAGGCAAGATAAAGCAAAATTTTAAGAAAAATACTTGGGAACAAATCTGAACTTTTTTTTTTAAAGCTAATTTAATAATAATCAATTGCTACTTAACTAAACCTTGACTTTCTTTGCTACTGTTCACAAGAGAACTTTTATTATATCTCACCTACGGCTTTCAGGTGTTGAAAAGCCCTAGACCTTCCACATGTCCATAACTTCCCAATATGCTATGATGATGATGATATTAATTAACTGTGAAGTGTTGTAAAGCCTTCAGAACTTTCTATATATATTATCTCATGGAATCCTCTAGAACTAATTTGGCAAATATAGGAAGAGAGATTAAGAGAGATATTCTGGAGGTAGAACAAATTCAAATTCAACAAACACTTAAAGTGTCTACCATTGCTAGTTGCAGTATAGAGATAGGTATTCAGATGGTGCACTAATGTTGTTAGTTAGCACTGCTAATTGGCTATCTGATTAAGGGCTGTTGGAAACAAGGAAGGAAGAAGGGGACCAAACATTTATTAAATGGCTGCCATGTGCCGGGTTACTGTGCTAAGCACTTTACAGATACCTCATTCTGTCCTTAGTAGAACCCTGAAAGGCAGGTGCTATTACCCCCATTTTACAGATGAGAAAAATAAGGTTGAGAAAGCTTAAGGGATTTGCCCAAGGTCACACAATTAGAAAAGCGTTTGAGACAGTGTCAAACAAAGATTTTCCTGTGGTGCTAGTAGTTTGAGAAACCCTCTTTTGGCTCGTCTTCCTATTGCCTGTGTTCGTAGCAATGCAGTGTTTCAGGTCTCACAGAGTGGCTATATGGCTGCTGAATGACGCACCTTGATAACTAAACTAAGGGGAAACCTCAAATTGCAAATTGCTATTTGCCTACATCCTTTCCTTCATCTTTTCTCTTCCTGATCAGAAGTAAAAATGACAGAGAAAATTATATTATTTTTTCTCTGTCTGCTTTGAATCTCCTCAATGATTTTCTTTAGTTAGAAAAAAATCCTACTTTACCAAGTAATTAATTTATTCATTTAACTCTTCCCTTCCTCCTTTGTCAGCACTCTGACACTGTCACCGTTTAATAATGCTTGCAGTGACATGCTTAGGTCACCAGTTTCTCTACAGGGCCAAAACTTCCCCTCCATTTCCCCACCCCATCCCCCAATTTTTGACACATTTGAACATAACAAAACAGGTTTTAAATCAATTCTTCAGTTGTATCTTCACAGCATTTATTATTGCTTGTTGTTGTTTCCCCTCCGCACCACCAACATATTTTCCATAATAGTTCTTCAGAATGTGAATAAAGTTTCAAATTGTTTAACATATGCTGGTAAAATTGTAGTTTCGTTAAACATTGATAGGACTTTCCCTTCTGTATATAGTAAAATATGCTATGTATATCACCCCATTGACTCATTTTTTTAAAAAGCCTCTTAGCCAAATGCCATACAAGAGAACTGATTATATAATTTTATGCTCTATTTTTTTTCATTAAAAATTTTATGCTCTATTTTTTTTTCATTTATTGGTTGGTTGACTGATTGATCTGAATTCTTTTATTAGAGATTTTCTTGGTTCTAGATATTATTTGCCGTGCGAGCATGGGCAAATCAGTGAACTTCTTTGAGCCTCAGTTACCTTATCTATGAAAAAGAAATAATAATATGACCTGCCTCCAAATGATTGTAAAATAGATAAGTGATAGCTATAGATATATATGCATACATGCATGTATATGTCTATGTATGGGTATGTAGTGTATAAGTATATACGTATATGTACATTTGGGTAGATGGGTGGGTATGAATTTTAATCATTTGTGAAAGCATTCCCTGTCTGTGAGGAAGCATGACACAGTAGACAGAGAGCTGCCCTCAGAGCCAGCAAGAAGTCAAGTTCCATCTCTGACACATACTGGCTCTGTGACCCTGGGTGAGTCACTTAACTTCTCAGTCCCCCAGGCCTTAAGATTCTAAGATATAGAGAAGACACTGACCTGCCTTAGAAGAGGAAATTTCTTTACTTGATATTCAATGAAGTCACAGGTACAGGCCCTATCCCTAGTTCCTGCCTAACATTCTTCTTTGAAAATGATCCTTCATAGAATCAATATCCCTCCCCACCCTTATGTGTTATCATCTGAGACATATACAATGTGCATAACATAGGCTTTTCTCACAATAGACAACTTTTGAGCTGACTTAAAATTTAGCAATAGATTGTTAAAAATCTTTCATCACTGTTTATGACATACATCATGGTGTATTGCTACTGTTGATACTTGAGAATGCCTCCCTCTGTCTCAGTCACCCAATATAGCTGTAGAGTTGATTGCTTTATCTTATTTGATGACATATTATCAGAATTTCAGATAGTATGTACATTTTAATTTTTTCCCAATTAAATTGTATTTCTTGGCCATGAAAAGTATGAAATTTGTCAGTTTGGGGGAAGCTTAAAGGTTACTATCTCCCTAGGACTATCATCTTAGGAAAGATCCTGCCCTAGATTCTCTCTGGATGTCTTTTGTTTCCACTTAAGTGTTTTCTTCCTTCATTTGATTGTAAGCTCTATGATGATAGGGACAGACTTGCTAGCTTAGATTTGTATCCTACTGTGTAACCCAGTAGTCGGCACCCAGCAAGCATTTCATTCTCACTGTCTATCTCAAGCTCCAATTTGTACTCAAAACATTGATATACAGTCTTGTAAAATATCAGAAGGACCTTTTTTGTTTGTTTTTGTTTTTGCCCTTGAGCAAAATTATTTTGTTTTTTACATTTAGAAGCAGAATATGCTGATACTACCTCATGTGACTGTGACATGTGTGACCACTGCAGTACATGAACTCTCTGGAATCTATTGTGATTTAGTTCAATAGTGTAGAAGCTGTGAAGCCTCCATATCAGGCCTATCTCCTGCCTCCCTCCTCACTCATCCCTTGGGATCTTTAGTCAGGGTAACTCCCTCGCCTTTCCTCACTTAAGTTATAGCCCTAGTTGTAGCTAGGAATGGGCAGATTGCTTTTCCCAGCTGTGGGAACAATACTCTGAAGGGCTCAAATATGCCTTCATCATCATAATACATGGTGGGTTCTGTCCTTACCCCCTCTGAGAAGGGACCCTTATTTCTATAACATTTAATTGATAACAGGTAGTACCTATTCATCAGGAACTGAGATGTCTTTATCTGTCTTCCCAAAGTTGACTTGCCTAACCCACTCCTACTCCATAGCCATTCAGTTACTGCATCTTGCTTCTACTTCCACAATATCATATATCTATGTGTATATATATGTGTGTGTGTGTGTGTGTGTGTGTATACACACATCCCCTTCTCTCTACTCAGACAGCCACCACCCTAGTTCATGTCCATGTCCTTATTATCGCTTCCTTGGGTTATTGCACCATCTCAAATCTCTCTCCTTTCCAATCTACACTCCACAAAGATGCAAAAGTGATTCTTATAGAGCACATCTGATCATGTTACTATCCTATTCAATAAAATCCCTATTGCCTTTAGGATCAAATATAAACTCTTCCAATGGCTTTTATAACTCTTCATAAGCATTTTCCCAACCTTCTTATATATTACTCCCCTTCCCATGCTTTGATACCCAGCCAAACCCTACACGTGACTTTCTATCTCCTTTCCCTATGATTTTGCACTCATTGTTCCCATCCTTCCTCACTTCTACTTCTTAAAACCTCTTGTTTTCTTTAAAATTCAGCTCAAATGCACCTTTCTGCATAAATCTTTTTCTGATGCCTTTAGCTGCTAGGATACTTATAGGCCAAATTACTTTGTGTTTATCTTGCAAATTTTTTAATATATGAGGCTGTATGGTGTTGTGGATAAAGAATTGGTCACAGAACCAAGAAGATCTAGGTTATAAACATTGGCTGTGTGACTTAGCAAGTCAATGACCTCCCAATGTCCTAGGCAATTTTTTTTTTCTACAAATTAAGTTTTTATTGATTTTTTCTGTTTCTTACATCATCATAGTATCTCATGTATCCTTTCCCCTCCCCCTTCCAGAGAGACATCCCTTGTGTCAAATAGTATTTTTTGGAAGAGGAAAAAAAAAAGTTAGCACAACTGATTAAGACATTGAAAAAAAGTCTGAAAACATTTGCATTGTGTAATACCTGTGGACCTTCTGCCTCAATGAAGTAATAGGTTGGAGATGTCCTTTCACACCTCTTCATTTGAATTCTACTTGATCTTTATAATTTTGTTACATTTTCTTTTGATTTTTTTTGGTGTGTTATTGTTCTTTCCATTTACATTGCTGTAGTCTCTGTAGGTATTGACTCTGCTTACTTTACTCCTCATCAGTTCATATAGCTTTCCATGCTTCTCTGTATTCAACACACACATCATTTTTTACAGCTCAGTAATATTCCATTGCATTCATGTACCACAATTCATTTAGCCATTCCCCAGTCTATAAGCATCTATTTTGTCTCCAATTCTTAGCCATCACAAAAAGTGTTGATATAAATATTTTGGAATATATGAGACTTTTTTTCTTAGATGACTTCACTTAGATTGACTCCTTTCTTAGAATGACTTCCTTAGAGTATAAGCTCAATAATGGAGTGTCTGGTTCAAAGGATATGGACATTTCAGTCACTTTATTTTCACTCTTCCAAATTGCTTTCCAAAATGGTTGTATCATATTACAGATCTCCCAACAATGTGCTAATGTGCCCATCTTTCCACAACTCCTCCATCATTGAATGTTCCCATTTTTTATAATTTTTGTCATTTTGCAGGTTGTGAGGTGAAACTTCAGGGTTTTTTTTTTTAAGCAATCAGGGTTAAGTACCTTGCTCAAGGTTACACGGCCAGTTATTTTTGTGTGGGTGCAGAGTATCTGAGGCCAGAACTCATCCCAGGTCTCCCAACGCTGGGGCCCGACTGTGCCACCTGGCCGCCCCTTTCAGCGTCGTTCTGATTTGTGTTTCTCTCATTATTAGCGATTTGGAAACATTTTTTCCATGTGGTTGTAAATACTTTACAATTCTTCTTTTGAGAACTGTTTATTCATATCTTTTAACCATTTATTTATTGGGAAATGGGTATTAGCCATAGATATATACATTTGTATGTATTGTTTATTTATTTTGGATACCAAACATTTAACAGACAAATTTGATGCAAAGATTCCCTCCCTCCCCGGCCATTCAACTATTTTCCTTCTTATCCTAGATTCATTAATATTACCTATGCAGAAGCTTTTCAGTTTCAAGTTCCCTCTTCTTCTGTAGACACAGTATTATGTTCCTTCACTTACTGTCTCTCCGTCTCCTTTAAGGTGGCCCTATTCCCATTGGCTCTCTTCTCCTTACCTTTGATCTTTTCTCATTTGCTATTTTCATTTCCACTCCTCCTCTTAAGCTAATCCTGTTCCTTAATTTTTTTTTTAATGAAGAAGCATTCATCTGTAGGCAGGGTGTTACCAGGTTCTGTCCATAATGCCCCCTATTCTCCTCCTTGCTGTTATCTCTACCAGATTTCTGCCTTCATTCCTGTCTTCTTGTATTTTAGAAAGAAGTTTTTTAATGGTCTCCTTGCTGTCACTGTTGCTGTCCTTGCCTTCTGCATTTATTTACTCTTCATGCATTTCTGTCATTTAGGGTGTTCAAGAGGTAAATAAACTCTTCAGTTCTGATTTTCTTTCTAAAAACACTTTAAAATATTCTTTATTATTGAATATCCATCTTTTGTCTTGTATAGTTAAGCTCAAATTTACAGCAAGGATAACCCCAGGCTGTATCCTGAGCTTCATTACTCTTTAGAACACATCATTCCATTCTTTTCTCCTTTTTTAATGGGTATAGACTAGCCTTGTATTATTTCAATGTCTTTTGTAGTAGATCTTTCTCCTGATGGCTTGCAGAACTTGTTGTTTCTGAATTGGATTATTAAATTTAACCAGTACATATGTCGGAGTTTTCAGCCTTTCAGCCTTTTATTTTCTGGCAGCGATATGTGAATTCTTTCAATTGAGATTTCATATTCTATGTTCAGAAGTTCTGCACAGTTCTTTTCTATTTTTTCCTTCATTGTTGTGTTATGATTTTTTTTTGTCCTATTGTGTTCTTATTCTTACTCTGACATGGCCAAATTTTCACCTTATTTTTTTTTTTTTAAATCTATTTACTTTTAGTTTACAACATTCAGTTCCACAATCCTTTGAGTTTCAAATTTTCTCCCCCTCTCTTCTCCCCTTTCCGCCCTTCCCATAGTGGTATGCAGTCAAATATAGGTTCTACAAATACCTTCACATTAAACATTAGCCAGGCTGTAAAGAAGGATTATAACTAGTGGAGTAAACAATGAGAAAGAGGAAATAAAACAAAACAACAAAAAAAGAGAAAGCAAGTAGTTTCCTTCGGTCTGCATTCAGACTCTGTAGTTCTTTCTCTGGATGTGGTTATCTCTTTTTATCATGAGTCTTTTGGAATTGTCTTATGACCTTGCATTGCTGCAGAAGAGTACAGTCTATCAAAGTTAGTCGTCACACATACATTGTATCTGTAATTGTGTACAAATTTCTCCTGGTTCTGCTCTTCTCACTCAACATCAGTTTATATAAGTCTCTCCAGGTTATTATGAAGTCCGTCTGCTCCTTATTTCTTAGAGCACAATAGTATTCCATTACACTCGTATACCACAACTTGTTTCCCCAATTCCCCAATTGATGGGCAATTGATTTCCAATTCTTTGCTACCACAAAAAGAGCTGCTATAAATATTTTTGCACATACAGGTCCTTTTCCCACTTCTATGATCTCTGAAATTTTCTCTTTAAAAAGAGCAATTTTCAGTGAATAGAGCACCAGCCCTGGAGTGAGGAGGACCTGAGTTCAAATCCAGCCTCAGACACTTAACACAAAACTAGCCGTGTGACCTTGGGCAAGTCACTTAACCCTGTTTGACCTCCCTTACCCCCTCCAAAAAGAAAAAAAAAATTAAAGAACAATTTGACAGCTACATAGAGGATGGACTGGAGGGGGGAGAAACTTGAGGCAGGGGGGGCCATCCATAAGGGTACTGCAGAAGTCCAGGCATAAGGAGATGAGGGCCTGCACAAGGGTGGTGGCAACGACAGGAGAGAAGGGCGCATATAGAAGAAATGTTATGAAGGTGTAAAGGACAGAATCAGGCAACTAATTGGATACTGAGGATGAAAAAAAGTAAGGAGTTGAGGATGACACCTAAGTTTTGAGCTTGAGTGAATGGGAGAATGGGGGTACCCTCCATATTAACAGAGAAGCTGGGAAGAGGAGAGAGTGTATAGAGGGTAGAAGCTAACAAATTCAGCTTTGGACATGTTGAATTTAAGGTGTGTAGGATTCTTCCATCGATAGGCAACCAGAGATGAGAGATGGGAGTTCAGAAGAGAGATTGGGGCTATGCAAATGTGCCTGAGAATCATCTGCAGAGAGGTGATAGTTGAAACACTGGGAGCTAATGAGATCACCAAGTGAAATAGTATAGAAGGAGATGCTTACAGTGAATGGGAATGACCTAGATAAAGATCAAGCAAAGGGGATGAAAAGAATTGGTCAGATAGCTATGAGGAAAAAGCAAGTGTGATCAGTGACATGAAAACCTACAGAGTGCCAATGAGAAGAAAGTAATTAGTGGTTTCAGAGGCTGCTGAAAGATCAAGAACTGGATCATCAGATGCTGTATTTACTAGAAAGGTAAGCCTCCCTTAGACCTTGAGTTATGGAAATAACGGACCTCATTATAAGGTCTTTTCATTTACAAGGTAGGTCTACTGTATAGATCCCAAAGGCAACATGTTTGAGCATAGGATATGGCACAAAGTTAGGGAGATTCAGACAGCTAAGGGACTCAGTGGAGATAGCACTGGGTCTGAAGTTAGGAAGACTCATCTTCCTAAGTTCAAATCTGGCCTTAGGCACTTACTAGCTGTGTGACCTTGGGCAAGTCACTTAACCCTGTTTTCTTCAGTTTCCTCATCTGTAAATTGAGCTAGAGGAAATGACAAACCACCACAGTATCCTTGCCAAGAAAGCCCCAAATGGGGTCACAAAGAGTCGGACGTGACTGAACACAACTGAATAACAACAATAATGACAGGGAGATTCATACATATATACTGCTAAGTAGTTATGCATCTATCACTAGAGTATAGTGATGTTCGGTAACAACTGCAAAGCACCTAGCACAATCCCTGTCAGATAGTAAGGGCTACAGAAATGTTAGCTATTATTACTATTGCTAGTTATTATTACTATATCGTTACTATTAGAGCAATGGAATATAGTGTTTGGTTTTAGGACTCATTTATCCTTTTAAAAATTATGAAGTACCCTTCTCCACCCCCACCCAAACTTTTGTTGATGTTTATATGTGAAATGTTTTCCCTCTTCATCCAAGCCTTATTGGCTTCCCTTGACTTCTTTCAAATCCCAACTTAAAATCTCATCTTCTACAGGAAACCCTTCCCAACCCCTCTTACATCTAGTGCCTTCCTTCTCTTATTTATTGCTTATTTATCCTGTAGACAGTTTATTTGCATACATTTATTTGCTTGTACTTTTTGTACTGTGCTCTCCCCTCAAATACAGCTCTTATAAACTTTACTGAGCCTTACAATTGGTTTTAATTTTCAATATATACATGAATGCTCTTAGGACTATGGCTAAAATCAGGAGTCATTTATATTTGAACCAAAAAACCCTGAAAACCCCATCTTCCAAATGGAGCTGAAGTTAATAACCACTGGATTATCCTATTGGGAACAGATTGAATGAAATGCCCCTTGAGGTGCATTTCCACTCTTACTAATTAATTAGTAATTAGTAATTAATTAATTATTACTAATTAATCAAGTATTTTGATTAACTGATACATCCCCCAAATCTTGATTATCATTTTACAAAATCACTTAACAAAACTAACTAAACCATTATAATGGAATTTTTCTTTGAAAGTTCAAAAATCAATTATGGCTCATCTGATGCCCCAAGGGCTTAATAGCAAATGGCATGCACCTCTATATTAGTAACACAAAGCAGTTTGCTTGCTCTTTCTTGCACGGCACCCCAACACACCATCTCTCTGCTCCTTGCCCTTGCACAGGCTGCTTTGCTTGCATACAATGCATTCCCACCACATCTCTGCCTGTTAGGATCCCTCACTTCAAGGCTCAGCTCAGACACCACATTCTACATGAAGCCTTTTTAGACTCCTCTCTCCAGTTACAAGTGCCTCTCATTATCTTTTTCTCCATTTTATTTATAATTCTCAGGTACTTGTGTGTAACATAATGCATCCCATGACTACATTTTAAACTCCTAGAAGGTACAAACTATTTCAGGTTTGTTTTTCTTCTGCCCAGGACCCAGCATGATGCCCACAACATAGTAACACTTAATAATTGCTTGGTTTTTGACTGGAAAGAGTTCATTGGGTTTCTCCTTGATAAAATTTTGGGTAATAACATAGGTGGTGATTGAAAGCAAGAAGGATTTTCCTGGATGAGGCAGCATTATTATAGCACAGTGTAGTGAAAAGAATGCTAGGCTTGGTGTCAGGAATACCTGACTTTGAATCTTACATCAGGTACTTACTAAGTAGGTGACCCTGGGTGTCACTTAACCCTTCTTATCCTTAGTTTCGGTACCTGTAAAATGGGATTAATAACAGTACATACTTTACCTGGGTATTATTATAGCATTATCAAATGATATAATACATTTATATATAAAGACTTCAAAGAGTGCTATATAAATGTTAAGTATCATTATTGTTATTATACTTTATTAAAAAATATTAGTATCTGCTAGGGGTAAAGGATAACATATTTTCTTGGATTCCAAGAGGCAATGTGTAATGCTTCTGTAATTATAAATACTGAAAATGGGAAAGATTCAGACCTTGGCTATAGCTGTATATATACCAAATCCTGTTTTATCTTTCAGTGGTCAAATTTTTCCTTATTTGGATCAGGTTGACAGACTGACATGGGACAAACAGAAACTTTATAACTAATAGCATTTTAATTTTTAAACTTGCTACATAGACAAGATCCCCACCAATCAAAGAGGTTCAATGAACAAATTATCCTTTGAAAGTTAATAGCATGAAATGATCAAGATTTAAGTCAGCTATTCTTTTGTCTTCAAGCATTGGGGAAAGTAAGAAAAGGTAGACATAATGTCTCTAATAGTTTCATTTCTTTTGACATATCTGTTTTGCTTTTTTTTTTTGTTTTTTTTTAAGCAATTGGGGTTAAGTAACTTGCTCAAGGTTACACGGCCAGTTATTATTTCTGGGTGTGGTGCTGAGTATCTGAGCCCGGATTTGATCCAGGTCATCCCGACACTGGAGCCGATGCTCTTACTCGCCGAGCCACCTGGCCGCCCCTAAGCAATTGGGGTTAAGTAACTTGCTCAAGGTTACACGGCCAGGTGTTTCTGGGTGGGTGCTAAGTGTCTGAGCCCGGGATTCGATCTCCAGGTGTTCTCAACACTGGAGCCGGTGCTCTTACTCGCTGTGCTACCTGGCCACCCCCTGTTTTGCTTTTACAACAGAGGAACGTTGTAGAATTCACATTATAGAAGACTTCTCCCTGAATTATTTCTTCCCTTAATGTTTTGCTTTCATACATGGTCCTTTAGTTTCATCATTCTTATTTATCAATTGCCATGTAGTTCAAAGCATTAGAATAATCATGTTTGGTTTGAGGCTTGATCACATATTTAGAAAAACATGTGGAAAATTTCCCAACCTCTTTTGATCCTGTTTATACTTTAAAGTGTGAAAGCCAAGCCTATGCTAACTGGACCTACATAGAACACACCTTCATATAATCTGTTCCAGGAATCCCCGATGGATCTAATTCAGGTAAGAGCTATATAATGTTTATTTTTCTGAGACAAAGAACAAAGCAGACTAAAGTACAGAACTATCTGAAAATTTTTGCGTCATTTTTTATGCTGTTACTACTGAACTAATTTTAGATATTGCCTGGTTCTCATTTAATGTTTTTCTTCAGGCCAATAGGGTGGACACAACATGTCCAAAATATAAAAACAACAGCAAAGCCAGAGCTCTTTTCACCTCAGGTTCATGGGATATGTTTCTCAAACAGGTGTTGGTATCTCCTTTGATATATAGAGAGACTGAGGCACAGATGGGTTGAAGCTAACTGAAAGTCAAATGATGACATTAGCACTAGGAGGATTTACTCCTAGAGAGAAAGCATTGCTTCCTCACAAACTCTTGAAAATTCTGCATTACTCATTCCAATGTTTTCAACACAATAGGTGAGAACTCCAGGGCTGGTTCAGAGAACACTGTAGCTGGTTATGCCTGTCTTGCCTTAGACATCTTTCAGAGAGTTCACTGACTAGAGGCAGAATGTGCAGGAAGTAGGTGCGGATCTGAGTTGCTTCTCAGGAAGAGATTCCAGTGATTATTTGTTCATTCTTTAAAAAAATCAAGTGGAAAAGAAAAAAAAAACTGGGCTATTTATGTAGGAGCTGTGAATTCACAGGATCATGGAACGTTAGAGTTGGAAGAAACCGTACATACAATCACCCGATCCAGTCCCTTCATTTTACTAATGAAGACAGGAAGGTTCAAAGAGGGGACTGCTTCAAGATTGGCCCAGATACTATAATTTCGATTGTTAGTGGCAATGATGATAAGCATATATGACTCATTTGGGAAGGACCTTAAAGATTCACTGTTACAGGAGTTTCTTAACCTGGTGTCTGGAACTATGTGTGAAACTGTACTTTGATATGTCTTGTTTCCTTTGTAATCCTATGTACTTTATTGTGTGCATTTAAAACATCATTCTGAGAAGAGGTCCAGAGTCTTCACCAGTCTGTCAACAGAGTCTGTGAAACAAAAAAGATGAAAAACCCCTGCTCTCTGGTCCATATTTTTCCTTTTACACTTGAGAAAGTGAGCTCCTCATTTAAGTCAAGTGAATAAGCATAATTAAGCAGCACTGAAGCAATGAGTGCATCTTTACTTCTTCATTCCCCTCCTGTTAGTGTAGCATCTTGTACATTCTGGGAATTTAATAAATAAGTATATGCTTGTTGAACTGAATTAATTGACTTGTGACTTTCCCAGGTTTATGCCGGTATGTTTGAAAGAGATTTTATATATATATATATAGGGAGAAAGAGACAAAGAGAG
>NW_027186304.1:103770498-103839483 GCF_028583685.1 Petaurus breviceps papuanus
AGAGAGAGAGAGAGAGAGAGAGAGAGAGAGAGAGAGAGAGGGAGAGACAGACAGACAGACAGACAGACAGAGAGACAGAGAGAGAGAGACAGAGACAGAGACAGAGAGACAGAGACAGAGACAGAGACAGAGAGACAGAGAGAGAGACAGAGACAGAGTAAGAGTTCTTAGGATGCTTTAATATCTTTCACTGACCTAAAAGAGAGTTGGATTGAATTTCTTCTTCTCTCTCTTTAGTGTTTCTCAGGATTTAAAGTCTATTACCAATTCTTAACTTCCATTGGCCCCTGATAGGATATTAAGCTAGTTTACTCACTTATGTGCTCTTTGGCTTCAGGCCCTTCACTTGAGCCCAGAGAAGAAAGCTCTCTTTGGAGTTATATTTTTTTTTACCCTCACTATGACTCTCTCACCTAACATTTTCACCTGTAATAGCTGCAAATAGTGATGGCCAAGGTTGGATCTTGTGCCTCCAAGATCTAAATAACTATGTGGAAAAATAAGCAAAAAGTATATTTTATGTATCCATGACCAGGCTTTGGTAAATCAGTTGAGTGAAAAAGAAAAACACCCCAGGAGTTTAAAAATAACAGATGCAGTGTATTTTGTGGTAGCCATAAGAGGAAATTGTAAGTAAGAGGACAGGAAAATCATGCATGATTAATATTTAGGGACAGGAATGGTTAGGGCATGTGCTAAGAGCACCAGGAAGAATCCTTGGTTTAAAGGAGAAATGGCTAATGTGGGGAAATGCTAAACACTCAGTGGAATTTTCAGCAAACCTATTTTAATTGTAAATTAAGGGCTGTCAGTAAAATCTATAGAACAAAAAAGATAGCTGAAAACATGGGGAAGTATAAGAATAGCCTGTTGAGTACTAGGCAGTCATTAGATGCATATGACAGTGAATATAAATCTGCTGAAATATAGATAGGGTGAAATAATTGTGCATAAAACCCTGGGCTCCGCAGAAGGCAGCCAGTCCTCTATAAATAGAAAGCATGCTCAGGCACAGACAGATAAAATCACGAACTATGTTAGTACTTGGGCAAGTGATCATTTATTGGTTGAGTCTTCTAGTCAAGTCAGTGTTTATACTTTACTGTATATGAAATGAGTCAAAAATAGTCCTTGCATGTTACTGTCTTGGATTGATTACATAATGATCAGCAGAGACTGCTGTATCAAATGACCCTTTGGCCGGAGCAGAGGGATTTGTGGTACTTGATATTTTTGTCCTGGGAATATGCTCCTTTTGAAAGTGTTAACATCTGTTATCATATATGATTCTTACTAGGTTGAAAGGGAAACAGTTTAGGGAGACTAATAAGATTTGGTCAAAGACCTCCTCTAGGAAATACTTCCTGGTTTACATCATCCAGCTTTGCTGGTCTCCCTTCAGTGTTCATATCATCCATTTACACCATGCTTTGACAGTATGCTTTTGATGGACTCTTTAAGCTTTTTAATATATGCATAGTCTGTCCCTCTAGCTACATTGTAATTCCTCAAAGGCAGAAGCCACCATGTTTTCAGTTTTGTTTCTATCCAAAGCATATATATATAGTGGGCACCAAATATGCATTTTGTACTGAAGCTGTATAATTGATTATAGTAAAATCAGCCACTCCTGAAGGATTCTAAGATTCTAAGAACCCATTTGGGCATATCCTGAAGTTTGCCATTATGATCCAGAGAGTGATACTTCCAGACTCTCTTCAATTTATTATATATTATACTCTGAAAGTCTCTGGTCATGTCTGATTCTCCTGTACTGACAGTCAAAATCCAAACTGGACATAAAACTTCTTCCTAATCACTTCCTAATCACACTGGCTAATCCTGTATTTCAGCTTTACTGACTCTTGAGTTTTTTCCTTCCTTCCATTTACAATATTATCCCCTGTATTCTTGCTGTTTGCTTTCTAGCTGATATCCCTGCTTTCGGTTTGTCTATATACCCTCCTACCTCACCAAATATGCTAACCTTCTGTGTTAGCTCCTTGAACTTCCCGTCCTTCTGGCCAGATGAGCTTTTTTTTTTTTTCCTCCACAGCGTGCTACAGAGTATCTGGTGTGAGGCAGGCAACCCAAACCCTTACTGCCAAATTAATCATCATAAACTTTTGCTTTCATTATGTCACACCCTTGTTTTAGCTGGTTCCTGGCTGAATCAAGTCCATGCACCTTAGTCTGGGCTTTGAGGCCTTTTGTAATCTCATCTCACCTTGCTTATTGTAGAGCACTGGACCTGGAATCAAAAAGACCTGAGTTCAAATCCAGCCTCAGACACCTATTAGCAGTGTGACACTGGGCAAATAACAACCTCTGTCTGCCTTATTTCCTCAACTATAAAATAGAGCTAAATAATAGCACCTACCTCCCAGGATTGTTGTAAGAATCAAATGAGATAATATTTGTTAAGTACTTAGCACGGTGCCTGATTCTGTATAGTTATTACTTAGTGTCCTCAGCTCTGCTTGGAGCAGTTTCCACACACTAGTCCAACATGTCACATCCCTTCTCACTTTGATGATTTTGCTCATGCAGTTTTCCCCACCTTTCCTCCCTTTGCTCTGCCTGTGCCAAGACCCAACACAAATCTTACTTCTCCTCCAAAGTCTTCACCAGTCACTGCAGTCTAACTCTTCTTTCCCCTTTCCAGACTCCTGATATATTTTAAGGCAGTGTGGATGTTCTAGTCAATGGAGGATTAAAGAAAGACGAGTTAAAACCATCAGTTCCCTTGCCCAAAGCAGTTGGCTTCTGGATGACCAGTGGTGTAATGAGAATGGACCCAGACTGGAAGTCAGACTGCTCGGGTCCGATCCCAGCTCAGACCCTTACTAGTCATGGGAACGTGAGCAAATCACTGAACCTCACTGTTCCCCCTTCCTGAAAAATGAGGTTGTTTTCTCATTTTCAGTGGTGTCTTACTCTTTTGTGACTTCATTTTGCAATTTTCTTGGCAAAAATACCAGAATGACTTGCCATTTTCCTCTCCAGCTCATTTTACAGAGGAGGCAACTAAGTCAAACTGTTTTAAGTGACTTGTCTAGAGTCACACAGTTAGAAAGTGTCTGAGGCTGCTTTTGAACTCAGGTCTTCCCTACTCCAGGCTGGACCACTGTCTACTGCCACCTAGCAGCTCCATAAGTACTAACTATTTTATAGGAAATGTATGCAAAGTTCTTTGTAAAACAATTAAATTGCAAATTGTTATTATTGTTGCACAATTTAGCCCTTAATTGTACTTTGTAGTTATTTGATGCACATATCATTATCTAGTCTTCCCAACAAGATTTTAAGTTGGTGGAAGATAAGAACTTTTGTCTTATACTTCTTGATAGACTTTCACCACTCACAGAACCACGCTGGGCACGTAGGCACCTAGCAAATCTTTAATGTATAATTTGATCTGATTTTCTATATTGGTAGAAGAAAGGAAGAGAGTAGTATTAAAAAAAAAGGAATAAGCCATTAAAGTGCAAAGGACACATAGCATGTAATATTTGACATTACAGGAAGAGACCTTAGGGCTTGTCTAGTCCAAGTTTCTCATTTTACAAATGAGGAAACAGATCTAGACAGGTCCTCTGACACCAAAGCCATTGCAAGACTCTGCCTCCCATTGTCTAATCTTGTGAGCAAAAGTACTGTAGGACAAAAACTTTTAAGTATTTTGTCCTACTTTTATAGCTCACGTTACCTTCTCAAGTGTAATGAAACAAGAGCAAAGAGGCAGATTTCATTCCTTCTTTGGAAAACAAGTAATTATCTGAAGAGAGATGCATTTCTTGCTTCCTGGTTAAAGAAAACAACATAAATCCCAAATGGGAAGGGTTGCATGTCAGTTTTAGCATTTAGGCATTGACTGAAGGCCACACCTATGTGCTTTTTGCTTATATGAATTACAAGTGAAATCAGAATTCAGCTTTCTGGAACAGTGAATCGCCACTCCCTAGCCGGAATTGCTGAAACTGCATTTTTGAAAGAGCATCTATTTCAGCCTCTTCCTGACGTTCAGGCTGTTGTTGCTGTTGTTGTTCAGTCATTTCAGTTGTGTACAGTTCTTTGTCACCCCTTTTGGGGTTTTCTTGGCAAAGAGAGTAGAGTGGTTTGCCACTTCCTTCTCCGGGTCATTTTACAGTGGAGGAAACTGAGACAAACAGGATTAAGTGTCTGAGATCAAATTTGAACTCAGGTCTCCTTGACTCCAGACCCAGGGCTATCCACTGTGTCACCCACCCAGTGGTTGTTGTTTGCCCTTCCTTCTCAAAGAGGACCATGACATCAGGAAGCTGATGCCATGACATGCAAGTGAATTGAATTTAGGTCACGGAGGGCTGTACAAAGTCCCCAGCCTCACTTTCTCCTCCAGAGCCATCTGGGTCCAGTGGCAAGATATAGATCAGGAGGACTGGAGATGGTCCTGGATGCAGTGGGAGACCTTGGCCTTTTTAAGCTAAGGTCTTTAACAAGCCTCAATTTGACTGAGGCAATTCCCATTCAGTGATTAAGGCTAGGTAAGAAATGTAATACAGTATAAAGGCATACATCAAAGATGTTTTCCTGTAGTTCAAGTTCATAGTTTAAAATAGGTGGCATACTTGGAGGAGACATTGTGCCTTTGATCAATCAGCCATCCAAAAAAGTGTCCCCTGTTCATTCAGTCATATGCCAGGCTGTGTAGGGGATACAGAAGAAATAGAGAGGAGAGGAGAGTGAGAGGTCTTGTAGGAAAGGGGAAGCAGACTTTGACCTGAAGCACTGAGGGAGAGCTAGGAGATCTGGACTCTAGTTTCATATCTATGACTTACCAGTTGTGTGACCTTGGGCAAATGGCTTCTGCCCATCAGAAATCTATTTCTTCATGTAGAGCAATAAAGAGGATTATTGGACCAAACGATCTTTAAAGTTCCTTCCAGTTCTGGAATTACCTGGTTCAAAACCCCTGCCTTCCAAAAGCTTGAAATCTAGTGGAAGAAACAAGGGTTCTACACCTGGCAGAGAATGGAGGCAATATGTAATTAAATGCCCAATTGTAAGGCAAAGATGAAATATGTTGTAGGAATTATGAGGAAGTGGAGAAAGTATCACACTCTGTGTGGGGTAAAAAGAAAAAGATGTTTAAAGAACTCTATTCTTTATATGGACATTAGGGACACACAGAGTTTGAATAGTAAACATCTGCTTAGAGAGTGTTCTTTTGCTTTGTTCTTTCTTCATATCTCTTGTGTATATTAGGCTGGGTAATTTATTTTAGCAAGGAGAATTGTGCTCCTATATTATTGCCCTGTTGAGCCCCACTCAATGGCAGCTCATAGCATTAACACTGACACTTCTGTGGTAGGTAGAAAAAACCAACACCATTGCCTCGCTTCCTCCAAATATGCCTGGTATCTAGGACCACACAAGCATTAGAGAGATGTAGGCTCCAGCTTGGTGAGAAATAAATTTCCAAAGGATTACTATCCTGCCATTAGTCCCAAATACTTTGAATTTAACAATCCTTTGCAAGATTACTGTGATTCTTCATCTCTTCCAATATTCGCACTGTGAACCCGCAACCAATAAGTGACAGCGACAGCTAGGTTGGGGTGGGGGGGGGAGGTGGGACATGGGAGCCATGCACAGCTCCCTTGCTTTGTCTATAACAGATGTCTTAAGTCAAGAGAGCATGGCTTCTATCACCTAAAAGGTTCCCAATTTTGTACTCAACCAGATCCTCCATTGAGACACTTTGGTTCTGTTCCTGGTCCAACCTGGGCAGCTATTGTAGGTGCCAGGGCCAAAGTGAGGTTGCTTTGAGTCTGGTGCAGCCTTTACCCCCGTCCTTCATGCCTCTCAGTGGATCAAACATCTTAGTCTATATCTTTAAAAGGGACTAAAGTTAAGGGCGCTACACATCTAACCTGCCCTTTCCTTTCATTATGCTTAGCCCTAAGCTATAGAGAGAGGAAAAGTGGAAGAAGGGAGCAGAATTCAGAAGAGTATGTTCCCAAGACTACCTTTTCATCCCCTTCCCCTCCATACACATACACACTTTCTTACTCTATCCAGAAGGCCTCCAACAAACCTTTCCACCCTTAAACCTGACCTTCACTATTACTGCTGTCTGCCTATGCAATCGTGACTACTCCAATGATTGAAACCAATTTCAGAGATAAGATCAGAAACTTCTACCTAGGCATTCTATGTTTCTTCTCTCCAGTGCAGTACAGTTATATAGCACCTATATAAGACAGAGACAGACAGAGGGACAGAGAGACAGACAGAGACAGAGAGAAGGAAGAAGATCTGAACCTATGATTTCATCAGTATAAGGAACTCCCAGGCAAAGATGCTCCCTAAAGTCGCCTTGAGCACAAGGAAGGTAAGTTACTTGCCTAGCAGAGGTCAGACTTGAACCCAGATCATCTTAGCTTCAGAGCTAACTCACTATTCATTATACCATGCTGCCTTTCAGAAGTACCAAGAACACAATAAGCAAATTAGATAAGATCCAAATGTTCCATGGCGATTCTGAAATAAAATGTTCTTGACCTTGAACAAGTAGATTTGTGGTTTGGCCATGGTCAGCAGCCACGAATCTAACTTTCCTATGACGTGGGTGTGAATGATGCCATCAGAGAAATATCAGATTGACTGGGATTGGGACTGGACCTGTGATGCCACTGGTGAAAGGGCACTACGTGACCGGGGAAACAAGGGTCACAGTCCATGTGTTCTGTTGGCACCTTGCAATACCCATATAATGTTATGAAAATCCTTAGCATGTTGGGGGGATTCCCTGCAGTGAAGTCATAGGCAGACTCATATTCCAACATTCCACTGGTTCTCTGATCTCAAAGATGTGAGTATTGCCTCCAGCAATGTGTACTGTAATCCATCCCTTTCCATTTGGTGTGACTCCCATCCTTAGAACCAGTGGAATGTTGGAATATGTTCTAGCAAAATTTTACTGGCAAATAATTCGGCAGGATAAAGTGTGTGGGGGGTGTGTGCTTACGCATGCATGTGTTTGTGTGTGTGCATGTGTGTAAAATAAAACTGGGGAGTTGATCTGTAAAATTGACCTACAAAACCAGTTTTATAATCTGGTTTATAGCATGAGATCTGTGTTCTCACAGTCATTCCTTGTTCCCAGTGGTTTAAATGGAAAAAGATACTGTGGTCACTGTGCACCCACCACCACAAACCCCTTGGACTAATATAGACCTTAACGGTGACTTGGCCATGTTTTTTTGCCAAGTCATTTTGTGGAATCTAGGTAGTGGTGCCTTATGATATTTATAGCTGCAGTTTTTCATACCTTAGAATAGGGTTGGGTAACTTCTTTCGTGGCAGCCAGCTGGTGAGCATCAACCATTTCCTTAGCATGAGACCAACAAGACAAAACTCAAAACACCTTTAGGGACTTGACTATGCCTCTTGATCTGCTTCTTCCTTTAAAATGGTGTAGGCCATAGGTCGACAACCTCTTGATCCCTGAGTGCTACTGTGGGGATCTGAGATGACCCTAGGTGGCCATCATTAGCCCTAGAGCACAGGCAAAGGAGAAAGAAAAAGAAATAGAACAAAAGGAAAGAGAATCAAAGAGGATGGGAAGGAAGGAGAGGAAAAAATAGCAAGAGAGAAAGAGAAATAGAAAAGAGGCAGGTGCATGTGGTGAATACGGGAAGTACTTCCAGCAGTAGCCACAAATGCTATAAAATGCCAGCATGATCATGAGTGGTTTAACCTTTATGTTGGTCATAAGCAATAGAGCCAGTGGGGGAGAAAGGAATTATTGGACTATTGCTACAATATTAAGAACCTCGAGGAATTTATTTATGGCACTCTGCATTTTGTAGATTTAAGAACTTTTCTGACCAGTTATTACTCCATTTATTCCAGGAACAAAGATTGAAATAATTCCCTACCTTCCCCCTCCCCCAGTTGACAGATGAGTATGCTGAAGCATAAAGTGATGTGACCAGATTAGCTTTAGAACTCTAGGTTTCTGCAGTATTGTAAAATGCTGAACCTGGTTGCTTCCCATAGCCCAGTTTGGCACTCCTAGTTTACCTGACCTTTATAATGGGTTTAGCCAACTCCATGTCCCACCCCAAAATAGAAAAGAAGAGGTCTGCAGGACGTGTTTGGGCCTGCAGTTATGTGGCTGGGTAATTTTGGCTGGATGAGGTCTTTCATTTCCAAATCAAACTGAGTAGGACTCTCAAGCTGGCGGCCTATGAATCAGTAATCCTCTAGCCAAGCAAGGCAAAAAACCTTTTCATTTCTGACTGCAGAGGAAAAAATGAGCTGTCTTTTTTTTGCACTTGATTGCTTTGAAAGCTTTTCATTTAAAGCTTTCGATCATCAGCTATGATGGCAAAAAATGAAACAAAGAACCTTCTCAGTATTAATATTTATTTTCTAAAAACATAAAAACCCCTTGGATCAAAATGAATAAAATAGCCTGCATCATGAAAAGTTTCCATTAAGCTTTCTAAGCTTGTGGATCTGTGGCTAGCCCATTTATAAACTAGATTGTCTGGTAGTGTATTGTTTTTCTGGAACTATAATAGGAAAAAAAGAGTTTAGATGATGCTTCTGCCCATAATAGTATTTGCTGCCAGATCACCCACTGCAAGACCTGTACGTCCAGAAACTGAAGCAGCTTGGCTCGTAGCAACAGGACAGCCCTCTAGGCTACTCTAAGGGTCTTCTAGTCCAACAGAGTATGTATACAAACTTTTATCAGACCCACAGGTCTCCTTGAAATAATTCAGTTCATTATTTAGTAAATGTAGGTACATTTACTAAGTGCCTAAAACAAGTGTTGGGGGGATAGTAGAGGGGGAGAGATAAAGATGAAGATAACTTAGTCTCTGCTCACCAGATATATATGTATAATTTTGTAGGAGACACAGAAAAGGCACACAAATAAGTATAATACAAAGCAGATTATAAAACAAGTGCAGAGGAAGAAGTAGGTAACTGAGAGAGGAGGATGTTCAGCTGGACTTTGAATGGTGAGTAGGTGCAAAGGAGATAACGCATGTACAGTGTTTTGCAAAGTTTCAAGTACTACATAAATATCAGGTTCTATTATTTCAATAAGTGAAAATGGAAGGGAAGATATCCTGGTGAAAGGGAATGGTATGTTTGGAGCTGTAGCGTCATGGAAAGTAAAACACATATACTGAAAATAGCAAGTCGGCTACTTTGCTTGGAGTGCAAGATGTGTGAAAAGAAGTTGTATGAGAGAAGACTGAAAAAGTAGGTTGGAACCAGATTGAGATTTGGGGGGTATATTGAACACTAGCCTAAGGAATTTAGGCTTTATTTAGGTTAGATTCAGGCTGAGTTATCAGCCTTACCAGATACTTATGGTAGTATTTGAAATGGAAAGGGAGGTGGTGACACATGAGAAATGGAAGATCTGAAGAGGAAAGAATGGTTAAAAATACAGGCCAGTTATGAGGTAGAAAGGAGAGAAGTGAGAACTCAAAACAAATTCCTGGGTTGTCTCAATAAATTAAGAGGCAAAGTCATTTGCTGAGCAACATAGGGCTGAGGACTCAAATGGACAAGCCTTATAATAGTCACTGTGGGGAATGTGATAGGAAAACATAGATTTAGAGCTGGAAAGAACCTTGGAGACCTAGCCCCTTCTTTTTGCACATGAAAAAATGGAAGCTGGGAGAAGTCACATGACTTGCCCAGGTTTACATGGGTTAAGTGGCAAAGGCAGGATCTGAAACCATACCCTGTATCTCTATATTCAATGCCACACTTTCCAGAGTGCCCTACTGCCTCCAGTGAACAGAAGGATTACTAAGAAGCAGTGAGACTCCGAATGATGTGAAATAACTTGAGTGTGTCTCCTTTTTAGTAGTGTACTTGACTTGTACAGCATGTACTTGACAGCATGGGAATACAGAGAGTAGATGGTGGGGGTTACTCAGGCTGGGGGATTAGCAAGGTAGGTATGGAGGGAAATCAAAGAGGCAGGGGATTCCAGAATGTCAGGGAATATATTGCTGGTACATCCAAATCCATGAGATAGTTAGACTGGATAGTCAGTCAAGAGAAGATCAAGAGGTTAATACATGGAAGAACAGGGAAAAAATTGAGGGACTGTAAGTCGTAATGAAGACAAAAATGGGGTCATTGAGAGAGAGAGAGAGAGAGAGAAAGAGAGAGAGAGAGAGTGGGGGGAGAGAAGAAGAGAGACAGAGACAGAGAGACAGAGAAAGACTGAGGGAGACAGAGAGAGATAGAGAGAGACAGAGAGGGAGAGAAAGGAACTTATTAGAAGAATTTCAGAGTTCAAGATCTTGGAAGTGGTATAAGGACAGGATAAGGAATAAGAACAAGAACCCAGGAGTGGCCACAGCAGTGTGGCAGCTTGACTTGTTGGTAGGTAATGGATGTGGATCAAGTTGAAGTGAGGGGTCATTAGAAATGAAGACGCTGAGAGACTGTGAGACTAGGGTGTGAGACAAGTTAGCAGTGTATCTGTCAAAATTTTATTGAAGATATCGACAAGGAAGGTGGTGTATGGAAGAAGGGTTACAACATTTGCAATGATAAATAAGTAAAAGTAATCTGAGAAGGGGGAGAGGCCTAACAATATGTGGGGATGAGGGGGGGAAGGTAGTGTCTGGAAAGGCTTTTGGTAGGAAATGACTTGAAAGAAGCTAAGGATTTAAAGAGTGAAATATGAGGTGGAAATGTTTTGGGGTTTTTTTTTGTTTTTGTTTTTACACTTAATACTATGCTTATGTCCACATCCCTTTCACCTTATATATGAAGGGCTCATTTTTACTAAAGATTAAAAACTCAACTTAGCTCAAGGCACTTTGGTCTTCATAAAAAAGTAGACAAGACCATGGAGGCTAGTCATAGAAAGTCATAGAAAGGGAAAAAATCCTGTATCTTACCTTCTTCTTCAATTCTCTATGGAGGCAAGTACCACCAAAGTGGCCCTACAAAGCAATTCACAGTACAAAAAAGTATTTTCTAATATTTTTATTTGGAGACAGACATTTCTAGCTATACCTACTTATGTTTCCATGGGCCATTGTTTTGCCATTTCGCTTTTCTGTGTCATTAAAACATTTGATAAGCATTTTGATTCAGCATCTTTATATATTTTGAAGGAAAAGGGAGAGAGAAAAAAAGGGAAGGAAGAATTAATACTGTGATGGATCCATGGTTTTGTTGCTGTGGGTCCTCCATCTAATGCAAATCTCACCTCTCCTTTACATTCTCATCTAATCTTTCTCATTTAGATTTTCCTCAAAAACTCCATAAAAGAGCTTTCTAACATATTAGAAGCTTTCCTCTTACTCACAGGATTATAGAAACAGAGTTTGAGGAAACTTTAGGAGACATCCAGTCCAAATCAGTAATTTTACAAATGAGGAAACTGAGGCTCTGGATGGTTAAGAGATTTTCTTGAGGTTGTACAGAGAACAAGAATCAAAGATAGGATTTGGACCCAGATCCTCTGACTCCAGACCACTTATTCTTTCCTATGGTACCATTACACCGTTTAGGCTACCTGTTGTCATCTTTCATTCTTGCTATTTTATTAGACCACCTCCTTTCCCCCCTCATACATGTCCTCAGCACTGGATTTTTAAAAATTCTCCTTCTTGCTATCTATGTCATAATCCAAGTCACTGATAAAAATAATAAACAGAATGAAGACAAGGACAGGATTCTGGGGCCTCCTTTCACTTTGACAATGATTTTTAAATGACTATTTTGGTTCAGGTCATTAATCAGCTCTGAATATACGCGACTAAATTATCATCTAGCTCACAGCTCTCCATATTCTCCACCAAGTCAAGAAAATACTGAGACTGTCAAATGTTTTGCTATATTGATGATATAACATTCAACTAAATTCCATTCAACCAACATTTATTAAGCACTTATTACATGCAAAGCCTTGTGCTTGGTCCTAGGGATTCAAAAAGGAAAGTCTTTACCTGATTCAAGGAGCTTCATTCACTGGCATTCATCTGAGTTACCAGTCTTACATGATATGGAGACTTATCCTAGATTATAAAACCTGATTACTGCTTCCTTTTCTGAATGTTTACAACTCAACCCTTTAATAATCTATTCTAGAAGTTGTCCAAGGAATGAAATCAGGCAATCTTTGTATTTATTGTCAATGTCAATTCTCTTTTGGACATTTTCCTCCTATACTTTCTAGCTTGAAAATAATTTTCATTTATGGTAGTTCTGCTTTCTCTCCATCATTATGACGTCCATTCTACTACAGACACCAGTGCCCTTTGAAAAGCTAAATAAATCCTTCTTATTGTCCTTAACATTTGTAACTTTTCCCAGTTCTTTCTGATCTTTTGAGTTCTTGAAATTATTCTTACATGAATATGTCAGTCTCTTCTATTCATTCTTAGTTATCATCTTGGTTACATCTTCTATTCATTCATGTCTGTCTCTGTAGACAGCCCCCTCATTTCTTCTCTATTGGAATATCTTGTCCTTACCTAAAACCTTGAGACAGTCTGGGAAGAATATAAGAGGGTGGAGAAGAAAAGAGCTATAAACTGTGAATAACTCAAGTTCTCTAAACAGCTCTTACTGTCACAAGAGTTAAACACTGCTTAGGTCATTGAAAATACATACACTACTTCAGAGCTGGAGGGTGTTCCCAAAGTAAGGATCTTTACTCAGTATGTAACAGGAGCTCAGAATGTGTATCCTGGCATTGTAAACACTCTAGTATGTCTTGCTTCTTTTACAAAGGGCTTTTAAAAGAAGCTCTGGCAAGCCATCTTCTGCAGATGGCTAACAGAGATTTCTTCCAATTTTAACAGTGCTTCTGCATAGACTGATACCCAAATCCTGTCTGTCCTTCACAGCCCGGCTTCTCCTCTTTCTTTGACTACTCCCTCAACCCTAATCACTCTGCATCCCCCCAGAATTCTGACAGTACCATTTATATCACAAGGTAGCACTCAGTCAATCAGTAAGTTTTATTGTTAACTGTATGGCAGACATTCTGCAGACCCTTGGATTATGAAGACAAAAAATCCATTCCCTCAATGAACTTTAATTCTATTGGGAGAGACAGCATGTACACTTTCAAGTCTAATCATAGATTCCCAAAGTGGGCAATACTGCCCCCCTGAGGGTGCTGGAACAATCCAGTAGAAACCTTGGGTGCAATTGGGGGTGGTTGAATAAGGGGGTGGTGGAAGCATAAGGAAAGAAGAAAAAATAATTTGAAAAACCATTCACATATGTTTCCTCTGTTGTGTAACAAAGTTAAAGTAGTAGTGATTATGTTATTTTCCAAATAAACACACAAAATGCAAGTTATAACCAATCAGTGGTCAAGTCTGCTGACAGGTCTTAACAAGCAAGTGTTGGCAGGCTAGTGTGTCACACATTGTCAGGAAGTCCAGCATGCATCAGCAGGAATATGTGCATGCAATGACTTGTTTACAATATATATGGTTACATGATACAATATCACATCATCAAAATTTCAATGCAGGAAAAACCCCACAAATTTAATAAATTATTAAATTTAAGATGTATCTTTTTTTTAAGATTTATATTTTTTGAGATGTTGCTCATTTTTAAAAAACATCAAAAGGTTAAAGAAAGTAGATTTCCAGGGGAGTGCTGAGTAATTTTTTTTAAAGGGAGTAGTACACCAAATAAGTTTGGGAACCTTTGGACTCTAGAAAAAATATATACAAAATCTGGCACTATTGCTTCCCATTTGCCAGTATTCTATTCCCAGCAGGGTTGGAAATACCTGATATTTTTTCCCAGATATCCAAAGTACCTCTATTACTGAGTAGCAGAAATGGAATTCAATCAATTCTTGATGAATAGATTGTTGTTCATTCTCAAAGAGGACTGTGACATCAGGGAGGTTTATGTCATGACATGCAAGTGAATTGGATTTAAGTAAGAGAGGGTTGTGCAAAGTCAATAGCCTCACTTTCTCCTCTGGAGGCTTCTGAGTCCAATGGCTAGATATAGATCAAGATGACTAGAGATGGCCCCAGAATGGATATGAATGGATAGACTTAGGCCGTTACCTCTTTCAACTGTAGACTGTTTAGTATCAAGGAAGTGAAAAGAGCCCAAACCCAGGCTGTTTTAGGAAAGCTACACTTTTAATGGCATAACAGGCAGTGAGTAGAAAGATTCAATGGATATGGGCGCAGAGAGAAAGGATAGCATTGCAAATTGATTTATTGTTTTTTAAGTGGTGGGTTCATGTTTTTCCATTTCTTTTCATTGCGTCAAGTCTCATGACTTTTGCTATCCCCAAATCCTCCATAAACGTGCTGCAGTTCACTTCCCTCCCCCTCCACCCCAGTTTTCTTCCCCTCCATGCCTGGGAACCTGCCCTTTAAATTTGACATGGCTGGGGTTTTAATCACTGCTCAAAGACACAGTGGCAATTTCACAACAAAAGAGGGGGGAGGAGTTTTGTTTTCTACTCTGATTAGGAAGGAGAGCAACTGTTCTTTCTTTGCCCCATGGGGCCCATTCTTGGCACCAGGCTATAGAGACCTCAAACTTGGTGTTGCAACATCCACCAGGCCCAAAGTCAGACTGGGGCTCCTCAAAGGTGAACTGCAGATGTTTGGAGAAAATTCTAAAAACTTGTTTGTGAGATTCTCAACCTCCCATTTTAAAACAACTATATAGTGTTGCTCTCCTTGGCACAGCGTCTGGGAATGTTGAAGCTCGGCTTTCTCAGGATCTTGGGCAGGTAAATTGTTCCTTCAGATTGTGCTGTAATCAGTAGTGGCAATGGAAATTCTTTACCCTGGGAACAATACATCTATACTTATACATCATTTGTACTACAGTATAACGATGGTATATTGGAGGGGCAGATAAGCCCTGGAACTATATTGCAAAGCTTCTGCAGTCTCGGCCTCTTCTCATTTCCACCTCTGGTTACAATTTGGGACTATTTACATCTCTAAACAGCAATTCTGAGCTTTTTAATTCTGGGGACTTCCCTATTAAATCACCTGCCAGATGTTTGAGGATCCCAGGAGAATTCAACCAAATTCCTTCACTGGTGCCACTTTTGAACCCAGCCAGCTTACACCTGTGCAAACTAGTACAAACTCTATGACCCCAGTCACCAGAAAGGTTGACTAGCTTCTAAATCTTCCGTGGAGGTATCATGGCCTAGGGCTGTAATATCAGAGTTGATTTGGTTCCCAGTTCTAACACAAATTTACAGTGTGAACTTAGGTAAATTCTTAATCATTAAATGCCTAGATTGAAACTTGCTAGAAGTCCACGTCACAAAAAGTGTTCACCCTGGGCTCAGCCACACCTTGTTAATGCTAGGAGGTGATTTAGAAGTCTCCCTCCTTATCTCTGCCACTTAGAATCTATGGCTTCCTTCCAAAATCAGCTCAAGCACCCCCCTCCTTGCTGCTAATCCCTCACTCCTCCAAAAATTCCCTTGTATTTATTTTTGCACATATATTGAATATACTTACATGTACATTCTGTTTTCCCCAGTAGAATGTAAATTCCTTGTGGCAGAGACTATAGCATTTTGGTATTTATATTTCTGGCACTTAGTATAGTGCCTGACACATTGTAGTAACTAATAAATGTTCATTGCTTAGATTGAATGAACCAGTTTTTCACTTTTAAATCATCCTAAAGCCTTCCCATGGAGTTTCAAGATTCTATTTGTGCCATAATTTCAGTGTTATAAACCAATGGATAGTCATTAAGCAACTAATATACAGTGTAGAAGATAGTACTTAACAGTAACATAGTAGGACCCAGAGGGCAGGATCAGAAGCCGTAGGTAGAAGTCACAAGAGGTTCCCTTTGGATTGAGGTAAGGAAAGCTTCCTAACAAGTGAAGTAGGATTAGCTGCCTCAGGAGGTAATGGGTTCTGGGATGTTGTGGAATAATTAGGTGTGTCAACCAATCAAGACAGAATGGAGTAGAGCATTTTTTGCATGTTTATTGAAAGACTCCAAAGGGAAGGTCACTTGGTTTAGCAGCATGCATCTAGGTGAGTGGGAGATATGCACAACAATGGAAGGGTAATCAATCTGAACCTCCTTTTAATGGGGCCAGGCACAACATTAGAGCAGCCCCTCATGCCCCTTACATGGATCTGGGATTTACATCTCCAAACTCTGATAGTCCAGTAATCCCCCGGGAGAGCTCCAGACACATTTGACATATTATAGTAAGGATTTCAATGAGGATTTTCAATGAGGGTTGGGCTAGGTGGCTGCTGAGGACCCCTTTCAACTCTGAAATTCTTTGATCATATGGTTCTGTGCCTTCTGTCAGATGGGACAAGGACTAATACCTCCAAAGAGAAGGGATAGCAAAGGGATTCAACCAGGGACAGAATCTCTCCAGTTAATGAGTTTAATTAATAAAGATAGAGGGCGGCTAGGTGGTGCAGTGAGTAAAGCACCGACCCTGGAGTCGGGAGGACCCAAGTTCCGTTGTGGCCTGAGACACTTAACACCCACACACACACAAGATACTAGCTGTGTAACCTTGGGCAAGTTACTTAACCCCAATTGCCCTCCAAAAGGCAAAAAAAAAATTAATAAAGATAACTTAAAGGAAGGATTCTGCTTCATTGTCATATTATTCCGTTGGACCTGCAACTTTCACAGATGCTCATCACATTTTACTACCATGGCTTACACAAAATTATGTACTTTCCCTCCCCCGCGCCCCCATAGTTTAACTAAAATGAAAAGGGCATTTGGAATATCAAGTTTAATTTACCATAATTTAAATGTTTTCAGCCAGTAGATACTTGTTAAGTATGTGTTACACATAAGCCACAGTGAAGACATTGTACAGAGAAATTTAAGGCATAATCCTTTCCATCCATCACACACTAGTTGGAGAGACACATATGTCCACCTAAAACATAACTAAGAGATACCAATATGAAAAAAGTTCCAAACTGGCAGTTCAGACAGCAAGTATATTAGGTGGGATAATTTTTAACTGTGAAAGACTTCATGAAGGAAGTAAGACTTGAAGGAGCAAAAAGAAGGAAGGAAGGAAGGAAGGAAGGAAGGGAGGAAGGAAGGAAGGAAGGAAGGAAGGAAGAAAGGAAGGAAGGAAGGAAAGAAGGAAGGAAGCAAAAAGCATTTATTAAGCACCGACTATTTGTTAAGCAATTTTATAAATATTATCTCATTTAATCCTCAAAACAACCCTGAGAGGTTAGCGCTATTATTATCCCCATTGTGTAGTTGAGGAAACAGAGGCAAACAGAGGTTAAGTGACTTACCCTGAATCATACAGCAAACAAGAATTTGAGGCTAGATTTGAACTCAGGTCTTCTTGACTCTAGACCCAGCCCTCTATCCACTGGGCCACCCTAACTGCCTCTAAACAGGATTTAGATTGAAAAAGAGGGTCACTGTGCAATCTGTAGTGATATCAGGAAGAAGAACCTTGCCCAAGGCTTCTTTGGGGACAGTCTGATTGGCTCTGTGTCATCATACATGGTACTTTTAAATACTTTAGATTCAGAGCTCCTGGCTTTTCATTTATTTATTTATTTATTTTGTTTCTTCAAGGTGACTCTTTTTGGAAGTACATAAATGCTTGTGATGATGAACATAAGAATAGGTAAAAGGATTAAATATTCATAGACTGAATTCCTCTGCTCTGCAGGCAGGGATTTCTGGGGTTAGAATTTGTCCAGAACAAGGATCTTCAGGCATCAGGATCATTCAGACAGTAACCAAAATTTCTGGCACAGCCGCCTAGCAATCTTAGTCAGGCCACAGGGGTCATCGTGCTTCTCATAATAAAGTGGTCTGTGCCAGGAGCAGGTCAGTGAGCACTGCTGCTGGTGCAGTTGCCAAGGAAGATTTGAGTTGTGTGAATACGTGTGTGTGTGTGTGTGGAATATACAAAATTGTCACAGAGGGATGGAAGGTGAGGTGCAGGTAAAAATAGTAAAGAATTAAAAATTTACGTGTACAAATATCATTTACCACCCAAGTTAAGCATTGGTGAAATAGTTACGTCTTGAGTGTGCCCCTTTCTTTCTGTTCTTTTCTCTCTCTTTTTTCTTTTTCCCTGTATCTTGGTAATGGAATCATACACAGTAACAGGATGTTAAAACTGTAAGAAGTCTATAGGGACCATCTAGTTCAACACCTTCATTTTACAAATGAAGACACCAAGGCCCAAAGAGTTGAAAGAACTTGGGAATGTTCTGCTACTTGTATGGAGAACTCTTGCCAGTGTCTGCCAGAGCATTATTTAGCCCTGTCTCAGTAATAAATACCCAATGCCAAATGAATGGTTCAGCTACATCTTAGGTCAGCTTCATTTCATGGTTCATCAACAGATTTTTCAGCAGCAGAATTTCTCTTGAAAATTCTTCTGCTGGGTTGGCTTTTTAGATCTCCCTCCTTTTATCTTCTAATTTGAATCATTGACCTAGTTTTCCTTAGTTCTGTATTTC
Organism: Petaurus breviceps papuanus; assembly: GCF_028583685.1. NCBI lineage: Eukaryota > Metazoa > Chordata > Mammalia > Diprotodontia > Petauridae > Petaurus > Petaurus breviceps. Next base: position 103,789,002 of record NW_027186304.1, read on the forward strand.
TTCATTTTCCCCCAGTGGCATACAAGTGACTACATTAACCTCATCTCCTATAAGAAAATTATTTTTCAATTTTTTTTTATATATCCTGACACATGCTGGTTTAAAAAATGTGGTATTCATCTAATAATGAGCCTCTCCCCCACCCAATCTGTTCCTGAACCCTTTCATTAATTCAGTGGTTCATTCATTCAGTAAGCATTTATTGCTTTTTTTGGAGGGGTGAGGGCAGGGCAATTGGGGTTAAGTGACTTGCCCAAGGTCACACGGCTAGTAACTGTTAAGTGTCTGAGGTCAGATTTGAACTCTGGTCCTCCTGACTCCAGGGCCGGTGCTCTAGTCACTGTGCCACCTAGCTGCCCCTCAGTAAGTATTTATTAAGGGCTTGCTTACTCAGTGTTGAGGAGACAGAGACAAAAATAAAGTGGTCCTTGCCTTCAGAGTATTCACATTCCACTAGAAAGGAGTGAACTAAATAAATTTTGAAATAAGTAAGTACAAAATACATGCAAAGTAGATCCAAAATAATTTTGGGGAAGGGGAAGAGGGCCCTCACAACTTGACCTCTTGAAGCAGATGGCACTTGAACTGAACCGTGAAGGAAGGGAGGCATTCCCCTAGTTGTAAGTTAGGAGGATGTGCATGGAATTGGAGTCTGTAACTCCTACAAAGACCCTGATCTAAGTGATAGAAGGTCATGTATGGAAAACATCAGGTAGAATGATTTGGTTGAAATGTAGAATGTTCGAAGGACAGAAGCACACAGTAAACCTGGAAAGGGAGGCTCAGGGCTTTAAATGGCAAACAGGGGTTGTGTTTTCTCCTGGTAGCACCAGGGAGTCCTTGGAGCCAGTCTTGAGCTAGGGAGTGATATGGTCAGACCTGTGCTTTAGGAATATCACTTTGGGAGCTGGGGGGTTGGGGGGGAAGGGAGAAAGGGGGTAGTTTGGAGAGGGGAGAGAGACCCGATGGCAGGCTCCTAACCTGTCCTGCGCTCCCAACATGAGAAACAAAGGAGAGACACACAGTTCCCAGACCTGATTCCAACCATTATGCAAATTACTTAACAGCCTGCAAATGATTTTACAATGAGGGTTTTCTGAGAAAGTAATTTCCATTCTCCTCACTCTGGCCCTCCTTCCAAGTTCAGAGTAATAACGCTACAAACAACATGATATTAATAGGCAGCAGACCATGCTGATTTTTAAGGGTAAACTGAAAGCCTGGTCTGAAAAGAGAAAAAACAAGTGTGGCATTACCAGGACGTGACTGTTTCATTAATGTGCGCACTTGTTTTGTAAATACTATCTGTCCTCACGTATTTCTAATCTTGCATGATTCTCACCTGCCCCACCTCCTCCATCAGTTTTGTGTATTCCAGGCACATACATGCCTTCCTCATCTTGAAGGCAGTGGCAACTGTGATAAAGTGAGTTGATTCCCATTGACCTGCCCCAGGCACAGATGACTCTATCTGAGAAGCACGATGACCCCTGTGGAATGGCTTGAGATTGCCAGGAGGCGGTGCTAGCTGCATTCCAGCCCCTGGTTTCCAGTAGTTCCGTGAACTCAGAGGATCTCTGGATCACCATCATTTCAGCAGTGTGGAGGCTTTCCACCTACTCACTGCAAGACACACCACCCAGAGGCAACTCAGCCACCGCAGGGCATATGCTCTTGGTCACCTATTGACATTTGGGCAGACTGTTATTTCTGAGGCTGACTTAGAGCAAGTTAGCTGTGTACAGTTTATTTTCATAGACAAACCAATGAATTTAGATTCTGAAAATTAACAGCCTGGTTTTTGAGAATCAGCAAAAAGAAGAATGTAGATATTTAAGATAAAACTTTTATGGGCTATGTGATGAGTGCCTGTGTACTTAGAAAACAGACTGAATTTGAACTCTTGGCTGAACAAATAAGTAAGGTCTCTGTTTTGAGTCTGCTGCCCAGAATTTTATATTGGCCTGTCTCCCTACATTTGTTTCATGTTCATAGGTTGAAGAAGTTGACTATTTTGATGAAATCTGGTACGTTACAAAAGGAATGCAAGATGCACCTTAATTTCTATTAGGGCCTTAGTTCATCACTTTGGATAAGCAGAGCTGCTTAAAGTTTTGGAAAAGGCATTACTTCTTTAATTTTTAATTGACTTCCATGAAGTTGATTTGTAGTAGAGATTACAGAGAGATATGATTGTTTAGAGTGGTGTCTGTATTTCCCAGGACCACCATTTAGGCAGTTTGTGGTGGAAAATGAATGCTTGATTCTTTGGGAATATTTGTTTCAATCAAAAGAAAAGAAAAATCAAGGAAGGGATTGTCTAAGTTGAGTAGTAAAACTTCCTGAGGCCTAAGAAATAGGATGGTTTTCCCTTTGGGGAGACAAGAAAAAGTGTTGTGCCATGTTAAACTGAGTGATAATGCTCTTAACCCTGAAATCTGTTGAGCTTTCTGTTATCTAATGCATTTGCTAAGTGAAGTACCCTTGGACCCTACCAACAGAACAGAATTGTGTATCATTCTTAATAATTTACTTGCTTTATAACATGGCCTAAGTAATTTAGCATTTCATTGTATCATCTCTTTCACTTAGTAGAGAAATGTAGAACAAATCTCATCTCAGCCAATGGATTATAACAGAAAAATGTCTAAGCCTCTTCTGATGTCCCACTTAGATAGACAACCTTAGGAAACTTAAAGATAACCTAGTGCAGCATCTTCATTTTTCATGTAAGTAAACCAAGAAGGTAGCTGACTTACCAAAAGTCACATTGTGAGTTCCTGGCAGTTCAAAAATATCCAAGGCAAGAAAACATTAGTATAATCCAGTATAACCACTATATCTTGTATAATATAGTGAATAAAGATCTGGACAAAAAAATTAATATAAGGAATGAGCTAAGATTTTCTGTCCCATGGCACAAGATATAGAAATGATGGGCCAGGAACAGAGTACATCTGATAAGGGCAGAAAGCCTGCTGACCCTAAAGAGTTTTAAACTAAAAAGAGGAAAAATAAAAAGATACAGAAACAGAGCTACAAACCCATAGAATAGAGATCCATTGTGTCAAATTCAAATAGACATGGGGGCCACAAAACTAAGTTAGGATCCCTGTGGGCCAAGCATTGATTTAGAAAACCACACATATTTATATATTTCTTTTTTTAATTAACATATAGACACATTAAGATCAGCCAGGATCTACATTTTAATGTTTGGGGCTACCTGCATCCCACAGGCCATGTGTTTGACACCCCGGATTTAGATGACCACTAGTATGACATGGGAAGAAGACTCTGAGTAGAGGTATTTCAATGTGAACATAGGATAGTGACCAAGAAAGGGGGCAGAGCCTGTATTCATCGACTGAGATATCATTGTGCCTTTGTACAGAGCATGAGTCATCTTAAAAGTGGGGAAATATAAATTACCTCAGAGGTATAATTGAGGCTTGGTTGAATACAGCTCATGACTGGAATAAAGCAACTAAAGGCAGGAGAAATAGGTTATTAAGCAGACAGGTAGGTGGGGTAGCATTGTCCATAAAGAATGTATTTGCAAAGATGAATCTGAGGGAGGATGGCACATGTGGGTGAGTATCAAAGAAGGGAGATATGGAGGTGGGAGTATGCTACAGGCCTCCAGACCAGCTGGGAGAATTGGATGAGTTCCTGATAGAGATCAGAAAACTGGCACTGAGGTAGTACATAGATATAATATGGGACTTCAGCCACTGAGACATCTGCTGGACATCTCGCTCTGCTGCAAAGCAAGGTAGCTGATAAATTCTTGACTTGGTCTTCCTAATAATTTCATCTTTCACAAGGGGGAAGAGATGACAAGAGGATGATTATTTTGATCCTGATGGTGATAATTAAGGAAAAACTGGTTAGTAAAGTAGAAATGTCAGAAAACTACCACTATATTATCTTAGAGCTTATGGATAGGAATGGATAAGGAGGGGTCCTTGGCAATAGTGTGATTTGTACCCTGCCTCTATGAGAATTTAACTTTCAAAGAATTCAAAAGTAGGATTCATGGTATCCCATGGCCTAAGACTAGAAAAGGGAAATTACTAAGAGATCATGGGCAGGATGAAATTCAGGTGGGATATTAGATAGAGAAGTACAGCATTAGAGATAGAACATTTACTAAGGTCTTACTGTGTACCAGGTTCTGCACTAAGCTTATCGAGATGGAATGACGGTGAGAAAGGAAAGGGGTCCACTGATGTGGCTACGTGGGAACCTCATCGACAATCTCATATTTTTAAGGGGGGAAGGCAGGGCAATCAGAATTAAGTGACTTGCCCAGGGTCACACACCTAGTGTCTGAGGTCACATTTGAACTCAGGTCCTCCTGAATCTAGGGCCAGTGCTCTATTCACTGCACCACCTAGCTGCCCCAACAATCTCATATTTTTAACGGGATATTTATAGGAGAAGGAAGTAAAGGCAAATTAAAATAATAACTAATAATGAAAATAGTCAATATATGATGATAACAACTAACATTTATATAGCACTTACTGTATACTAGGTACTGTGCTAAGCTCTTTTTTTTTTTTTTATTCAATTGGGGTTAATTAACTTGCTCAAGGTTACACGGCTAGTTATTTCTGGGTGTGGTGCTGAGTGTCTGAGCCCGGGATTTGATCTCCAGGTCATCCCAACACTGGAGCTGGTGCTCTTACTCGCTGAGCCACCTGGCCGCCCCTGTGCTAAGCTCTTTTTAATTATCACATTTCATCCTCACAACAACCCTGGGAGGTGGTTGTTATTATTATTCTCATTTTATAATTGAAGCAACTGAGACAAACAAAGGTTAAGTGATTTGTGTAGGTTTGTACAACTGGTACCTGTTTGAGGCTAGATTTGAACTCAGGTCTTCCTAACTCCAGGTCCAGTGCTCAATCAACTGTGCCACCTTGCTTCCCCTAACACATATATAATCTCATTTGATCCTTGCAATGCTATTATTATCCTCATTTTGCAGATAAGGAAACTGAGGCTTAGGAAGATGAAGTGATTTGCCCAGGGTCACGTAGCTAAAAAGCACATCAGAGGTGAATTCGAACTAAGGAAAGCCTTTCTGACTCTTATGCTCATCATGCTCTATACATTCATCACCCAGCTGTCTAAGGAAGAATGCAGTCACACTGACTGGCGTTGACAGCATGCATTAAGGTTTCAAAAGTGCTTTACCTACCATCCCTCACTGGATCCTCCTGACAGTCCTGTGAAGTACATTTTGTAAGAAGAGTATCTGAAGTTTAAAATGAACTGAAGTTTGTGATAAATGTTAAGAATAATAAAAAGGGATTTTTAAAATAGATGTTAAAAGCAACAGGAATGACAACAAATATTTAGAAAGATCAAGGCCTGCTTGCTGTGCCTGCATCATGTGAATGGAATGATAACAGATTACGGAACAACTCCACCGCTTTGGTTTGGGAAGGACAGTACAAAAATGGTGAACAAGGAATTGAAACCCAAAACAAGGAAGGAAACAGCATGAGAGTCCCAAGTTGCCCTCAATGAGTCCATGCAACCAGGCTTTGATGAACAGCATCACAGGACATTGAAATAACTTGCAAATCAGATTGTTGAACCATAAACAGTGATCTTCAAGGAACCTTGGAAAGTGAGAGAAATGCCAAATGACTGAAGACAAGCAAATGATTTTTCATAAAGGGTAAGAAAGTGAATACTTAAAACTATCAACTATTAAATTTGACTTTGATTCCTGGTAAATTCTAGAACAGATCATCAGAGTGATGGTTTATCAGCAATTAGAAAGGGAAAAGGTAAACACGAAGAGCCAGCATGGGTTCATTAAGAACAAATCTTATCATACTAACACCAACTTCACTTGCTTTTTTGATCAGGTTACTAACCTAGTAAATAAGGGAAATACCAGGAATATAGTGGATTTCAGTACAGCATTTGACATAACCTCTTATATTACCTTTATGGGCATAAAGGATCAGAGGACTTGGGATATGATATTCCAGAGGGCAAAAGAGCTAAGATTATAATCAAGAATCACCCACCCAGCACAACTGAGTATGCTTCTTCAGGGGAAGAAATGAACATTCAATAAAATGAGGACTTTCAAACTTTCCTGATTGAAAAAAACAGAGCTGAATAGAAAATCTGACTTGCAAATTACAAGATGCAAAAGAAGCATAAAAAGATAAACAGTAAAGAGAAATCATAAGGGATTTGATAAGTTTAAACTATTTATATTCCTACATAGGAAAATTATATTTACAACTCCTAAAATCTTTCTCATTATTAGGGCAGTTAGAAGGAGTATACATAAACAGAAAGCAGAAGTGTGAGCTGAATGTGATGGTATTCTTGTCTAAAAAAATAAAATTAAGGGATGAGAAAGAAGAATGCCCTGGGAGAAGAAGAAAGGGAGAGGTAGAATGGAATAAATTATCTGACATAAAAGAGTCCTGAAAGAGATTTTACAGTGGAGGGGGAAATGGGGAAAGCAGGGAGGGGAGCACATGAACCTTACTCTCATCAGAATTGTCTGGAAGAGGGAATAATATACAAACTCAGTTGAGTGTAGAAATCTATCTTATCATACAGGAAAGTAGGAAGGGAAGGGGATGGGGGGGGTAGAGATGATAGAAGAGAGGGCTGTTTGGGGGAGGTAAAAGAAGCAAAACACTTTTGAGAATAGATGGGGTAAAAAGGAGAGAGACAAATGGGAAATAGGATGGAGGGAAACACATAATTGGTAATCTTTACTGTGAAAAAAATTTTTACAGTGAGTTTCTCTGATGAAGACTTTGTTTCTCAAACATATAAAAAACTGACTCAAATTTATAGAAATAAGAGCCATTCCTCATTTGATAAATGATCAAAGGATATGAACAGGCAGTTTTTAGACAGAGTAATCAAAGCTATCTAAAGTCATATAAAAATTCTCTAAATCATTACAGAATGCAAATTTTATAGTGTTTTTAATTTTTTTTATTTATTTGGTACTTAATTTTCCCCATTTACATGTAAACAACGGTTTTTAACATTTGTTTTTAAAACTTTGAGTTCCAAATTCTCTCCCTTCTTCCCTCTCCACCCCCCCATTGAGAAGGCAAGCAATTCCAAATGTGTAGTCATGCAAAACATATTCGTAATAGTCATGTTGTGAAAGAAAACATAGATTAAAAAAAACCTCAAGAATTTTTTAAAAACTCAAGAAGAGAAATGCAAATTAAAACAACTCTGAGCAACCCTCTCATACTTGTTAGATTGACTAATATGACAGAAAAGGAAAATAAGAAATGTTGGAGGGGATGTGGGAAAATTAAAACTAATGTATCATTGGTGAAGTTGTATACTGATTCAGCCATTCTGGAGAGCAATTTGGGACTATGCCCAAAGGGCTATACAACCATGTATACCCTTTGGTCAAGCAATACTACTACTATGTCTATAACCCAAAGAAATTAAAAATAAAAAGGAAAAGGACCTATGTGTACAAAAATATTTTTAGCAGCTCTTTTAGTGGTAGCAAAGAATTGGAAATTGAGGGGATGTCCATCAATTGGAGAATGACTGAACAAGTTGTTGTATATGATTGTGATGGAATACTATTGTGCTTTAAGAAATTATGAACAGGATGCTTTCAGAAAAAAAAAAAAACATGGAAAGTCTTATATGAACTGATGCAAAGTGAAATGAGCAGAACCAGGAGAACATGGTACACAGTAACAGCAATATTGTATGATGATCTACTATGAATTAACTTAACCATTCTCAGCAGTACAATGACCCAAGAAAATTCTATAGGACTTATGGTAAAAGGCACCATCTTCAGAGAAAGAACTGATAGAGCCTGAATGCAGATCAAAGATACTTTTTCTTTATTTTCTTGGTTTTTTTTCAGGGTGTATTCTGTGTTTTCTTTCACAGAACGACTTATATGAAAATGTGTTTTGCATGACTATACATGTATAACATTTCAAATTACTTGCCTTCTCAGTGGGGGGAGGGTGAAGGGAAAGAATTTGGAACTCAAAATTTGAAAAAGAATGTTAAAATTGTTTTTACATGTAATTGGGGAAAATATTAAATATATAAAATATCTTTATGGACAAAAATGAGAGTAGTGATTATTTGGGTTTTTTTGTTTGTTTGTTTGTTTGTTTTTTTTTTGCAGGGGGAAGGTAGGGCAATTGGGATTGACTTGCTGAAGGTCACACGGCTAGTTTTTTGTGTTAATTGTCTGAGGCTGGATTTGAACTCAGGTCCTCCAGACTCCAGGGCCAGTGCTCTATTCACTGTATCCCCTAGTTACCCCAAGAGAGTAGTGATTATTCTCCCATTTGATCCTTACAGATCCTTGGTTTCAGAATTATTTAATTGATTGGATCCAAAAAATATTGATTACTCATTCAGTGTCAACTTGGACCAAAGTTTCAAGTTCAGTGCATCATGATTCTGTCTTTTTTCCCTATTCTATTCAAAATGTTTATCAACAATTGAATGAAGGAATTGGTAGCATGCTTGTCAAGTGGCAGATGACACAAATCTGAGAGAAGTTAGCTAATAATTTAATAATAACAGAGTATGGTTCTGGAAAGATCTCAAAAGTCTGAAAAAGTGGGCCAATTCTGATAAACTGAAATTTGTTTATTTCTATTTTTCAAAGATTCATATTATCAATTTGGATATTTCTTCCATTGAAAAACATCCCAATCTCCCCACACTGTTGGGGTTGGTTTTCATGGGTTGCAGAATCAAAAAAAAAAAATCACATCGTAGTCAACCTACACCGGTGATGATTCTCTCTGTACTTAGGTTGACCCATCATAGTCAGTTGTTAGACTCAAAGTAGAAGGCTTTTCAGATTGGTAACACCTGCTGGAAATTATGTTTTCCTAATATAGTGATCCTAGCCTAGGATCACTTCCAGGCCATAATGAGGCATCAGAGTAGGATTTTAGTGGAAGAAATTGAAATTTTATAGTGATCAATCTGAAGTCCTATATTTGAGTTCAAAAAGTCAGTCCTACAAATGTAGAATCAGGAGACATCCAGACAGCAGTTCATGTGAAAAAGACCTAGGAATTTTAGTTGACTTCGTGGGAGTTAGCAGTTTGATATAACTAAACAATTCAGCAAACATTTGGGAATGTGGCAGCTAACTAATCTTAAGCAACATTAATGGAGGTATGATGTGCTGCCCTATAATCAGACCACATCTGTAGGATTGATTCCAGTTCTAGGAACTATGTTTAAAAGAGATGTTCACAAACTATAGTTTTTTGAGAAGAGAGCATCCAAAGATGGTGAGAGAACTTGTAAAGATTCCAGAGTCAAGATGAGTTGAAGGAATTAGGAATGTTTAGTGTAGAGAAAAGAAAACTTGAGGGAAGGAGCAAATGGTGGTTGTCTTTGAAGATTTGAAGAGTTGTCATGTGGAAGAGGATAGAGATTTATTTTGATTGATCCAGAAGGGCAGAACTGTGAATACTTGGTGGAGGCAGGGAAACAGATTTCATCACAACATAAGGCAGAACTTTAGAGCTGTCCAGAAGTATGATGGACTGGTTGGTGGAGTAGTGAGTTTCATGACATTAGATAGCATCAAGCAGAACCTGAATAATCATTCGTTGGGGGCATGTGAAATGGATTTGGGATTTAGGTAGGAATTGGACTAGTTTACCTCTTAGTTCCCTTTCAACTCTAATTCTAACTCTGTGATTTTTAGGATTTTGTAGAGTTAAGAATGTTATGATTTGGCTTAGAATAATTACATTTGGGGAAATGAGAGAACAGTCAAGGTATGTTTACGTGTTAATTGTATAATTTGTGTACTTTCCTTTATTCATGAGCTCATTAGTCAGTCGATATGTGGAACAGGTTTTCATAGATCATTACACATTTGTGAAGCACACAGACATACTTTTCTATTTCAATTTGTTTTTCCATTTCTATTTAGAGCAAGCAAAATAGGAAAACTAGAAAACAGGTCTTGAAATGTACTTCCTTAGTTCATTTTCTGTACTCTGTTCCAGCCCTAACTAGTATAACTTTTTTTTTTAACATGCCATTTATTTTTATTTTAATCTAAACGTCCTTTAAAAAAATAGGAGGGGAGGAAAAACATTTTTAGCTTGGCTAAGAAAAACAAACAAGCTTAAACAAATAGCAGATGCAAAATATTCAGGTAGAGTCAGTATTTTTGTTTCATTTTGTTTTTACAATGCTTTCTGTATGCTCCAATGGAAAACAGAATTTCTTTCATCATTTTAAATGAACCCATTCCTCCTTGGAAAAAGCAAAGAACTCAGCTGGTCACAGCCTCTGTCATATAACTGGATATAATCTATAATTTCAAACTAAAAACAAAAATACCCATCCCCCTCATTGTTCTTTACTGTTCCTCATCATACCACTTAAAATCAGGTGATTGCCAGATAATGGTGGAGGTGAAGAAAAAGTCTAGTTAGCCAAGTTGCAAGCTGTCATTTAGACTTATTCACTATGCCATAAATGCATGCTTGTCCAAATCCATGGTATTCTTTTCTATTTTAAAGTTGGAATTGATTATTTAAAGTATACTACCTCAGCTGAGGCCATGTGTAAGCAAGGTAGGCGGCTACCTAGAGTACTCCCACTGGAGAAATTGGAGGAGAGCTTTTGGCAGGGACTTAGTTACTTTTTGTTTTGAATTTTACAAGTGTACATTAGCATTTTTTTAAATTAAAAAGCATTCATTTTATCTCCTTCTGACCTTACCCTCCCCCACCCCAAAAAAGAAAGAAAATCAAAACACTTGTAACAAATATACATGGTAAAACACAACAAAAAAACTAAACATAAACACATTGGCCATTTCTAAAAACTATGTCTGTGCATCACCTCTCTGTTAGGAGATGAGTGGCTGTTTCATCATTAGTCCTTTGGAATTGTAGGTTTCCACTGCATAGATCAGAATTCTTAAGTTTTTTTTTTTATTATTAGAATTCTTAAGTTTTTAAAGTTGTTTGTCTTTATAATGTTGATATTATTATATAAATTGTTCTTTTGGTTCTGTTTGCATTATTCTGCCTCAGTGAATACAAGTTTTCTCAAGTTTCTCTAAAACTAATCCTTTGGTTGTTTCCAAACTAACCAAATATAATAACAACAACAATATCTAGCATTTATATAGTGCCTTAAGGTTATAAAGTGCTTTGCAAGTAACATCTCATTTGATCCTAATAACAACCCTATGAGGTAGTTGTTATTATTATTCCCGTTTTATACATAATAAGGAAACTAAGTCAGGTAGAGGTTGAGTGATTTGCCTAGGGTCACACTGCTAATAAGTTTTGATTTGAACTCAGATCTTCCTGACTCTTGATCCAGTGCCACCTCATTACCATCATTTTTAATGGCATTATAATATTTTGTTACATTTATGTACCATTACTTTACTCCCATTTCCCAACTGATGAGCCCTTCCTTAGTTTCCAGTTTTTTGGCACTACAAAAAGAACTACTTTCAATATTTTGTTCACATTTTGTCCTTTTCCCCTTCCTTTGATCTTTTTGGGGTATAATCCTAGTAGTGGTATCACTGGATCAAAGGGTATTCTCATATTTTTAATGCTGGAAATTTCTACTATCCATAGTACTTAGTATTTTATTTTATAAGTCAAGTCATGTATGTCACAGCAAATGTGCAAAGCCTTTGACTGAAGGAGGTACAGTTTTCAAGCAAGTCAAGATGTGTGGTAGAGTTGGAGAATGCGGTTTTCAATCCATGTCTAGGACACAACAATTCTTGATTGTCTTAGCTCTGTTTATTCCTTTATATTTTGGCCCAGATTCCCAAGTCTGGACATAACCTGCTAGCCATCACCTCTCTCCCTCTCATTATCCATCTCCTCTATCCCCTCCTCATCCTCTATCATAGAAATGAAAATTCTGTTGGCTTCATAAGGGAGAAAAAACATAGGATAATATTTACATTTTGCTTGAAAACAAGACCTATACAAGGCCCTTACAACATCTTCAGTGCCTTGTACTGGATGTTTTTTTTAATGCCTACAGTTGAAAACTAGTATGAAGTATATTTATTATCCATGGAGGGTAGTGCCCTCATCAGACAGTCTGTGCTAAAATGACACTAGCTTTTAAGTCTAAACCAAAAACACCTTCCTACTGCCAACTAGTTTAAAGAAGCCAGTGAGGAAGAGGCTGATTCATGGAATGTAATATTCCTTATTTATAAGAGTTTAGAGATTTTTCAAAATATAATGGAATAATATCTGAGTACTTTTCTCTCTAAAGACTGACCAAATTCATCTTGAAAATTACCTGGTGGTTTTTTTTTGCCTAGTATCAAATTATCAGGTAGTAATTTTTGTCATTAATGGCCATCATCTCATGAATACAAATATAATTCTGCAATTGTAAGGCTGAAAGCATTTTTGAAGCCTGTTACTGTTTTTCTGTGTCATCCCTTCAGTCTTTTGGTGTTAAAATTTCTAGATATTTTCATTACTACTATTATCTTAATTTATTGGCCCTTCTTAACTTAATTGTTTACTCAGAAATGAGTTGGGCACATTCATGTTATGGCAATATTGTTGAGAAGATATTATGAAATTTATAAATAGGCTATCTAAATCTTTAGGATGCTCTTCTCCTGCCCTGTTTTCATTTGCTATGAGGATAAAAGGCTAATTCTTAGAAATAAAGATGTTTTGGGGTTCTTGTTTTTTAAATCCATTAAGACAGCATGGTGGTGAGAGTATGAAAAAACTCTTCCTGTGGACAGGACAAGTTCTAGTTACCCTTCCTTTTTGACTAAGTCCTCTTTTAGCAAGGGAAAGACAAAAAGGTTCATTGACAAGAGGGTGTCTCCTGGGCAATAAATGGCTTTGGTCATACCAATTCATTAATATTGACCATGAACATAAAGCAGGGAGGGTGATCTGAGGCAATGGGAAGAGTACTCACCTCATGAGCTTTTTTAAATGTTGAAGATTAAGTAACTGTTTTGAAAAGCTCGGTTTTTATCCTTATGTAAAGATAAAAGCTCAGTTTGAGTACATTGGAAGAAGTTAAAAAATAATTCCAAATAGTAAGAAAAATTCTGTTGATTTAGGCATTGATTTTCATCACATTTTATTAAGTACATCAAAGACTTGGACCTCACAGGTTTGCTAGCTCAGCCTCTTCATTAAACAGAGGGGAAACTGAAACCTAGAGAGGTTACTAACCAGAAGCTACTTCCCCAAGATTATGCAAATAACAAGCTAAGGTTTAAATCCAGATCCTCCAACTGCTAGGGACAGCTACCGTGTTTCCCCGATAATAAGACACTGTCTTATTAATTTTTTTGGAAAGAAAAACACCAGAGGGCTTATTTTCAGGGGAGGGCTTATGTTGTCCTGCCTCAGCTCTCCTCCACGGCACTGCTCTCAATGGCGCCAGCAAGCAAATCACTGGGGAAGAACAGGATGACACACTCACTGCTGCAGCTCTGATTGGATGCAGCTCGGAGCATGGCGTGTGTTTCATGGGGGGGGGGAACGGTGCATACAGAGGGTACCGTAATGTAGTGTGTAGCGCAGGGGATCACCTTCACTACAGTAGCAATCTCAATAGGGCTTATTTTCGGGGGAGGGCTTATTTTAGAGGAATCTTACACAGTAAGGGGAGGGCTTATTTTTGGGATAGGTCTTATTATCAGGGAAACACGGTAGGTGGTGCAGTCTTGGACTGGAGTTAGGAAGACCTGAGTTCAAATCCAGCCTCAGACATTTAACAGCTATGTGACCCTAGACAAGTTGCTTAACCTTTGTTTGCTTTGTCCTCAACCTTAAACGACACACCTACCTTGTAGAGTTGTGATTGTCAAATAAAACAATATTTGTAAAGTGCCTGCCGGATAGGTAGGGCTATATAAATGCTTATTCCTTACCTACTCCTCCAAATTTCCCTTTGTACCATCATTAGTACAAAAGAGAAATTCAATTATATTCGATGCACACTTATTAATCAATCAATAAGACTTTATTAAGCTCTTATATGGGCAGCTAGGTGGTGAAGTGAATAGATACAGTGCTGGGCCTGAAGTTAGGAAGATTCATCTTCCTGAGTTCAAAACTGGCATTAGACACTAGCTGTGTGACCCTGGGTAAGTCACTTAACCCTGTTTGCCTCAGTTCCTCATCTGTAAAATGAGCTAGAGAAGAAAATGGCAAACCACTCTAGTATCATTGCCAAGAAAATCTCGAATGGAGTTATAAAGAATAGGACACACTGAACCGACTGAATGACAACAGCAACAGCAAGAACAAAGCTCTTACTGTAAGCCAGCCCCTCTGGTAGGCACTAGGACAGGAGTTGGGGAAGCTGCGGCCTCAAGGCCACATGTGGTCCTCTAGGTCCTCAAGTGCGGCCCTCTGATTGAATCTAAACTTCACAGAACAAATCCCCTTAATGAAAGGGCTTCTTCTGTAAAACTTGGACTGGGTCAAAAGGCTGCACCAAGGATTAGAAGGCCACATGTGGCCTTGAGGCCACAGCTTCCCCACCCCTGCCCTAGGGATACAAATTCAAAGACTGAAAAAACCCTACTCTCAAAGTTTTTACATTCTAATGGGTATGTGACAAGTATACACATAAGTATACTTATCAATAAATTCAGTTCAATAAACGGTAATGCAGGAAGGAAGGCCCTAGTAGTTGGGAGAGGGGAATCAGGAAAGACTTTGCAGGAGGGGTACCTGAGATGCACCTTGACGGAAGAGGGATTCTGTCAGGTGGACATGAGGGAGGAGTGCATTCCAGACAGGAAGAACAGCCAGTAGAAGAGCATGCAGATAGGAGATGGAAGGCAGTGTGTGAAGAACAGAGAAAAGGCCAGTGGGTTAGATTTTTTTGGTTCAGGAAAGGGAGTAATATATAGAGAGGCCCGAAAGACAGGTTGGGTCCAGGCTGCCAAGGACTTTAAAAACCAAACAGCATTTTATATATTATCCTAGAAGCAGTGAAATTATCAATACATTTATTTAGGAATTTGTCAGCGGATCGGCTTTTGGCTGAGAGAGAACTCCGACAAATATCTAGGTAAAGTTCCCTATCACTATTATATGTCAAGTTTGTAATCTTACTTCACTTCTATTTTCACTTCACTTCTTTTTTTCCCTCCTTCAGTCCAGGGGGCCTGTAATATACCCCTGTGGCAATATCAATTCTATTTCTCTCTCAATTGGTTTTTATTCAAATGCTCTCTACCATGCTTCTCACTCCAGTTTCTAGATTTCCTCACTTGAGTATATTTTCTTGATAGACAGTGTTACTTAAGAATCTCTTTTGTCTGTTCCGTAATTTTCTATCTAGTTTGTTTTGAATAAGTTCCTATTCCATTCATGAGTTCCATATTCCCAAGTCTGGGTAATAACTCATGTTTTTTAATTTGCCTCTTCATATTAGGATCTCTGTTTACCCTGTCTAGGATAGAACTTGTTGCTCTAGACTTTGAGTGGCTAATGAAAAGAAAGAAGTAATTCATTGGCCCAGTCAAATACCCAAGGAGACCTGGCATTATTAGCAAAGGAAAGAATTCTAGACATGGGAGACCTTGAAAGCCCATTTAGTTTTATCTTCTCCTCAGACAAGTACCTGCCTAAACCTTGATAGCCAGATGACAATTAATCCTGTTTGTAAATATCTCCAGAGAAGGAACTCTCACAATCTTCCTCAGTAATACATTGTTACTTAACAATAATATCACATAATAAATCTTCTCTTATTGCTTGGTTTTCCCTCTGAGAAAATAAACATGTCAGGTTATATTTAAATAGACAACAGATCTGTGGAGGATAACCAAGCCCCAGGATGTCGAAAATGTAGCCTTAGAACCAGAGGGGATGCTGGAGGTCGTGCTGTCCACCTTGGAACCAACCAAGGCAAGCACAAACAAGAAATGACGTACACAAATCTCCCAACTGATGATAATGTTGCATAAGTACTTATGAGAGATTTTGGCACCATGGAAAGAGAACTGCAGAGAAGATCTGGGGTCCTTGGTTTGAATCCTGGCTTGGGTTCTTATTAGCTGTGTGAATTTGAGCCATCTTCTTTATCTATCTGAACCTCAGTTTCTCTATCTATAAAATTAAATAACTGGCTCAGGTGATTTTTTTAGGTACCTTTCTGCTCCAAATCTTTGATTTTCTTGTCATCTTATATACCTATTATGAGATAATGCTCTGGACTTAGATTCCAACAGAGCAGGAGTTTCTGACCTAGTGTTCATAGAGTCAGAAGTAGCCCATAAATAGATAGTAATAAACTTAGTGGGGGGAAAATTACATCTTCCACAAGATTGAGACTCTGTCTTTTCTGCCTAACTAGATTTTAAGTTCATTGAAGGCAGGCACAATCTTTTATACTTCTTTTGTATTTCCCAAAGCAACCAATGCAGAATCTTATCATGGTATATACTTAATAAAAATATGTTGCATTGAATGAACATGTGAAGTATTCCTAGAGACCAAAAAACCTTAACTCCAAGGATTGAATTTCTAATGGTTGAATTTCAAGAAAGTCAGCAAACTGGAGGAAGAGACTTTTGGACACGACTCTTTTTACTACCCTTTATCAGCATAAAACTGATCTGATTCTAATTTGTCTGGAAAAGTTAGAAAAAGGCTTTGAGCAAGGACAGAAAGGAAGGGAAAGCCCAAGACCAAGGATAATGTGGGAGGGGTAAAGATAGAACATATGCAATTGATATGTCATGGAGGGAGGCAGAGTCTGAGAGAGGTGGGGGTAAAAGAAAGAGAGGGAGGGAGGGAGAGACAGATGGACGGGAGATGAAGAGACAGAGATACAGAGAAAGAAACAGGAATAGTGGCAGAGACGTGAAAAATCAGAGAGACCCAGAGAGAGTCACAGACCCAAATGTCAGATACCCAAGGAGATAGGAAGAGTTACAAGGATCCTGTCATACCAAGAGATTCAAAGAAGCACATTTCACACATTTTCCAGTTCTATTGGCCCTGAATGCCTTTGTTAAAGGTCTCCAGAGAAGGGGTGTCCATGGCTTGGCCTCTCTACAGAGCTCATTCCTTTTATGTCAGAGTCCTTAGGGAAAAAAAAGCATTCTTTAAGAAAGGTTTGAATTGTCCATACCAGCTCTAATATTCTATGAGTCTACAAATAGGTGTCCGATAAATATTTATTGAATTGAATTAAGCTTAAGTGTGTTCTCTTGATGCAATTTGAACCCATTATTTCCTCTTGTTCATCATAGAATTCACATAGTAATACATAGCAAATCAGGAAAAAGTAATGTTGTGCCTAAAGCCTGGATTTAATAAAATTAATTTTTTTAAATAGAGATTTTAGCATCTTCTATCATAAATACTGGCCTGGGTAGGACTTTTTATGTGATTGAATCCAACTGAATAATGGAACTACATTAATACTCTCAAATACCACTTCCCTATCCCTTTCCCCAATAGTCTTATCCTATGTAAGCATATGTGAATGCATGTAGTTATGTGAGTAGTATTATACCATGATTTGCTTTGACTCATAGAACTGGGTTCCTCTTATGTCAGACAATCTGAAATTCACATATATGCCACATTTATTCATTCGGCATAATACCAGAAATAGTCTATAGAAATCTAACAGATAGTGTGAGCAGAATCCGAGAATTAAGGTGGGGTTGTGGTCTCAATTGTGTGGTACCACCAATGGTAGGGACTATGGAATCTTAGAAAAACTGGGAGATCATTGAAGGTTGGACTGGTCAGGGGATGCTTCAGGGAGAAGAAATTACCTTTCTTAGAGAGGCTGTGAGTATAGACAGGGGAAAGAAATTGACCTGGTTTAGGGTTAGTGGAAAGGGCATTTTGAAAACTACACTGGATTCAGAGTCAGAGAATCTGAACTTGAATCCCATGTCTCCCTACTTAATAACTTTACATAAGGTACACTTAATAATACTAAGACTAACAATGACAATAATTCACATTTTTATAGTAAATCAATGAAGGAAAGTGGATTATTCCCATTTTATAGACAACAAAACTGAGGGTTAGGGAAGTGAAATCTTTAAGTTGATTGGTTGTTGTCCGTCATGCTAGAAGAGGACCAAAATTACATTACTATGTCAGGGTCAAGGTACAGTGTGTGCACCTGTGGCTGACCAGACCAAAAGGAGCTCAGAAGGCTCTTCCGCAGGTCAGGCACAAAGAGTCTATATCTCTAAGAACAGACAGATGGATGGGTTAAAACCCAGACCTTCTGATACCAACCCAATCTGTCTTGCCACTACACTTAACGACCACTTTAACACTTACCTAGCCATAAGAAAAGTTCTAAGTGCTAATTTTTGCCATCTTTGCCCCATTGACATCTTTCTACACCACCCCTTTTCAAGCATTAACTTTTCTCCTCCAAGTCAAGTATGACCAAAATGTAACAGAAGCAATATGGTCTAGGGAAGACACAGGGCCCTGATAGTTAGATGCCATGTGGACCTAGACAAGTAATTTCATACTTCTCTGAAAATATTTCTTCCTCTATAAAATGAAGGCATTTCACGGGATGATTTGTAAGATCATTTCCAGCTCTAAGTATTCAGGAGAATGGATTAAATCCAAAGCTGGGTAAGACTGAAAATTATATTTCACTTTTTGTGCTTAAAAAATCCCCATTACTAACTAAAAACACATGCTACCATGTTTTATTGTTAGGAAGCTCCATCAATCAGTCACTTAATAAATATTTACTAAATATCTATTCTATTATACTCAATACTATGTGAGGCACTATAGGGAAGACAAAGAAGGGCGAGACAAGGTTTTTGTCTTTCAAGAAGTTGTAATATTGTGGAAGAGACAAGACTCTTAGAAAAACTGAGAGATCATTGAGGGCTGGAATGGTCAGGGAACGCTTCAGAGAGGAGGGAGTAACCTCCTTAGAGAGGGTGTGAGTGTAGACAAGGGAAAGAAACTGGCCTGGGTCAGGGCTAATGGAAAGAGTATCTTGAAAAGTACACAATTCATAGTCAGAGAATCTGAACTTGCCTCCCATTTCTCTCTACTTAATACCTGAGTGATCTTGCTGGGGAGGTAGGGGAGGGCGGACCTTTTTGGATTTCAGCATATCTAAAATAAAGGTGCAGGGACTAGATAATCTGCAAGATCCCTGTTAGCTTTGGCTGCCATGTTTCTGTGAGTAAAGTTAGCAGGGCCAGGTATAGATAATGCCTTGAAAGCCAAGTGGATGTGCTCAGACTTGATGAAATAAAAATGAGAAGTAAGCTAATAGGTAGGAAGCAGCTGGGTTGTTTACCTGTCCTGTCCCTCTTGGTTCTTTTAGAGCAACAGTGATGTCAACAAGCCTAGGCTTAGGCTCCTTATCTCATAAGGGGAATAATGAAAAGGTAGGGAAGTGATATCTTCCTATATGTGAGTTACCAATTCAGATCAAAGGACGGTTCTATTTCAGAAAGAGATCAAAATATCTCTTTGAAAATGTCTTCCTTGGGGCGGCCAGGTAGCACAGCCAGTAAGAGCACCAGCTCCAGTGTTGAGACCTGGAGATCAAATCCCGGCCTCAGACACTTAGCACCCACCCAGAAACACCTGGCCGTGTAACCTTGAGCAAGTTACTTAACCCCAATTGCTTAGGGGCGGCCAGGTGGCTCAGCGAGTAAAGAGCACCGGCTCCAGTGTTGGGATGACCTGGATCAAATCTGGGCTCAGATACTCAGCACCACACCCAGAAATAACTGGCCGTGTAACCTTGAGCAAGTTACTTAACCCCGATTGCTTTAAAAAAAATGTCTTCCTCATGAGTGGTCAGTTATTCTTGCTTAGGATACAATCTCAACTGGTAGACTGTGCTCCTGGAAAGCATTTGGTTTATTGTGCCTTGAGGAGGGGGGAGGGGGGCTAGTTTCTCTACAATTCTCATTGCAATGGTTTGTGTAAGCTTTTCTCAGTGGTTCCAGATGACCTACTATTGTGATACATGCCTCTTTCATGCTTCCCCCTCTCTTCCTTCCTCTTCTCCTCTTCATTATCAGTTATTGGCTAATTTCCTCAGTATCCCCACAGCATGTACCAGTTTTGGTTTCAGAGTCAGTAACCTGCATCAACTCATCTGTATCCTCTTACGTCAAAGTAAAATCACGTATAAGAAACAACACCTTGGGGGTGAGGGGAGAGGTGAGATGGGAGTGGGTGGAGGGGCGGGTAAGACAAGGATAACCCATGCTCTAAGAGCTGCTTTGGCTTATACTTCTGTAGATATACGCCCTACCAACACTTACTGATCACATGTATTAACTAGTAAAGCAGAGGGTGAGTCATTTAAAATTACTCATAGAAAATAAATATATTTTTAAAATCAGAAGCTATTTGCTTACACATAAAACTGTAATGGTGAGCCAGCAGCTCACTTACTGCACATGTCATCCCATGACAGCTGGTGAGCATAACCGTCCCTGTCAGGTGAAAGGAAGAGGTCATGGGACATGATCATTCTCGGACCAAGGAGTGTGGTTAGTGATTAGAATCAGGCATTTGTATCTCCAGTGCTTAGAGCTTTGCATGCTGTAAGTGCCTAATAAATGCTTCATTCATTCACTGGTGACTATGGTATGCTTGTGCAATTGAGGATTATGTTATAAATAAGTGGAAAACTTGCTTAAAATGTAAGTGGTCACTCATCCATGGTTTTCTCTCATGTTTTGGTGTGGTGAATTAAAAACAGAAATGACTGTCAAATCAATCAGTGGGTCTACATTGCACATAGTAGGTCTTCATAAATGCTAGTCAGCTTAACCAGTAGCTAGTTACATGCTTTCTGATGGGACACAGGGTTTGTTCCCAAAGATACAGTCTAGTTAAGGAGACAAAGCTAAGAAGCATATAAAAATTGAAGAGAGAGTAATCAGCTATCCTGTGCTGACTGGAAGTACAGCAGGAGTTCAGAGAAGTGTGAAATTAGTGAGGGCTGGAGGATTGCAGGATGGTTTCTTGGAGGAGGCAGGACTTGTTTGGAGCTCTAAAACAGGAATTCTTAAGCTTTTTTTGTATCATGGATTTTGGGGGGCAGTTTGGTGAAGTCTATTTATCCCTCCTCAGAATCATGTTTTTTGAAGGAAATGCTCAATTTCACTTATAAGTTAGTGAAAAATAAAGATTTTTTTTTCCTTATCCAAATTCACAGATCTCTTGAGATTTATCTGTGGATCCCTGGGTAAGAGCTATAGCTTTAAAGGATTTTTTTAGTACATAGGTTCTAGATTTAGAACAGGACCCTAGAAGAGGGATTAACCAGCTTAACCCCCTCATTTTATACAGGAGGAAACTGAGGCCCAGAGGCATGAGGTGACTTGCCCAAGGCCATGCTAGTAGCAGAACTGGAAATCAGAGTGCTCTGAATCGCCTAGAAGAGATGGATCTTGCAGAGCGAACAACACAAGCAAAGAAGTACAGACTTGGTAGTGAAGGGACCAGCAGGGCAAGCTTTGCTCCTTTTGCGTTCTTTTTAAGCTTGAGTTTATTTAAGGGAAGAACATGTGGCAAGCAGGAAAGCAGTCATGGAGGAAGCCTGAGGCAGTGCTTGATGAGCTGGGTCCAGGGTGGGAGGGGGGGGGGTCCACCAAATGCAAATGAACAGTGAACAATATGTGTGACTCAAAATACCCATTGTGCCTTCAGTGTGAGACTGTGAGAAGCAAGGAGTTGACCTTTAAAGGTATTAAAATTACAAATGTTTTTGACCACATTGTGTTTTTATTGCTAGTATATTTAAGCAGATTGGAGTCTGTATGGGGAAAGCGATTCCTTTGACTGTGTCTCTGATAATATTTTGGTAATATTTTCTTTCTTGCAGTCTGGGCAACAAAAAGCCAAGATTCTGACCATGCCTGGTCTCCTCTAAGGTCCTCCTGGACCCAATCCCAAAGCTGCTGTTCTTCTTAAGTTATCTGCCAGGCAGAGTTAGAGGGAGTCTGGACAGGTGAAAGTAGTACCTACCAGAAGGTAGGGCTCTGTGGCTAAAATGTTTTCCAGCCAATTTTTTTTCTGCGTGATACAGTGGACTGGAGTGCTGGCCTTGGAGTCCAGGAGTCCCAATTCAAATCTTGCCTCTGATACTTAATAGCTGTATGACCCCAGACCAGTCACCTAACCTCTTCACTTCAGTTTCCTCATTTGTTAAACGAGGGAGCTTGGGGGCAGCTAGGTGGCTCAGTGAATAGAGCACTGGCCCTGGAGTCAGGAGGACCTGAGTTCAAATCAGACCTCAAACACTTAACACACACACACACACACACACACACAACCTTGTGTGACCTTGGGCAAGTCACTTAACCCCAATTGTCTTACCTTCCCCCTCCAAAAAAAGCAACCCAAAAAAATGAGAGGAGTTGGATTCAGTGGCCTCCAAGGTCCCTTTCAGCTCCAGAGCTCTAAACGCATAAACTCTGGTTCCTGAAGGACAAGGCCAAAAAAATTAAATGAACTGCAGCCTCTCTGATAATATTACAACTTTTTTATGATTTCATTCTAAAATACTTTGTGGAGGCCTCCTTGTGTGGCTGAGGAAGTGGAGAAGGTCACCAGAAATACCCCTAGAGAATAGGAGTCTTTCTCTGCAAACCTTTCACCCCATCTTTGGGGACTTCTTCAAAGCTAACCAAAATGTGCATTACCAGCATGACAACTACATAATTGATAAAGCATAGCCTTGCACATCCTGCCTTGATAGTTTCCAGGCATTCAGATAAATTCTGTTTGAAAAAATGAAGTGAGTGGGTTATTTGGGAGGAAAAGTGGACAAATGAACCATGTTTTGAGGGGGCTGTGTGACTCAAGAGAACTGGCCAGCAGAGGAAGAATAATGGATCCAATATTGGCTGCCCTAGCTGTATAGGAAACAAGGTGAACCCTGGATTTTCAGTCAGAAGACCCCTGTTCAAAACCTGGATCAGCTAATTAACATCTTGTGTGACTTTGGGCGGAGGGTGTTGGACAAGATGACCTCTAAAGTCCCTTCCAGCTGTAAACATCTGATCTTACGGTCATTATGAGTACAAGTTGGGAAACACCAGCCTAGCATTCAAAAAACTACATCTGTTGTTGGTTATACGTGTATGTTTGTGTTTGTGTTTATGTTTTCTGTATCTGCTTATTTGTGTTTGGCCCATTTCTCCCACTGAGTTGGACTTTGCCTCCTATTTTCTTTGGGTAACTCCCCCATAGCACCTAATGGAGCTATGATCGGGCGACTCAGTAAATGTCAGGCTACCAAAAGAAATGGATCCATTCCACTTTCTTCAGAAAATTTTATTTAAATTGGCAAATGGAGACATGCCCTTCATGCAAGGGTAAAAATGGAACGTTAAAGGGGAAATAGGTTTACCTTTCCTGTCCTTTGTAAAAGTTCTCACAGATCCATCAATCCATTTAAGAAGCAAATCCCATGTCTTTTGCTTAGGAGCAAAATGACTTCTTTTAGACTGCAAAGGTAAAACATGAAAGAAACTGTGATTGTGTTTATAGATGCGTCATCCTGTAGGAGAAAGTAAATTAGTGGTCATATATGTTAAAGGGGGAGCAGAGGAAATCATAGGGTTTTAAAAATATTTTTCCCTTTTATAAACAAATCTGGAATGGGAATTCCCCCCAAGTTACTCTGTGTCAGTTTGTAGATTTATACAGGATTTTAGTTTCATTTTTTTCTCTTTTTCTGACAAATCAGCCTTTTCGTAGTTGTATCATTTTGAAACTAGAGAGGAAGGGAATGGAGGGTTGAATTGCTAAAATCAGTGACTTTTGGAAATTCCCCTTTTATGATGCATGGGTCTTTCTTAAAAACAAAATTTTTTAGCTGTATTTTTAAGATTTCATGGCAAAAGTAACTGACCATTTCTAATGCCTGTCTGCAGGAAAGCTGAACTTAATTCAGGATTCTCTCTCTAGGTACTTTTTAGGGGAGAATAAGGGAATGGGGAGGAGAGGAGCATTGAAGAGAATTGAGTTGCTTGGGAGAAGGGTGGCACACACATGCATAATCCTTCTAAATGACTCCCTACATAGAAGATACATATTTGATTGCAAACAATGAGTAACACACGAGCAATAATCCAGTACCACATGATCCTCATTTAAGATCTGGTTGTTATTATATTTACATCATAAAAATGCTTGCTTATAGTCTTGAAGTAGATTAAATCCCATGTGCATTTGCACATGTGTACACATTTGTGTAAATATGTACATGTGAACATATATGTGCAGGTGTACATATATATTAGTATTAGTATTTGGCATGGTAATTTGCCTTAGTGACAACTTGTATTCTTATTCCAGACAGAACATATTTTAAAGCCATTACAATGTAAGGTTATCCAAAATAATATTCAATTCATAATATAAAAATTCTTGTAGAGAAATATTAGTTGAAATGGACTATTTCCTTAGGTCCAAGTCACAGGCAAGGTTTGTGTTTAGTCTGCAAAGAACTGCTTCCAGGTAGACAGGTTTAACATAGTTTTGGCAGAGACATTTCAAGGAAGGAAAAATCCCGTTGTCCATTGGTTGGACGGCTGCCTAGAGAATGTGCAGGTCCCAGCTCAAGTTGACAGCTGGAATGCAGGTTACAGTGTGACACCCAGTCTAGAGAAGGGTGAGGGGGTTATGCTAATTAATTTAAGGCCCCTCTGGGATCAGTCCACCAGTTGGCTAAGTAAACAGTATCAAGTTGTTCTACATTGGCAAAGGGATGAGAGTGGTTATATGCCTGCAGTAGCAGACTTGAATTTGGCAGTTGGTTATTATTTGTGCCTAAACCCAGGCACCTTCTCCTTAGGAAAGAGGAAAGTTCATTCAGTGACTTTCTCTATAATGTTTTTCATTCCTTCCCCACCCCCACCCCTACCCGTCTCTACCAGCCTCCCTAAGAGAAAATTCTATTAGGAAGGAAAAGACAAGGAGAATATCTCCTCAGGAAATCCCTTTTCGGGGAGGGGGGGATGACCCCGAGGGTTCAGTCACTATGGGCTTTCCCAACCTCCTCAGTAAAGAGAATTTTCTGATACAAAGCTTCTGCCAGGTGAGTCGAAAATAGACTTAGCTTTTCTTTTGAAATGTCTTGATTCTTGGGTTTCTTCTTCCTCCTACATTGTGTTTGTTTTACTTCTAATTTTGGCTAAAAAAAGAATGTTTGGGTACAGTGTAAAAGTTTTCTCTATTCAGATTGGAAACTCCCTAGTCACTCTGAAACTGGACAGGTGCTGAGATGTATTTTTTACTCTGTCAATAAACAGTGTGTATGTATGTGAACCAAGAGTAAACCCAGGCCATCCTATGGCAACAGGGTTGTAGTAGGCCCATTTCAAATACAAAATCTGAAAGATGATTTAAATAAAGAGTGGTGACTATTTCATGCTGTTTATTTTTGGATCTCCTCATAGAAGCCGCACTGGCAGTTTGTAGGCATATGGCACAGAAACACAGGTATGACCCTTATGCAATGCCTTCTGCATTATAATAAATGAAAGAAGATAAAGTCAGCAACAGTTTAAGACTAAAACAAAAAAAAATTATTTCCATTGAAAATTTTTCAGGGGTAGCTGCCTCTTGCTATGATGTGTTTCCATTAAATCCTCCCTGATTTTTCCCCTGCTGCCTTTATTTCTGCAGAGCTTTCCCTGAAAAGGCAAACTCTTGGTGTTTTATAAATACACAGCTGAGAGCTGAAGATTTACAGGATTATACATTAGATTACACGTTGGGTCCTGGTTTTTGAATGGTAGGGTAAACTTGGTTTAACTGTGCTTGGAGGGAAGCAGCATGGTGAAGTCCAAGGCAGGCTTAGAGGAAAGATCTAGTCCTGCTTTCCTAGGGTTCTGTTACCTGTGTAACCCTGGGCAAGTATCTTCATCTTTCTTGTTGGCCTCAACTTCTTAACCTCTACAATAAAGGGGAGGGGGGTTGGTTTAGCTGATTTCTAAGGTCCCATCCAGCTGTGAAATTCTCATCATGATTATAGAAACAGTTCAAAAGTAACTGGAAATCTATCCCCTTAAGTCACACTGAATTCTTCAGGTAAATTGCCTTTAATAACTATCTAGCTAATTAATTTCAATGGCTAATTCACTAGCTACTTATGAATGCAAATTATTTATTTTATTTCTGTAGGACTTTGCTATCTAAATTTTGAAATACTACATTGCAAAATTGTTTTGAGACAGGGTTTTTGAAATCTTTTTCTTAATTGGGTACCATATAATGACTATTCCTAAATGCCATCTCATGTACAGAAAGAGGGGAACAGATGTAAAGGAGGGCTTCCTCCAGGTCCTGGATCCACGTCTTTCAGATGCTGTCTCCTGAATGCAACCTGTAGAATTATAAGTTCTGGTAGCAGGACAGAGGTGGCTTAAATCAGTGGAATAGCATTCTCTTGACCTAATACCATAGCTTCTTCACCTTCCCACAACTCCCAAACTCCCAGTCTGGTCTTTCAAGGGTGGATTTTTTGTTGTTGTTGCCGTTCATTTGTTTGTTTTGGTCATCTGCTTAGAGACTCCTGATGGTGAACAACTTGACTAAATATATTAAGAGTATTTGTCAGGAATACTAGTTTTATGATATTCATCTAATTCATTCACATATGAAGATACAACATGATAGGTTTAATGGGAAATGAGTGTCAGGAAGATGAAAATATTTTAGCACCACAGTGGAAAGCACACTCTTTTAGTTGTGCACAGTATTATTCTGAGAGTTTGAATCAGAGTTATTTAGAAAGGGAGGACCGTGGCAGTTTGCACTATGACGTCTCCCAGTCTTGTTCCTGGACTTCTGTTATTGGATCATGGGGCATTATTGGACACTAAACTGTTATGTTAAATATGACTCTGAAGTACAAACTGATTGTTGAGTGTAATTAAAGCAAATGGAATTTATAAAATTTTTGTTTGGGGCAGGGGAAGAGGGAACTTCATTTTCTGCTAGGGTCAATAATGCCAATAATGTTAATTCTTCGAATTCCACAGTAATACAAGTAGAAAAACCTCTGTGAAGTTTAACAGTGAGGATTTGGGGAGCCCCTCCATGGGATGTGCCAGTGTCCTCCATCTCTGTGATGTTCAGTCCTCTGCACAGACATGTCAGCAATCCTGCACCTTGCATGTTAGCATCATTCTGACCATCCCTTTTAGTAGGACATCTGGTTGGGGTTCATTAACATGATTACACCCAAACCCATCAACACCCAGAATAACCTTCCCTCACTCCTTTGTGAACCCCACCTATAATGGAACCTATAGGGTCTTCCATACTGCAAAATACTGCCTACTTTGATCCTCAGTCCCCAGATAAGGCTACTTCTTTATGAGTGATATAGTCAA
The DNA here is from genome assembly GCF_028583685.1 of Petaurus breviceps papuanus. Lineage (NCBI taxonomy): Eukaryota > Metazoa > Chordata > Mammalia > Diprotodontia > Petauridae > Petaurus > Petaurus breviceps. Next base: position 103,816,417 of record NW_027186304.1, read on the forward strand.
AGAATAGTGAACACTGCAAAAAAGTGACAAGAAGGTAAACTTTGTAAATCTAAGAATGAGAAAAGTAGAAGTATGGGAATTGTGGGAGTAGGTGGTGAACATAGAGGATAGGAAAGTGAGAGTTCAAAACTGGCTAAATGGGATAAAGAAGGTGGCACTTTTGACAAGACAAAATGAGACAGTGCCCCTACCATCTCAGTAACGTTATGAGTGGAAGCTTATTAGGCCAAATCTAAGATCAGAATTGTAATTTTTGAGGTTGCACTAATATGATGTTTTCTTATTTTTTTTCTTCTAAGAGAGCATTTTGATAATAGAAAATACCCAGTCACACATAGCAGCAAACGGGTCTCTAGAACTTAGCTACCATTCTTATAAATAAGCTTGTTATAGTTTGAAGTAATAAAATCATTTCCTTTTGGGAAAGAGGAACACATAGCAGTCACTGAAAAGGAGAATACTGTTGTTTATACATGCTTTACATTCCCTTGCTTGCCAGGAAGATGTAATGAACATTAAACATTTCAGGTTAAAGAATGCAGGAGCTGTTTTGTACATAGGTTGACTGATTCAATACCATATTCTCTCAGCCTTGGTATATCTAATCAGAGACAGAACATGGGTTAAAATCCCATCTCTGTCACTTGATTATTGTATGACCTTGGGAAAGTCACTTAACTTGCTTAGGTCCTAGTTCTCTCATCTGAAAAAGAAAGGGATTGGATTAGACTGAGGCTCCTTCTGGCTTTTTCTTATGATCTTCCATCAGGATCTTGTTGTTCAATTGTTTTTCAGTCATGTCCAACTTTCATGATCCCATTTGGGGGCAAAGATACTAAAGTGGTTTGCCACTTCCTTCTCTACCTCATTTTACAGATGAGGTAACTGAGGCAAATAGAGTTAAATGACTTGCCCAGGGTCATATAGCTACTAATTGTCTGAGGTCATATTTGAACTCAGGTCTTCCTGACTCCAAGCCTGGTGCTCTATCCACCACACCACCTAGCTGCCCTCGTATACATGTCTTAATACTTATTCACTTCCAAAAATCAAACATTATTAGGTGATTAAAAGCATTTTAGGCTGATGGAGCCCCAACTGACTCGTGTATCCATTTGATCTCTATACCACAAAATTTTTTATTTAATAACAAATCTTCCTTTTTTAGGCTATGTTTAAATGAAGTTCTATAAATCAGTTCTGTCCAACAAATAGAAATGAGGGCACAGAAGAATCCATGACAAATTATTGACATAGTAGAGATTCTGCTTTAGTGAATAGATAAAAAAATTTTCTAAATACTATAATAAAAAACCCAAGTTCATGTCACAGTTATTGGTTTTGCGTGTATATATATATTTCTCTTGGCACAGTGGATAGAGTGCTGGGCCTGAAGTTAGGAAGATTCATCTTCATGAATTTAAATCCAGCCTCAGACACTTACTAGCAGTGTGACCCTGGGCAGGTCATTTTACTCTATTGGTCTTAATTTCTTCATCTATAAAATGAGCTGGAGAAAGAAATGGCAAACTCCTCCAGTTTCTTTGCCAAAACAACCCAAAACAAATCCATGACCGAAAAATGACTGAATACATGAATACATGCATATATATTTTTCTCTTAGTTAAGTAAATGATCTCTTTGATACCTTATTTATTCTGTAATTTTTGTCATAGTATTACAAAAATAGTCTTCAGCCTAGCACTTGCCAAAACAATCACAATTAGTGGAATCTACATGTATCTTTTGAAGTCACTCTACTATCTCTCTGCTATACTTCATGTATCCAGAAGAGCTATCTAAGGCACTTTCTACAGTGAATTGCCCAATTGGTGCACTCCACCAATAAAGACCTTCAGATAACAGAATCCACGTTCGAGGGGCACTGGTTTCTACTCATTGATTTTAAAACACTTATAAATCATTTTTAAAACTTTATCCATTTCTATCAAAAGAATGAGCACAAATCTACATTATGGGGATGTATTAGGAAATGAGCTAGACCCAAAGAAATTGAATGAGTTCTACCTTTCCTTTCTGTTACCTTTTTCCTAGGTTTTCATGAGATGTTATCTTTATAGGCACCTGCCAGTTAGGCCAGTCTACTGTGTCTCACATGCACTTGTCCATTCCTGCCTAAAAGGCTTTTCACTACAATTCCCCCTTCCTAGAATTCCCTTCCCATAATCCTTCACATATTGACAGCCTATCCATCCTTCGAGGTCCAGCTCAATCACTGCTTTCCACAGAGCCTTCTCTCATGGCTTCCAGCTAATAATCTCTTTTCTGAACTCATGGCACTTAATATCTATGCTTTGGAACTTGGCACTTAATTTTATACTGTCTTGTTTTGTTTCATGTATCATAGTTCTTTTTCTTCAACTAGTCTATAACTTCCTTAAGAGCGTGTCATAGTGGTGGCCAGGTAGCACAGCGAGTAAGAGCACCAGCCCCAGAGTCGGGATGACCTGGGATCGAATCTGGGGTCAGACACATAGCACCCACCCAGAAACACCTGGCCGTGTAACCTTGAGTAAGTTACTTAACCCCAATTGCTTAGGGGTGGCCAGGTGGCTCAGTGAGTAAGAGCACCAGCCCCAGAGTCGGGATGACCTGGGATTGAATCCGGGCTCTGATACTTAGCACCACACCCAGAAATAACTGGCCGTGTAACCTTGAACAAGTTACTTAACCCCAATTGCTTAAAAAAAAAAGAGAGCATGTCATAGTCTGGATAGTAGGCAGTCTTCATCCACATGGCTTTTTATTTTCTGGATACATAGACTGGGTTCTCTTGGGTAATAGATAATAGATCCCATTTAGTAAGCTTTGTAATGCTTCAGGGCTTGATGATGTTTTTCTATGACCTTCACAAACTAGCACGCACATATGATTAAAAGAACTAAAGAAAGACCCATAACTTAGGGGTGGCCAGGTGGCTCAGCAAGTAAGAGCACCGGCTCCAGTGTCGGGATGACCTGGATCAAATCCGGGCTTAGATACTCAGCACCACACCCAGAAATAACTGGCCGTGTAACCTTGAGCAAGTTACTTAATCCCTATTGCTTAAAAAAAAAAAAAGACCCATAACTCAAACCTGTATGGGAATCCATGAACAAAAACTACAGAGAAGGCAATGGTGAGTCACAGATTCTGCTTCTGGAAAGAGTCCCCACATAAGTGGGGTCAGAGATCCACTGAAGCCATGCCTAGGTTTTTGTTCCTCAGTGTTCAACACTGTTATTTTGCCTGCACTGACATGATATGAGTGGCAGTCAAATAGGATTGCCCAGTAAGTCTAGAGAAAAGGGAAATGATAGGGGAATTTTGGGAAAGGGTAGTAGTGAAATTTAACCAATATGTAAAGCTAATAATTCCCCTTCACAATAATCCTATGAAGCATATAGAGAAGAAGGTTCTCATTTTGACAAGCAAACAGCTTTGGTGGATGTGTATATGTGTATACAGGGAAGTCTCCTGTTTTACAGAAATTTTAGTGACATGTGAAGTACTTTATTCAAGATCGCGTATTTGTGTGTGTGTGTGTGTGTGTGGTAGAGCAGGGATGAAAAGAGGCCCTTCTGCCTACTTGATTGAGACAGCTGCTTGGTAATCTCCAATTAAGGGGTGTTGTCTGCCACACCAGAAAAGCATGTTGGGAGTTGCCAAATGAAACTTGGTGAAGCTGGTCCCCCAGTTAACTCATTCCTGCACATCACAGCGTTAAGTTCCAGACTTCTGGCTGGTTCATAAAGTGTTTCATTGCCACGTGCTATCCAATGTCCAGAAAGCTTGGCAGGTCCTTTCATCCATCCCCCCACCTCCCCAGTGCGCTCATCAACATTAGCACAGTCTAGCTTGTCCTGAATTCATGTTGAGCTCTCTTCTCCAGCTCCTGTTCTGCAACTGGCAGAATAAGCCAAAGCGGCTCCATGCATCAGTGCAAGGAGAGGCCAGTTCTGGAAGAGGTGGATGGCTTGAGGGGAATGACCAAAAAGGGGATGGTGATGGGGATTTCAAGAATTGAGATATAACTTTAGGAAACAAGTTTGAGGGAAGGTGGAAAGAGACTGGAGTGAAAGAAATGAGGAACTGAGTGGAGAGAGAGTAAGTAGGAAATAGGGGAGGTTTTAAGTAAAGAGGCAGCAAGGGGAGAAAAAAGAAGACACATGTGACAGTAATAATTAATAATAATAACATCTAATATTTAAGAGCAGTTTAAGTTTTGTAAAACACTCTACAAATATCTCATTTGATCCTTGCAACAACCCTGTGAGGTTGTAATTTTTTTTTAATAGTTGACTTTTTTTATAAGCACATATACATTTACTTGCCTTCTGGCTTGCTGAAGCAGTATGTTAGACAACACTTGCCACAATAATGTCTGTCAAAATGGCTAGCCATAAAGACTCCAGCACCACATTCATCAGAAGGGCACTCTCGTCGAAGGTGGCTAATCTTGCCATTCTCATCAACTTTATAGTACTTCAGAACAGCAAGCTTACCCTTCTTTCTCTTATGCTTGTTCTTTTTGGGAGTGGTGTAAGACTTCTTTCTCTCCTTGGCACCACCACGAAGCCTCAGAACAAGATGAAAGGTAGATTCCTTCTGAATGTTGTAGTCAGACAAAGTACGTCCATCTTCCAGTTGCTTGCCCACAAAAATCAATCTTTGTTGATCAGGTGGAATGCCTTCCTTATCTTGTATCTTGGCCTTGACATTTTCAAAAGTATCAGACAGTTCAACCTCAAGGGTGATGGTCTTCCCCGTCAAAGTCTTCATGAAAGTCTGCATCGTGGCACTGGGTCCACCTGGTGATGGCCGATCTGAAAGAGAGGTGAGGTTGTAATTTTAATTGTCCCCATTTCTCAGGTGAGAAAACTGAGAATGAGAAAGGTAAAATGACTTATAACACAGCTAGTAGGTATGTAAGAATTTGAACTCAGTTCTTCTGACTACAAGTCCATTGCTCTATCCAGTACACTTATGAGACTGATAAAAGGAAGGAAAATGTGATACTGTTACTGAAAAAAAAATGTCCCAAATGTAGCCTTAAAAGCAGTTTTCATTCTTTAATTACCCCTAGAACCACAAAATATTAGTGTGGAGACAAGTCAGGCTCCTTCCCTGGAGACCATCTTCAAAGGCAGGGAGAATAGAAGTCAAGAGGGACTCTTTACCTACCTGCTGTTTTTCCCCTCCATGCACCTGATCCTAAAAGGAAAAGGTAGAAGAGGTGTGATTGGATTGGTTGAACCTCTCTCCCCCTCCATCAGAAATGGTCATCTAAAAATAGCTTTGCTTAGAGAAATATATGTCATTTAAACAACATGGTTTGTTGTTTAAAGGAAAAAAAGAAGAGAGAAACAGAGACAGAGAGAGACACACACACAGAGAAAGAGAGACTCTACAGGCAGGTTAGGAATCCATTTTATTAGTTATAGTCTCATTTCTCCTCTGTTCCTGACTGAAAATGTGCAAGTCACTTGACCATTCTCTGACTTAGGTTTCTTTGCTGCCAGATAGACATAACAAGGATGCTATCTCATGATATGAAGTTTTGACTATTTTGACAGCATGCTTTACTATTTGTATTAGTAGTCATGGTAATAACAATGATAACATAATAGATGATTCCCTCAGAACAAAATAAATCATTTTCTTATAAGTGATTTGAAGAGTGATAGTGAATGGACCACCAGGATAGAATTACCATAATGAGTAGAAACAGAATTTTAAATCAGATTCTCATTCAAATTTATTTTTTCACAGCTATCCAACATGCATTTACTAAAGCACCTACTGTCAGCCAGCTGCCCCTGCCCAAAAGAAGCTTACCTTTTTAAAGATACTTTAAATAACCTTGGTGTTTTTCTGATATGAGGAATATAAATCAAATCACTTCCATATTCAGTTTGGTAGAACTAGTTGTTTCATATAGTTCCATTTACCTGCATTTAACTACATTTACTTAAATTTATGATGGTTCAGAATAATGGGGGAAAAGAGTTTTTATTTTTATTTTAGATTGGAGAGGTATGGTTTATCTAAACCAGTAATTTCATTGGCATAGTTCACAAATCAAATGTATTGTTTCCAAGTATGTGAGGGCATAGTGAAATTAAACGACTTGTCCAGAGGCACACAGATGGTATGTGTCAGAGGCATCACTTGAACCCAGGTTATGCTGACTGCAGGACCAGTCCTCTATTCACTACCCTGTGCTCTCCCTCCCTGGATAGTCCTATGAATTTATCGAATTACCAGCAAATGTATGCCTTAGATCCTCACAGCCCCAGTACATAGGGCTGTACTGCTATCAGATTAGCCTTTTTGGTTATCCTATGGATTTCCTCTTCCATTATTTGCTTATACATTCCCAAATAGCCTGATCAATCCATCAAAGATTGGGCTGAGTTTCAGCAGCCAAAGACAGATTAAGCATTAAGCTAATTTGAAGAACAATAAATCCTCTTTTCTATTGTCTTTTCTCATTTATGTGTTGTGTGAGTAATTTTTTACCATTTAGTTTTCTTTTTGGCACCTTATAGCTAAAATGATCAGGTTCTCTCTCTCTCTCTTCCTTACTTGGATTTCTTTTGATTCTGGTTTATTATGACTTGCATATCACTGACACTTTTTTCCAGGAATGTTAAAAGTATATATCATTCAGCTCAAATGGAAAAATAGTGCTTTTTAAAGCACCAGAAAATGGATATTTCTTTTTTTTTTGTTCCAAACAAGGCAAAGTACTTATTCCTCATTCCTAATACATGCCAAAGTTGATGTAATGAACCCAAACCCGTTTTGAGTTATCTGAGCTGAAAAAGGCAGCCCAGCAATTTTTCTGAAGCTTGAAAAACAACATTTTCCACAGTCTGATAACTCAAAAATGACTGAATGGATTTTCTTTGCACTTTCCAAGAAGAGAAAAGAAAACATTCTGGGAAAAGACTTCAGTATGGAAAGTTTCAGTTCAACGGGCAATAATCTCAAAGATATAAGTAACTATAAAGAGAGGCACTGAATGGATAGCATAGCAAATCAACATGCTGGTATTACCACAGTTAACAGAGATGAAGACCTTATATTTTCGTCATAACTGGTCAAAAGAGGTTACCATTAATTAATTTAGGGATACAGGTGGTTTGACCTGTAGGAGACCACTTTTACCAAAGCAGATCAGCAACTATCTATAATTTACAATCTTAGGGAATTGCCCAGGGACACCGAAAAGTTTAAGTGACTTGCTGATATTCAGATAATTAGAATATATGTGTCAGAGGCAGGATTAGAACCATCTTTCTTATTCTATCCACTCTGCCAAGTTGCCTCTGGTTGATTAATTCATATTATTTGTATCAGTCTCGCGAGATGTGCAAATTTAGAGAATCTACCCCAAATGTTCACATGGACTATTTGTGCCCGACCTGTGGTAGAACTTGTATTGGTCTGATTAGCCATATTCAGACACACTATAACTTGAATCTATCATAGTGAAGCCATTTTGGTCCCCTTTGAAAATGAGACAATCAGCTATTTCAAACTCGATATATCTTACTAGACATTTCAGTGTTGGAATGTCCAAAACATATTTCATTATCTTTCCCCTTAAACCAAACCCTCTTCTAGAATGCCCTGTTAACATTGAGGGTACCACCCTCCTTCCAGTCCCCCAGGTTCACAGCCTTGAAATCATCCTTAACTTCCCATTCTCTCTTTTCCCCCACATCCTGTCACTTGCCAAGTCTCATTGATTCTCTGCACTCAAACTCTGGTTTGGGTCCCTCATAATATCTCAGCCTATAGCATTTATTTTCTGATGGCTTCCAGTTTCTCTCTTCTCTAATCCATCCTTCACATAGGGGCCTAGATGATATTCCTAAGCATGGGTTGGCCAACATCAGCTTCTTGAATGGTATGGTTCAGTGACTCCTTCTTGCCTTCAAGATAAAATGCAGATTTGCCATTTAAAGCCTTTCTCAACTTGGCTCCAGCCAAGGTGTCCAAGCTTATTACTACACTTTTAATCTTTCATTAATAATCTCAGCCATGTAATGAAATGGGGATTTGCTGTTTTTTTTTACAGTGTTTTTAATCATGTATTTAATCCTGTGCGGGCCATATGCCTACTATTCCAGGCTCCAGTTACTTAAAAGATTTTGGCAAGTGAATATTTTTGTGTTTACTAGTAACTCAGACATAGTAATACTTTATATTTTACCATAGTTACTTTTTGATTTCCCAAAATAAAACTGCCTTTTGTGAATTAATTCAGTTCTGGCAGCTAGGTGGCACCATAGCGTGCAGAGCTCCATCTCCTGGAGTCAAGACCTGAATTCAAATTCGCCTAGGACACTTCCTATCGATTTACCTTTGAGCAAGACACTTGACTTCTGTCTCAGTTTTCTCAGCTGCAAAATGAGGATAATAATAGCACCTTCCTCACAGGGTTGTTGTGAGGATCAAATGAGATAATATTTGTAAAACTCTTAGCATGTTGCCTGGCATATAGTGTGCCCCTAGGTGGTGCAGTGGATAGAGTGCCAGGACTGGAATTAGGAAGACTCATCTTCCTGAATTCAAATCCGACCACAGACACTGACTGTGTGACCCTGGACAAGTCACTTAAACCCATTTGCCTCAGTTTCCTCATTTACAGAATCAGCTGGAGAAGGAAATGGCAAACCAATCCAGTATCTTTGCCAAGAAAACCCCAAATGGGGTCACAGAGAGTTGGACATGACTAAGAACTACCGAACAACAATAACAAATGACATCCAGTAGGCACTTAATAAATGTTCATTCCCTTTTCCTTCCTCTCCTTACTTTTGTTATTAATACACATGACCTTTTGCCAAAAAATATGAGACCCAAAGAACCAGTACCAGAGAACACAATAGCCCAGTTGCCCAGTGGGATTAGCCCTTTCATGCTGCTTTCTATACATTCAATCTGTGATAACCCATAGATTTAGAGATGCCACAGGGCAGTGGTCCCCAGCGTACAACAAATCCATGAAATAAAAAGTATAATAGGGGAAAATTAACTTCTAATACAAGATTCCTAGTCCTAGCTTTGCTACAAAATAATTGTGTGACCTTGGTTAAGTTATTCAACTTCCTAGGTCTCAGTTAATCCATCTATAAAATGGTAGGATCCAGACTAAATGATCATTAGATGACCTTTCTAGCTCTAAATTTATGATTATTTGATCCTTCCTACCTTGAAATCTATGATGATAAATGTTGACCCTGTCTCCTAATATGACCATCAGAAAGGTGTTCTTCCATAGAGCACAAAGAAGCATCTTGCCTTTTCTTAATAAATCGTTAATCAAAGTAATAGAAAATGTAAAGGACTGTAATTATTTTTCTTATGATATTAAAATAACCGTTTTGATAATAAAATTGTAACTGTATATATGTGTGTATATGTGTATATATATATATGTATATTTCTAGTTATTTAGAGTATGTACAAGAAGAGGCAAGTAAGTCCTGAACAGATTCCATTCTGACACTTCATGTTGACCTTGAGTTAAGGGCTATGTCATTGAGCACAAACTATATCAGATTCTGTTAAGGTGGAAAAGTCTTGAGATAAAAAGACCATCAAAAGATGCTCCCTGCTGTCTGAAGAGCCCCCCTAGCGAAGTAGTGGAAGACTGACTACTAGGTGGAGGATGTTTTTGACTATTGTGATCCATGAGACGTCAAAATGCAAAACACCCTACAGGCCAGCCCTTTCCACTTCAAACGATGGTTGCTGAGGGGCAGAAAAGGGCATAAGTTTTAGGCCATACAGAAACATTAATTTAAAATTTAGAGATGCCACAGGGCAGTGCTTTAAATGTGAGATCCTTGTCTAACAACCTACAAGGATTGATGCCTAGCCAGAGAAGCTGAATCACATTCATATTGAACTTTTTGATGTAAATGAAATCAGAAGATGAAGAGATGGCAGACAAACGAAAAGGTGGCTCACAGGTTCTTCTCAAAGGAGAAGATAAAGAAGTTGGTAGACTTGAGACAAGAAGCATCATTTCATGAGACTCAAGATCATTTCACCTTTACAATGCTGCCAAGAGATTGATGAGAGAACCAGCCAAGCCATATTATCCTAAGAACATTTTAGATGGTACTGGAAGGAGAGCAACAAATAAATGTGAACGAGAGCGTGTTGACATGCCTACATGTTGACATGTTTACATATGTCTACAATAAGTTCTCATCAGTAACCATCACATTTTGACACGTGAGCAGAGAGACAATTTGTTTGATTTTCCATATCGATAACAAGTAAGGCATAAAACAGAACAATATGCTCAGCTAAGATTTTTCCATTATCATGGAGGGGTCCACACAGTCCATATAGAAAGATTCCTTTTGTTGGTAAAGTTCATGTTGGAGGATTATATTGCACTAATTATATCAAGCCCAGAAATATCACAAAGACTTTTTTTGGAGGGGGAAAGGTAGGGCAATTGGGGTTAAGTGACTTGCCCAAGGTCACACAGCTAGTTTTGTGTTAAATGTCTGAGGTCAGATTTGAATTCAGGTCCTCCTGACTCCAGGGCTGGTGCTCTATTCACTGCGCCACCTAGCCACCCCAACACAAAGACTTTTTAATGAAATTCAAATAAATCTATTCACAAGGGATTTATTAATCACTACTGTGCTCTTAAGAATTTTGTTAGGTACTAAGAATACAAAGATAAACATGAAAATTGTCACTGTTCTCAAGGAGTTAACATTCTACTAAGTGGAAATCTATAAGTCATTACCAAAAGCTGAGCATAAAAATCCTGAGTCATTTTCAGGATTGCAGTAGTATGCATGAAAAAGTAAAAAACTCAAGGAAGATCTCCAGCATGCTGAGTAGATCCTCTATGGAGAATTTTTAGAAAAACATGGACAAAAATCACACAAAATGGGAAGGCAAAGAGGGGTTGCATTCTTCACCGATGGAAAGATGCCCATGCCAGTGAGGTCATGGATCCATCAGAGTGTCAAAGTATATTAAGTACAATGTACTGAGTATGTTAGCAATCTTTTGAATTAGGAACCTACATTCTATTTAAATCTTGAAGCTTTCAAAAAATATGTATTTCCTCAGAACCCTCCAAAATTTGCATTGTGGTATAGTAGAAAAAGTGCTAGATTCAGATTCAGGAGACCTGAGTTTGGATCCTGGCCCTTTGTGACTGGGCAGATTGGTTAATCTTTGAGCCCCATTTTTCTCATCTGTAAACTTGTAACAATATTCCTACTACCCATATTACAGGATTGGGAGGGGGGAAAGGAGAGGGATTTATAGAATTTGGAGTGCTAAATACCTGTGAGTTACTGTTATTGTAAGGGTGTGTCTTTTCATGCTTTGACAATTTTTACTGATTGAAAGGGAAAAGACAAAGACAAATGTGAAAACTGCATCATAAAAACTCTAAGAAAGCAGTCCACAGGAGACAGTACACTTGCCTAAAGCAAATACTGCCCTTAGTGCCTTATTTACCAGCTGACTGCTTGTATGTGACCAACAGAACTTCGGTATTAGTAATCGGGAACTGAATTAAATTTTTTTTATTATTGGACAAATGCATATCACCTGGTTATAGATTACTGGAAGAGATGAAGATTTGGTAGTATCCTAGTTAATCACCATAAGCTAAACAGCTAGAGTATGTTTCTCATTGGGAAGACCCAGCTCTGAAGCAGAAAGTGTTGGTTAAAAAAATATCTCAGGGGACAGCTAGGTGGCGCAGTGAGTAGAACATTGGCCCTGGAGTCAAGAGGACCTGGGTTCAGATGTGACCTCAGACACTTGACACCTTGACACACACACACACACAAAAAAAAAAACCTAGCCGTGTGACCTTGGGCAAGTCACTTAACCCCAATTGCCCTACCCTCCCCCCTCAAAAAAAATACCTCAGAGCCTGGCAGAAAAGAGATTGTATCTTTCTTTACTACCATCACTACCTTCACTACCTGGAGGAGTTGGTTGGCAAAAGAGGGGCTATGCCTTGTGCTTTGGACTTAGAGAAGCATCTCAGAGCACAGGCAAGGGAATAGAACTATAAATGCTTCCATCAGTCCTAGGTTAAGCATCTCTGCCCTTTCTGAAAGAGCTTGACATTAGTGTGGCTGAGGACATTAGCTGAAGCTAGACCAGGAGTTGTCAGAGACCTGTACAGCTGCAATAAAGGAGTGAGCCCAGCTGAGTGGAGGAACAGAACCATCTAGCAGCAGAGCTATCTTGGAGAGAGTGTCTAGTGGAGCGAATGCAGTCCAGCTTAATAACAACAAACAAAAGGGGCAAAAGGGTCTAAGGAAATGTAAGGACACAGACCATTTTCAGATAGAGAGAGGTCAAATAAGGCTTTACAGAGGAGGTGACACTTGTTCTGGGTCATGAACGTATAGAAAGATTCTGACAGATAGAGGTTTGGAGTGAGTGTGTTCAGGCCTGGGGAACAAATGCACAGAGATGAGAGAGGGCTTGGTGAAACATAGGGAGAGTTAATAGTTCAATTGGTTTAAAACAGAGTTTAAGAAAGCCACTGTCGTGAAATGAGCCTGGAGAGATGAGCTGGAAGCCAACTTGTAGAAAGCCACAGATAATGTACAAGATTGAGGAATTTCTTTTACTGTGTAAGCAAAGGGAAGTAGCTGATGGTTTGGGAGTAAGGAAGTGAAATGGTCAGACCTCTGCTTCCTTTAGAAAGATCATTTTGATGGCTCTGTGACAGATGGATTGGAGAGGTGAGAGAATGAAGGTAGAGCAGCCAAACAAGAGGCTCTAAAATAGTTTAGAAAAGAGATAACAGGGGCCTAAACAGGTCAGATGGAGAGGAGAAGCCGGAGAGGAGATGGTGTTTAGAATTTATAAGATTTGGCTTGTCTGGCTGATTGGATGTAGGAAGTGAGGAAGAGAGAAGAGTCAAAGGTGACACCATGTTTGGAGCATGGGAAGACTATGGTGTTGTCAATAGGGTACTAGCATGTAGTTAGTCTATAGGGAATAGGGATAGGTAAGTTTCTACAAGGTGTGGGTTTTGAGGGAAAGATGATGGGGAAGGCAGTAGCATGGCATGGAAGAGAGGTCATTGGATTTAGGGTCAGGACCTGAGTGTGAATTTGACCTCGTTTCCTTACTACCTTTGTAACTAGGGAAATTGTCTCACCTACAGGAGCTTTTCCCCCTCATCTGGAAAATGAGAGGGTTAGAGTAGATGGGTTCTGTGATCCCTAACATCTCAAAATGCAATGATCCTTTGAGTGCGTGAGATTGCCAAAGGAAATGAAGAAAGAAAAGAGCAGAGAAGAGAAAGAGGATAGATTATTGGAGAGTCTCCATCCCCAAGAGGCAGGAGGGACAAGCCAAATCTGTAAAAGAAACTGAGAAGGGACAGTTAAAGCAGGAGAGAGGAACCAAGAGAAAGCAGTGTTACAGAATCCAAAAGAAGATTCAAAAAGGAGGGAGAGGTCACCAGTGTTAGATGCAAGGACAAGGCTGATGAGGACTCAGAGAAGACCATTGAATCTGGCTATTAAAAAGCTCTTGTTAGGAGTGTTAAGAAGTTTAAAGTAAAATTAGTTAATTTAAAAAAATAAACTGGGGTGGCTAGATGGCATAGTGAATAGAGCACCGGCCTTGGAGTCAGGAGGACCTGAGTTCAAATATGACCTCAGACACTTAACACTTAACTAGCCGAGTGACCTTGGGCAAGTCACTTAACCCCAACTGCCCTCCCCCCCAAAAAAGGGCAATAATTAATTAATTAACAAGCAGTTAAAGCAATTAAAAATTCTCAGTGAAGATAGTAGTTTCAGGAGAATAGTGGCTTATGTATCGATGTAAGGAGCCCCAATATTTTCTCTTAGAGTTTTAAGGTAATTTACTTCATCAGGATTATCTCCAAGTAGTATTTAAGCAATGCATTAGCTTCAAAAGGAAATGAAAAGTTCATAAAGTTGTGATACAAAACAACTTTGAGACTGTTAGATAAGAGAAAGAAAAATGAAAAACAAAAACCCAACTGTGGATTTTTTCCTCCTGCTCTCCCTGCCTGAAAAATTCTCCACTATTTATTTCTTGATTAAAAATTGCTCTTCTTATGTTAAATATTAAGTCAGGTAAACAAGCATATATAAAGCTTTTACTACATGCCAAGCACTAGGCTTTGGTAATACAAATAGAAACAAAAAATAGTTCCAGGCCTCAAGGAGTTTACTTTATAAAGAGGTTCACAGAATGTGTATCTGGTTGAGGCTGGTCAGGAATTCTGAACTAGCTTTTCGTTACGTTTGTTGGTCAACTAAAAACAATTAAAATAATGCATTTGCAAAATGCCACCTTTTCTGTAGGTACTTAGCTGATATTTATTCCATAGTATTTTTCATTGATGCTCGCAATAAATCACTGCTGTACTATGACAATGATTAGAATGTTCAAAAACAGCTTTCTCCAGAAACAAATACTGTATTATTGGTGCAATTTGACTTTTTTTAAAAAATTACTCGATTATCCCTTTAAATCATAGAATCACAAAATTTCGGAGTTAGAATGGACTGGGAAAGTCATCTAAGATAAAGACACACCTGAGTAGGAGTCCCTTTTATGATGTTCACCAAGCATTTATTAATAATCTACTGTGTCCCAGGGACATGCTAGGAATGTAGAGACTAATATGAAATGGGTCCTCACTCTCAAGGAGCTAATAAAATGCTTCATGAATACAAGTAAGTAAACACAAAGTAATGTCCCTGGACAGAAAGATCTCAGTTTTGTCAGCTGATGGCACAGGCTTCTCATGCCTTAGCCATGCAGGTTTTATCACCCTGAAAACTCCCCAGCTTTTCAGTGCCCTTCCTAAAAGGTGGTCCTCATACCTGCACACAGTTCCAGGTGTGTTCTCATCAGTACGGTATAGGAGGACTATAATTTCCCTTGTTCAGGACAGTCTGCTTCTATTCCAATAGCCTAAGAGAGATATATTCCAACTTTTCAGATGCCGTTTTATGATGTTGCCTCACATTGGGTTAGCAGGCCACTAAAACCCCCAAATCTTTTTCATACAAATTTTTATAGACACATTTCTTCCATCCTGTATTTAATCTTGGGCTGGGGGGAGTATTACATCTATCCCTATTAAATTTCGTTTTATTAGATTCAGCCCATCTTTATAGCCTATAAAGATCTGTGTGTGTGTGTGGGAGATCCTACATATCCAATATTTAGGCTGTCCTTGCCAACTTTGTGTTTTCTGATCATTTCATAAGTCATATCACATGTGCCTTTATCTAATTCATTAATAAAAATGTTTACCAGAACAGACCCATGGAGAGTCCCATGGCACCCCACCAGAAGTGTCTCTGAAACTTACTGTGAATCATTAAAGCCTGATTCTTTGGGTCTGAATTTGCCTAAAGGTATGACCATCTAGCCCACATTTCTACCCCGCCCCCAAATTTTCACTAAGTGTTGTTAGAAACTTGGTCCGATAAACAAAAAAAAAAGTAACTGGTTACTTTGTTGTAACCCAGAGATACTATGTTCATAGCATCTTCTAAACCATTGCTCCAGAAGGGATAAGACTTGGCTCTAGGATTTAATGGGTGTAGGGAGCTCCCGGGGAACAATCTACTCTGCCAATAAAGGCCAACAACTTTTCTGCAACTCACAGTCTCAGAGAGTTGCCTAAGCAATGAAAAGTTAAGTGACTTGCCCAGGGTCACACAGTCAATAAATGTCTTAGGTGGGACATGAACCTAGGTCTTCTAGACTCCAACACCAGTTCTGTATTCACTATGCCACACTCCCTCTCACAACCCTATCAAAAATGGAAATGAGGTTAAACTGACACAGTTTATTCTGAATGAGCTCAAGCTGACTCAGAGTGACATATTGATTAATTTTTAAGAGCAGGTCATATCCTTTTTTTTTTTCAATTGGGGTTAAGTAACCTGCCCAGGGTCCCACAGGGACACACAAGTGTTTGAGGCTGTATTTGAACTCAAGTCCTACTGACTCTAGAGCCAGTGCTCTGCATGCTTTTCTAAAATGTACAGAACTGCAGTTAGCAAACCTCACTCAGACAACAGAAAAAAAGATTATCGTACATGAAAATGCAAATCTATTGTGTACAACTTGCTATTCTTTTTAAATATATAATAATATATATAATAAAGTTCCCTCCCACCCCCACCCTCCACCGCATCCTAAGCAGAGATGGCTGCTATTAGACTGCAATAGACACAAAGTCCATATAGTCATTCCTTTAATAAGCTGTCCTAGAATTCTGTCTGGGATGGTGATCAAGGTCACCAGCCCATAGTATGAAAGATCGACCTTTCTCCTTTTTTTTTTTTTTTTAGAGAAATGGGATAGCATTTGTTTGTGTAGTGATTTGGCTGAGGCTACTTCCCCTACTCAGACTCTCACTGGAAGCTTGAGTCATTGCCCAAACATCAATGACTAATGCTTTCCTCAAAGTTCAAGGGGTAACCCTAAGGGGTTGTGATGTCTAGTTCTGGTGCTCAGTGGTGTGCTTCCCATTATCAATAAACCAGTAGAATTCTATTAGGGTATTTAGCTTAAAGGTATAGCAAGAACAGTAGTCATAAAACATTTCCCCCAGGGGCGACTAGGTGATGCAGTGAATAGAGCACCAGCCCTGGAGTCAGGAGGACCTGAGTTCAAACCTGGCCTCAGACACTTAACACACACACAAAAAAACTAGCCATGTGACCTTGGGTAAGTCACTTATCCCCAATTGCCCTAAAAAAACAACAACAGACATTTCCCTCAATCAGGGGCACATTCTTTCCTTGTACACACAAAAACTCTGAGAAGGAAAGAAATAAGCATTTATTAAACACCCACTATATGCCAGGCACTGTGGTTTACAAATATTATTCCATTTGATTATTCTCATTTTACAGTTGAGAAAACTGAGGCAGTCATTTGTTAAGTGACAGTTACCCATCTGGGAAAATCTGGGGCCACATTTGAACTTGGCTTTTCTTGACTCCAGGCCCAGTACTCTATCTGCTGGACAACCTAGCCTCCCCTTAGGGAGAGTGTACTCAAATTTAAAATACAATGAGAGTAAGGCTTATATCTGGAAAACACAAGTGGCCAAGATGTGCCTCACAACTTCTGGCCATGAAAGTGTTTTTCTCTTTTCATGGAGTCCTAATATGGTCGCCCCCCTCCCCCTCAACCCCCCGCCATAAGGGTAACTGCTTTATGGGCATCAGTGTCTTTCTAGAACCCATAGCCAGCATTTCTATCCATGATAAGGGCATCACAATCCATGGAGATACTGCTGTTCATGGTGGAGTGACTACTCCCTCTGTCATCAGTGACTACTATTGGCAGATGAATAGGACATTTCTGATGTCTTCTGAACACAGTGGTCTCATGGGCATTGTCATGTCAGGATATTCTCATTCATCTAAGATCAGAAAAGAGCAAACACAGGAGTAGACACATTGTGTACTAAGGGACA
Organism: Petaurus breviceps papuanus; assembly: GCF_028583685.1. Lineage (NCBI taxonomy): Eukaryota > Metazoa > Chordata > Mammalia > Diprotodontia > Petauridae > Petaurus > Petaurus breviceps. Next base: position 103,833,932 of record NW_027186304.1, read on the forward strand.
TATGGGTTCCAGGTGTGTTGTGGGGGGAGTGTATGGGGGGGCTTCCCTTTCCAGTGCAGAGGCTCCCAATAGTCCTCTCCATTTGAAAGCTGCCAGAGAAGCAAGTGAGAGATCCTAGTTAGCTGGAATCTTTTGTATGCACACTCAGTTTTGCTCCTTTCCAACCCCCCAAGCCCATCAGTAAATTCTTCATCACTTCACAGTACCAGGCCTTTGGTCATCCTTGACCAGAAGTAGGCTTACTTAATTTCCAGATGTTGGAGTTGAGCCAGGCAGGCAGGAAATATGTGTGCATGTTCTGTATAACCCACCAGAAAAGGCAGATCTGAGCACATTCCAAAGACTGGCCCCTCGCTGTCAATCTCCCAGTTACATTTATCTCTGTGTTGTCTCTTCTGTTCTTTTGTATTATGTAGTGATCACTGAAGGTGGCAGTAAAGTTGGGAGGAGGAATAAGAGAGAGAAGGCCATAAGAACAGAATGGAGAAAAGGAGGCACACAAGGAAAGGGAAGAAAGATCATAGTGTTTGGAACTAGCAGAGATTAGAGATCATCTGGTTCAAATCCCCTCACATTACAGGTTGAGGAAACTCTATCTTGGACATGTCTTCCATGAGATCACACAGGTCATAAGTAGCAGAGCCAGGATTCACCCCCAGGTGCCCTGACTTCAAATCCAATGCTCTTTGTAGAATGCTGTATAGCCTCTATGATGAATTAGGCATGTCATGTCAGTGTCTACAATAGCTTTTAGAATCACTGAATCTGATGTCATGGAGTCTTTGGTCTGGTGTTGCTTTTGCTATGAGAGTCCTTCCCAGAAATGCCATTTCATGAGTTGCCTTTTCATCCAATGGCTGCCAGAGTTTGAGGATACTAAAGTCACTTCTTCACCTGTACAATGAGGGTGTTGGACTAAGACCAACTAAGGGACTAAGGTCCCTTTCCAGTTCTAGGTATAATGATGCTCTGTCTGGAGTTGTGTTGAGGAAAAAGCAGTCAATAGCAAACTCTTTGAGGACAGCAATTGTGTCTCAGCCTTCTTTTAAGTCCACAGTGTTTGGCATGGAACAAGGCACAAGATAGGGCTTCCACCAGCTGACATTTTTTGTGAATTAGCCCATCAGGGTCTGAATCCCAGAATTTTTTCTGTTCCCAATGTGTGTGCATCTATGCAATGCAAGTTCTGTTTCTTTAACTCTTAAATGGAAGCAGCAAGGAGATCTTCTTGAATGAAGCGTTCCCTCTCATCGTCCAATGAAAAATCCAATGGGGAACATAGAAAAGGAGCTTCTTTTCAAGACTTGTTCAGTCTAGTACTCCAATCCCATTCTTACTTCACAAACCTCACTTCTTCCAGGGGTAAACCTAATCTGAGCTAAAAAGCCCATAAATCTACCCAGAGTAGGTTCATAGGCATTTTTAAAGTGCCACCTTAGTAAATTGGTGGAGAAATTTAACTTAAGACAGTAGAGTGACCTATTTACAGGCTGGAGGTGTGGGGGAAGGGATGGGGCATTCAAAGGAATGCCAATAAGCAATGACAGCAATACCTCCATGGACTGAAAGTCAGGGCTGCATTGCTTTATTTCTCACTCATGCCTTGCCTCCCTCCCTCCGTGTTTCTTTTCTGCCTCTGATATCCACGGGAGCTGCTCCTGTTTCTCTTAGCATGGACACAGTTGCCACTGCTGATCCTAAGTGGAACAGTGGAATCTGGGCCTTTGTGGAGAGTCCAGTCCATGGCGAGATGCTATTTCTTTCCAAGTGCCCTAGCTGGGCGGCAGTTGAGATTTCTTTCCTATGGCTCCACCCAAGTTTTGCTTTTCTTTCCATACCAAGATCCTCTCTCAAAGGGAGTCTTGAAATGCAGCAGCCCAGTGGGCATGAAGATGCATCACGAAATGGCATTGAGGGGTGCTGTGGGGGGGAACCCTCTCTCATAGCAAAAGCAATAGCAGACCATGCCTTTGGAGGTTCGCATGGGGACTGTGCCTCAGACTCGGTGATACTAAAGCTAAGGCCACAGACTGTTGCAAGGTATAGCCAGAAAAGGAGCACTAGAGAGTAGACAGGAGGTGATGCCCTTCAGGAATGGAGGACTGCATAGAGCCAGATGAGGGTTGCTTTATCTGTCTGCCTGTTGCCCAAAGGATGACATGCAGATTCCTAAGTTATGCTTTCAAAAGTATTTGCTCACATTTGTCCAGCACTTGGAGATTTACAAGCACCCCATGCACAGTTTATTGGAACCTGACAATCACCCTGTGAAGTTGGCGTTGAAAATAGACATATTTTCAAATGAGTTAGACTGACGGACTTATCCTCATAACAATCTGTTAGGTAAGTGAGGCAGGGATTATGTCCATTTTGCAGATGGAGAAACTGAGGGTCCAATAGTTGAAATGACTTTGATCTAAGATGTTACAGCTGGGAAGGGATGAGGCTTGTGAATCCCAGGCCAGTTCCAGGTCTCTTACTCTACTTACTTCTTCCCTGACAAACTTTAAGCACTGCCCATTTGCAGACTAGCTACAAAGAGGTAGGTGGTTCAAACTCTATTTCAAATCCAATCATAAGATCATAAATTGAGGATTTACCATTGGTCTGGGAATAGATGATGCCTGCGTTGTTGTACTTAAGAGTTCAGCTGCCAGAAATACAACTCCCCTCCTCCCTCCAGCCTTGGTCATTTTAAAGGTTTTTGCCTAAATCACAGCCTGGCCTTCCTCAGGTCATAAGCACATATGGGTTTTCTGAATGTGTTTACTCTGATGGCAGGCTTATTTTATTGCAAGAGGAAGCCATTTTACCATGTTTTCTGTCAGCTGCCCCTTTGGAGATTTGCCTGCTGGAAATGTTATTGCCTTTTATTCTTTGAGATCCATCTACAGTTTCTTTTGGGGATCTTTTTTACTTTTTTGTAGCTTGGATTTATTGTGCTAGCAGTTTAAAAGTACTAACCGTCATAGGTCATTGACAGCAAATATCTGTTCAAATGAGAGGCCAAATCAGGGCTCTCCATCCATGTGTTAATAAAGTCTGAATCCATGAACCACTGAACTGACCTTGCCCTGGGTTTTTTACACTGTCCCCAGCAGCTGCTGTCATTGATGAAGATTTTGTACTTTCCTGTTCACAGAGGATTCTATAGCCTTCCTATGTCATAGGGGGATTTTCTTCTTCGTTGTCTTCTTCTTCTTCTTTTTTTTATTGGGGAAGGAAGAAGGTTGTCAGAAAACCAGGCAGTGTTGCTTGAAATGCATCTGTTTTTACTCATGTTGAGTCTTTCCAGGTGAACTGAAGTAAATCATAGACTACAAAATGAAAGCAGATTTTCCTAAAACACCCATTTGAAACATTGTGGAAGAGTTCAGTCCCCATCTCCTCCCATTCCCCAACTTCCATCCCCTAACCCCTGGCCTAGGACACTAAGTATGTACTTGTTCCTTGCTTTTTATGATAGTTTGATTAATCATGTTGCTAAGATCCTTTTCTCCTCAAGGAAAGTACCATTGGTATTTTCAGCCCTCACAGAATCATCACAAAGGTCAGAGAAACTTAGAGGTAGGAATACAGAGTAGAGGTATCTCTCTCTCTCTCTCTCTCTCTCTCTCTCTCTCTCTCTCTCTCTCTCTCTCTCTCTCTCTCTCTCTCGCTCGCTCTTGCTTTCACTCTCGCTCTGTGTGTGTCTATCTCTGTCTCTCTCAAAAGCCATACTACCTCTCCAAAAAATAAAATAAAAATTGACATATATAGATATATAATATATACATGTTATTTACATATATCCCTGTACATGGATTATATGCATACACACATTCATACATACACACGTGTAGCTAGTTGCATTTTAGAGCAGGACATTAGTCACAGGACGTGAACTTTAAACAAAATTTTTTGCAGTAGTTGTACTAGGCAGAGAGCAGCTAGGCTATCACCATCAGAGCCAATCGAGGCCTAGAAGTTGTTGCTTAAGGATGAGGGGTAGGTCAGTCAAGGCAAAGGCATTTGGAACCAGGGTAGTGCTGCGTTTTCACAGGAGATGGCTAAAAGACTATTTCCTAATCAGCTTTAAAAAGTGAGAGCCAGCAGAGGCATGATGGGGAGCGCGTGCTGTTCCGCTGAGGGTACAGCTTGCTCAAACTAGTTCCATTTTGCTCTTTTCATTCTGACATAGTCCTCCCTTCCTACCTGACCCTTCCCCCCCCTCCCCAGTTCTGAGGCCACTTTCAGCAAATTCCTATTAGAAAATACATGGTCTTTGTCCTTTCCTCCCACCAACTTCAATCAGCACTTGCTGATTTAAACAAGTGAGAATCAAGCCTTCACCCCCTCCACCCCCACTTCCAGTTCTTCGTGTTTAATAAATGAAGAACCAATCTCCCTCCCCCCAGCCATGGCCTGCCAATGACAGCGATTAAGCCAGGTTGCAGAAGACTTAAACAAGCATATGCTTTCAGTTCCCATTTTGGGCATATTTTAATGAATTAACTGTTGCAGCAGTCGCAGTACAATAAAGCAGGGCAGCAAACTCCTGCAGGTGTCCCTGCCCTGCAGGCCTGAGGACTTCCTTCTAGCACTAAAAATTACTCATCTTCTCTGCCAACATAGAGAGACATTCCCCTAGGCACCAGAGGACAAATCAGTGTGATGCTATAGGTAGAGGTCTGGACTTCCAATAGGAAGATCTTTTTTGAATCTTGACTCTCGAGTGTGTGGATGGCGGGGGGCAGTTCATAAGCTGTCATATTCCTGGTTTCCCCATCTGTACAATGAACTTAATGACAGTATATTCATGTAATATCTATAGATTCAGACAAAAGCCTATGCTATGCAGAGATTGCATGATATAAATAATACTTGCCAGACATTTTCTAAATATTTCCAAAATCCTCAACTCATGTCAGGTAAGGGAAAACCCTGGTGAGCCCTTAAGGTCATACTTCTTACCCTTTTTCATTCTGAACAAACTCCTAATTTAGACTTATTCTGCTTGTCTCCAGAGGGCCTCACTAAGATCAGTGGATGGAAATACCAAGGGGTAGATTTCAACTCAATATAAAGAAGAACTTCTTGAGAATCAGAGCCACTGAGAAGCGGAAAAGGTTACTTGGGCAGATAATAAGTTCATTGTTACTGGAAGTATTATAGGAGCGACTGAATAACCACTCATCAAGGGTGTGATAACAAGAGTTTCCAGCTTTAGGTTGGAAGTCTCTTTGAAATCTTGATTTTCTGTGGACCTCTAAATTATATTTAACTTGATCTTCACACCTTACAACAAAAAAGGAAAGAGGGGTGGGGTCAGCCTCTGAAAAGTATTTATGAAAAGAAAGTACATACAAAAGATAGAAATCATAGGAGATTGGCTGCCATAGGCAAGGTCCCAAATTACAATTGTGTAAAGATCTGGGTTCCATTTCAAGAAGATTTAAGAAACATAAGTTAAGGAGGGAGGGAGGGAGGAAGGAAGGAAGGAAGGAAAGAAGGAAGGAAGGAAGGAAGGAAGGAAGGAAGGAAGGAAGGAAGGAAGGAAGGAAGGAAGGTAG
>NW_027186304.1:103839583-103857476 GCF_028583685.1 Petaurus breviceps papuanus
GAAGGAAGGAAGGAAGGGAGGGAGGGAGGGAGGGAGGGAAGAAGGGGAGGGGAGGGGATAGGAACAACCCTAGCAAGAGGAAGATTTGCTCCCACAGTAAAGTGTGACAGGTTTTGTAATATACTGGTATATACTCAGCCATTAGCTAAAAAATAGAAGATTAGGAAATCAGAATCATTGTGTTTTCCTCAAAATCAAAGTGAGGTTTATAGATTTAGGACTGGAATGTACCCTAGAATTCCTCTAGTCAAAGTATTCTTAACGTTTTTATCTGATGATGCCTATGAACTCTTTCTCAGAATATTTTTATATGCATAAAATAAAGTATATAGGAAACCAATTACATTGAAGTAAAGATTAAATTATCCCCTGACAAATTCACAGACCCCCTAAAATTTATACATGGTTGGATAATTTATCCATGGTTGGACCCTAAGGGGTACACATTCCCCATGTTAAGAAACCCTCTTAATCTAATTCCCTTATTTTATAGATGGAAAATTAAGGCTAAGAGACTTAAGTGATTTGCTTGAGGTCACACAGGTGGGCTGCATGATAATAATAATATATCTGTCATTTATAAAGAGCTGTAAGGTTTGCAAAGCATTCTGTGTTCACTATGAAGTAAGATCTCAACATTACAAATGAGGAAACACAATCTTAGGAAGGGTAAGTGATTCTCCCCTGGGGCAAGCAATCATAATTCATTCCCATCCAATCCTACATTGACTAAATGGCATTGAAACCCACCAGTAGACAGCATCCTGAGAGGTAAACCACACAATTTTGCTAAGTCCTTTGATTATTTGGAACATGGGATTTAAATGAAACTCAAGCTCACCCATTATATAGATGCAGAGACTAAGGTACTAATGCTTCTTGCCTCGGAGCTTCCAGCCACCAGGATTCGGGTCCATTCTGACACAGTGCAGTGCTCTTTCTACTATGCAATGCTACATCATCAGTTTCTCCATCTTTTAAAAATGAATGATAATGGTGCCAAGACCCTTTAATCAAAAACACCTCTTTCTGCTATACAGGCTTTGTGTTTGAGAAAAATAGGTCAGATAGTACTTTTGCAAAATGTCAGATAGGCACAAATCAATTAATCAAGAATCCTTCCTTAAGCATCAACTATGTTCCAGGCACTGTGCTAATCACTGGGGACATAAAGACAAAAATGAAGCAGTTCCTGCCCTCCAGGAGCTTGCATTCTGATGGTGAAGACCACGTACACACAGGTATATACATACAAAACTCATTCAAAGAAGTTACTAGGTAACCTTGGAGGGGAATGCATTATTAGCAAGCTGAAGAGGCCAGGATAAGCACATGGTGGTTACATGAGCTAAGTCTGGAAGGAACCAAGGATTCCAAGAGGGAATCCTTCCCTTCTTTAGAGATGAGGGAGAGCATTCCAGAGATGGGAGGTGGCAATGACACAGAGATGGGACATGGAGTCTTATGAGAGGAATAATAAGCAAACCACTATGGCTGGATGTCAAGTACTTTGCAAATGAAATATGCTACACAAATGTTAGCTTTTATTACTGTCATTTCTAGCTCAGAGACTCCTTCTAGGGTGTGACTCTGGTACTTAGATCTCTGTTGATCGTTAGTCCCTTCATTTGTAAAACAGAGATCTTGATACTTGGTCCTACCTACATTTCAGGGCTGCTCCAAGGAAAACAGTTGGTCATCCTTAAAGCACCAAAGAAATGTGAGTTATCATTGCTCCATTCAAGTCCTATTTCCATACCTCATTATGGCCTACAGGTACCTCTGAATTCTTTGAGGCTATGTCAGCAGAACACAAGTTCTGGCAGGTGTTGCCAAGGGTGGAAAGCCTTCAAGTACTAGTTCAGAGTTGTGTATTTACCATTCTTTAGGATAGTTTAAATAATATAAATAAGAAAAGAATCTTTAAATAATTCAGATCCATAATTGTTTTCATGTTGAGAAGGATGTCTTTAAAAAATAGAACTAATGTCCACCCAGTGAATAAAGGACATGCATCCCCAGAAATGGCTGGATGCTATATCATTCAGTGGGTTTGAGCAGCACCTGGTCTGAAGAGGAAGTCTGTCAAGAAGGGAAGAAAAAGCAATTGGAGGGCTGAAGGCACCCTTGCTATTAAAGCCAGGGACCTCTGGTAAGACATTGGGAAGGCTGGGCTGGAATATTAGTTCAACCTCTGACTCATGCTCAGCTCCCTCATTAGGATCATGGGGAAGTCCCTCAGCCTTTCCATGCCTTCATTTAGATGATGACTATTAAATGTGGACAAGAGGACTAGTCTTGACATACCCCAGAGGTATTTTACAGGGTAAATGAATTCCTGTTTCTGAAGGACTTTTGGCTCGCTGAAGAAACACTTCACGTGGGTTGTTGGCACCATTTTTGTTATTCTTATTAAGAGTGACTAAAGATCCTAGAGATCAGGAATAATCTCATGGATCCTTGCATCCCCAGGTCACTAGAATATTATGAACATGTAGAAAGAGCCTCTGAGAGATAGGGGGTTGAAATGACTCTCCATGCCAGAGAGTAGGGGAAAGAATGCTAAAAAATTGGCATCATGGGGCCTGAGATTGAATTCTGTTTCTGTGTGACTTTGAGTAAACCACTTCTTCTAGGCAGACCTAGGTCTTAGTGTCCTCATATACAAAATGAGGGAATTAGAATAGATGATCTCGAATGCCTCTTCTAGCTTTAGATTTATGATCCTATGACTTCCTGATCTGTGATCTAGACCAGTCATTCTCAGACTTTTCAGTTTCAAACTTTTCATTCTTAAGAAGTACTGGGGGGGGAGGGGGAGGGAGAGGAGGGTGGCTAGGTGGCTCAGTGAATACAGCACCGGCCTTGGAGTCAGGAGGACCTGAGTTCAAATCCGGCCTCAGACACTTGACACACTTGCTAGCTGTATGACCTTGGAGAAGTCACTTATCCTCAATTGCCCTGCCTTTGTCCCTCCAAAAAGACAAAAAAAAAAAAAGAAGTATTGGGGACCCCAAAGTGCTTTTGTTCATATCCTTTGGGTTATATCCTTTGGTATTTATTGTGTTAGAAATTAAAATGAATAAATCTGTAAAATATTTCTTCATCAATTTATTTAAACAACAATAATAAACCTATCACCTGTTAACATAAATTTTTATGAAATATATATTTTCTTTTTTTTGGAGGCGGGAAGGTAGGGCAATTGGGTTAAGTGACTTGCCCGAGATCACATGGCTAGGTTTTTGTGTTAAGTGTCTAAGGCTAGATTTGAACTCAGGTCCTCCTGACTCCAGGGCCAGCACTCTATTCACTGCGCCACCTAGCTGCCCCTGAAATATATATTTTCTAAAAAAAAAAAAAGGGGGGGGGGAGAAAAGTGGCATTATTTTCCCAAGTTTTGAAAATTGCTTTAATGTCTAACTTAATAGAAGCCAGCTGGATATTCTTTCATGTTCAGTCTGTTGCAATATGTTTTGCATGCAAACATAAAGTTAACTTTATCAAATTAAACATATTTAGACAGTTTATACATCCTGGACCCCACTCCCCATATGTTGTGTTCTCTTTTAGATACCCCAAATTCTAGAACTCATTTTGGTAAGTTCAATTTTATACTTTTAAGTATTTAAGTACATTTATATTTAAGTACACATTATAATTATACTTATAGTGTTTATATATTACGTAATTCACCTAATTTTCCTATATAGTTCATAAACTAGGTAAAGGCAATTCCAAATAAGCAGATCCAAAGGCATATTAAACAGTAGCTGCAATGACATGAGATACAGATGATCTGCCATGCTAATGGTTTTAAAGGAGAATATTCATTTAGATGTAGGAATTTTGGCATTTTTGTTTTTAAAATAATGGATTTCCATACTTTGTAATCACCTATCACATATGTGACATCAGTGAACACATTTTGCCTTTGATCATGAACAAGCAACTCTAGGCGATTTTGGTACTTCAATCAGTTCTGTTGCTGTAAGAATTTACCAACTGCCTCACATTACAACATTATTATTACTATTATTTTCCCCCCAAACCCTGAGAGTCTTCCTCTCCCAGATTCTATTTATTTATTTATTTGGCTAGATAGAAGAGGCCATTCCTTGCCTCATTTCCTACCTATCCTTAATCACTGAATATACGTTACCTGAGACAACCTGAGATCTGGGAAAGGCCTTAGCTCCAAAAAACCAAGGCCTCCCACTACATCCTGGGCCATCTCTAGTTGTCCTGATCTATATCTGAGAGGAGAGAATGAGGCTGATGACTTTACACAGCCCTGCCTCACTTAAATGCAATTCACTTGCAAGTCATGACATTTCCTTCATGATGTCATGGTTTTCTTCAAGAACTAAGGACAAACAACCAAAAAAACAGCAACGTTATTTTGGTTGAAGTGTGGAAGAAAGTCTAATCTCACACAGGTATGTACTTGGAAAATGGAAGATTATTTTAACAGGCAAATAAAGTCTTAATATTATTATGAAAATAGTTTTGACTTCACAGACCTGTTAAAAGGGTCCCAGAGCCTGCTTTGAGGATCACTGTTCTTTAGACAATGGATAAATTTAAGGTGTGAACTGGGATACCTTATTTTTATTGAGATTTTTCCTAGAATAATCTGCAAAAACCTTAGCTTTCCCAAATTATTTTGTTTACTTGGGATGCAAGGTAATTTCTCATTAATTTTATTACATGTAGAATAAGATTAACTCCACCATTCCTCAGGCCCTTAGTGGGAATGTGGACTTGAAGCCATTCTTTTCATTCTTTTGGCATATTATACCACCACATTTTACTAATCATATATCCAATTATTCATCTCTCCATAAAATGATCTTCTCCTTAAATACATTTGTTTGCCACACTGGACCGCAAAACTAAGAGACCCAATAATATATGATCCATATTCCTTTTATTTATTCTTCCCTTATTCCTCCCTTACCCACAATGGTTTGCAAATCTGCTACAGGCTTAGTACTTGACCCTTTTCTACAGTGAGAACTTACAACCAGAAACAGAAAGTAATTGTACCTGAAAAATCTTTTGATATTGAGAGATAGATCAAGTAATATGTGGCCAAATGTCCCTTTATAAATTGATGTACCAGAGAATCCTCTGAACATGCTGGTAGCTACAGACTTTGTTGAAGGATGAGGCTTCTTTTCAGTACTATTTTTTGAGCAGCAGGTAGCTAAAACGAATACAACAGTTTGTCATTTAAATGTTGGGCCTTTCCAAGATTAAACCCATGCTTTGACTGATTTAGACCTTATTTTCATACTTACCCAGGCTTTGTATAATTAAATACACCAAATTGTAGTGGGTGAACTAAAATGGAAGTCCTGAGTTTTGTTTTTGTTCTTTTATCTCAAGGTTTCTAATTCCAGCCCATTTTATGCCATTGGCCTGTAATTCAACTTATTCCTTTCCCTTTCTGCCACCAAAATGTCTCTAAAATCATCCACCATTCATAGAGAAAGCATTTATGAGCAGCCCTAGTGTTGACATCCTGGAAGAATGCAAAGTCATTCAATTTCTAACTCTTGTCTTGGTTCTCACCTAATGTACAGGCTAATCAGCCGCATGTCCTTCAACCTCTTTTGTGAGGCATTTGGGATACTTTCCGACCCCCACCCGCCTTTTCCTTCCCTTTTCTCCTCAGCCCCCCCCCCCATCATGGAATGAGTATTTTTGGTGTAATGTCAGTAGGAGGGGGTGAGGGGAAGAGTCATGATGAGGACAAAATAGCAAAAAGCATTACTAATTCAGCACGAGGAACCCTCAGCCCTTCATTCAACACAATGTGGATGAAGAGGATATCCTGTCAAACCAATGATAACGAAGGAAATAAAGTCACTTCCTCACCAGCTGCTTTATTCAGGTATAAAAAGGAAGTCTTTACTTCCTCATGTGGCTCTGCCCACCACCCACTCAGGGCAGCACCAGGGCTTCTTCTCTCTTTTTCACAAGTTAATTTGATACAGCTTGGATCAGGGTTTGTGCAACTTTTGTTTCTATGGCACGAACAGGACTTCACTGTTTTCCTGGTCATTGCATGTTATGCTTTCTCATGTATCATAAAAACCGTATGTCATTAGTTGTATGCCTGTATTCATTGCTGTGGGAATAGTAGGAAATGTCTTCTTTGGCCTCTGCTCAAAGGATAGGAAATAAACAGGGTAAACTAGACATACAAGGAGGTAGATTTAATCTCATAGATACCATTGAGGATAGAACTTTCTACTGGAATATGGCACTAGAAGGACATACTTTATTCAAAAGGAATATACTAGATAAAAGAGTGGTAGAATTTTATTGAATATTAAGAAAATGTGGTTAGTCAAGGAGATGAAAGAAAGTGGCAAGTAGGGAGAGGAACACAGTGGAAAATACTTGAATTAAGGATCAATAGAGGGAAAAATAGTTGGAATGTTATCAGGGGTATACTACAGACCACCTAGACAGAAGGAAGAATTAGATAAGAGAAAGTTTGGAAACAGATCACAGACCTTAAATAGAAGGATAATACTGTTCTGATGGGAGACATTTGTAGGAATGCTGTGTGTGTGTGTGTGTGTCTTTGTCTCTCTCTGTCTGTGTGTCTCTGTCCCTGTCTCTCTGTCCGCCCCCCCTTCCCCAAAGAAGATCAGCTGAGAAATTCTGATTTGCCTTAATGATGATTTCATCATTTAAAAGGCGGAGGAAGTGACAAAAGGAACTACTATTCTGGACTTGATTCTGACCAATAAAGAGGAACTGGTTGCTGAAGTAGAAGTGACAGAAACTTTGGGAGTTAAATGACCATTACCTCATGAAAGAAATGTTCAAGATAGAACAGAGTAATGCTGGGGATAGTCTGATGTGCACTTGAAATAAAGCAGATTTTAAGGGGTTAAAAAAAGAGCTGGTAGAATCTAGTAGCTTAATATTCTTTGGGGGAGATTGCCCAAAGAGGAATGAGAAGGTTTTAAAAAGTCTCTCCCCACTCCAGGCCATCCTCCATTCAGATGCTAAATTGATCTTCCTAAAGCTTAGGTTTGACCATGTCACACACACACACACACACACACACACACACACACACACACACACACACACTCTCTCTCTCTCTCTCTCTCTCTCTCTCTCTCTCTGTCTCTCTCTCTCTCTCTCTCTCTGTCTCTCTCTCTCTCTCTCTCTCTCTCTGTCTCTCTCTGTCTCTCTCTCTGTCTCTCTCTCTCTCTGTCTCTGTCTCTCTCTCTCTTTCTCTCTCTCTCTGTCTCTCTCTCTCTGTCTCTCTCTCTCTGTCTCTCTCTTTCTCTCTCTCACTCTTTCTGTCTCTATGTGTGTGTCTCAATACACTCCAATGGTTCCCTAGCACCTCCAGGATCAAATATAAAACCCTCTGGTGTTCAAAGACCTTTGTAGCCTCATAACTCACTACCACCACCTTTCAAGCCCTGTATCTTACAGCCCCCGACATGCCTTGTGATCCAGTGACATTGACCTCATTGATGCTCCTTCTACAAGATACTTCATTTCCCAGATCAGGGCATTTTCAGTGGTCGTCCCTCAGGCCTGGAATGCCTTCTCCTCCCATCTCCTCCTCTTGGCTTCCCTGGCTCCCTTCACGTTCCAGCTAGAATCCTAAATTCTTCAGGAAGTCTTTCCCAATCTCCCCTTAATTCTGGTGTCTTCCTCTAATGAGGATCTCCACTTTGTCTTGCCTGCAGCTTGTTTGTAAGTAGTTGTTTGCATGTTGTCTCCACCATTAGATTGCGAGCTTCTTGAGAACAAGGACTGACTTTTACCCTTTTTTTATATCACCAGAAATTAGCACAGTGCCTGAGACAACATTAGTGTTTAATAAATGTTTATTAACAGTTTGGCTGACAAAAGGAGAAATTATTCTATTTTGAGGAGGAAAAAGGGGTTCTGTCTAATTAAATCAATGTGGCTATTGTCTAATGAGCTAGGTGATGTAGTGGATAGAACACTGGGCCTGGTGTCAGGAAGACCTGAGTTCAAATCCAGCCTCAGATACTCATTAGCTTTGCAACCCTGGGCAAATCACTTGACTTCTGTTTGCCTTAATCCACTGGAGAAGGAAATGGCAAACCACTCCAGTATCTTTGTTGAGAAAACTCCATACAGGATCACAAAGAGTCAGATATGACTGAATGACTGAACAACAATTGTCTGATGAAATCAATATGACTATATATGATCAATGAGCTCACTGATCAACTCAAGATTCTAATTTTAAAAATGGAAGCCAGGGTAAGCAGCTCTTCAGAGGAGTAGCATGGTACTTTAAGATTTGTAGCAGAAACCCTAAGCCTCAGAATGAGATAATTATTAAGAACAGCAAAGAGAGGTTTTCTAACTCTATTGGGGGCAAGAGGGGAGTCAAGTCAGGGATGAGGTTCTTGTTGGGAGCAGATGTGATGATGATATTGTCGTTAATGGTGAAAAGGTCCCTATTTTCTCATCTAAGGAAAATTACCTTTGGTCAGGGAAAAGTAGGATAAAAATATTGTGAATGAGAAATGAATAAGAGCAAAAGATATGTGAGAAGGTAAACATCATATGCTTGCCCTCAGTGAGTTCATTTCCCCAAGCCCAGACTGACTCTGCCCAAGGCACCTGAAGAAGCGATGGGTGTACTTGCCAAGCCGCTGCTGCTGATGTTTAAAGATCTTGGGGAAATAAGTGTCCAAGCATGAGGGAGGGCGAACATCCTGATTTTCAACAATGGAAAAGGGGTGCATTCTGCAAAACTATGGGCCAGTAATTTGATTTCTATTCCTGGCAATATTCTAGAACACATTATTAAGGGGACAGCTTGTGAGCACTTAGAAAAGGAAATAGTGACCACTAAATGCCAACATGACTTAACGAAGAACAGTCATGCCTAGCAAACTTCATTTCCCTTTTTTATTGGGTTATTAGACAGGCAGATCAGGGAAGCATTGTAGATAAAGGATATGTTGATTTTTATCCTAGCATTTGACAAAATCTCTCATGTTATCCTTGTGGATAAGATGGAAGGATGGAGGGCTAGCTGAGAGTACAGTTAAATGAATTAGGAACTGATTGAATGACCAGATCTGAGCATAGTCATTAAATAGGAGACATCAGTGTGGAAGACAATCTCCAGTAAAGTGCCTCCAGGATCTCTTGACCTGGTGCCATTCACCACTTTCATCAATGATTTAGAAGGGGACAAGCTTGTACAATTTTCAAATAATACAAAGCTAGAAAGGATACCTAGCATACTGATTAACAAAGGCAGGATTCAGAAAAGATCTTGACAGGCCATGACAATGGACAGAATCAATCATAAGGCCTCAGCTCAGACCGCAGCTCTGTTACTTATTAACAATGAGACTTTGGGCAATTCATCTAACCTCTTTGGGCCTCATCTATAAATGGAGAAAGTTGGGCTAATGTGGCTTCTGAAGATCCTATGATAACAATAAAAATATGTATTTTACAGGGATAAGTTAAAAGTTCTACAAAAGTTAGATACAGAATTGGGGAGCTGTGGAGGCCATAAGAAAAAGATCTGGGAATTTTAGCTGCTCTGGGCACACTGTGAGTCAACGGGGGGACATGGTAGCTAAAAAGTTCATACACTTCTACATCGCATTTGGTAGAAGCATAGTGTCTTGAATAATGGAAAAGCAATAATTCTTTGTACTCTGTTCATATTGGACCACATCTAATGCATTGTGATCTGTTCTGAGCCCACTTTAGGAAGGACACCTACAAGCTTGACTGTGTCCAGAAGGAGACACCCAGGATGGTGAGAAGTATAGATAGCATATACTATATGAAGAACTGAGCATCCTCTTGATAGAGAGGTGATGAAATACACACATTTTTATACACGGTCAATACAGAAATATGCTTTGCTTGATGCATATTTGTTACAAGGGTTTTGTTTTTCTTTTCTTTCCCAGTGGAAGATGGAGGAAAAGAGGTACCTGATAATTGAATAAAATTTTAATTTAAAAAGAAATAACTAGGTATGTTTAGCCTAGAGGGAAGACATGCCAGTTCTCTTTCTTTGAGTATTTGAAAGGCTGTCCTTTGGAAAAAGATTTGTACTATTTGGCCCCTGGGGAGCAGAATGGGGAACGTTGATTCTAAGGGGTAGAGGGGCAGATTTAGACCTGATGGAAGAAAAACCTTCCTAATAGAGATGTTCAAAAGTGGAATGGGAAGGAAAGGGCTTCCCTTCATAGGAATACTTCAAGCAGAGACTGAATAACTGCTCATCAGGGATATTGTAAAGAGATTCTAAGTTGGGGATAGAATGGACTAAAAGGCTTCTGAAGAGCCTTCTAGCTCTGGCTTTCCATGATCTCTTTTTGCACAGCACTTGGCACATAGTAAGGTGTGTGATACTCATTCATTCATTCTCTCCAACTATGTAAGCTCGAAGAATCTTGTTTAGAATGTAGGACTTTCCAGTAGCTGTAATAGGGCTACTCTGCGGAACATTTTGAAAAGAATCCTAAAAGTAAGAAAGACTTTGTCTACTTGTAAAATTCGCACCAGGTCTGCCTACTTATTAAGGTAATAGCCATCTAGAATATCTTCTTTAGTTTCTCTAGTTTAAGAGAAATGTACCCTTTGATTGGGTTCACATGCCTATAGCCAAATTGTAAAAAAATAAAAGGCAGAAGATCCAGGGTACTAATCCCCCCCCCCACCTCTTATCATCAGCATGTCCTAAGGAAAGTGGCTTAACTTTATGAGCCACAATTATATCATCCTTAGCTCAGATACCTACTAGTTGTGTGACCCTGGGCAAGTTATTTAACCTCTGCCTCAGTTTCTTCAACTGTAAAATGGAGAACATAATAACATCTACTTCACAGAGTTGTTACAAGGATCAAATGAAACAATATGTATAAATCCAGGCATATAGTAAGTATTTAATATATTCTCTTCCCCTTAAAAATAAGATAATAATATTCCACCTACGTAAAAGCGATGCAAGGCAGAGCTAGTCCAGATGAGCTCTTGGGGATAATTCCAGATTAAAAATCTAGATCTAAACTCTTTTCCTTTCCCTTCCCATCACATTAGCTAGCATTTATATAATGTTTGAAGGTTTGCCTTGCAATTTTACACTTTACAATTTTAAAATAATTTTATCCTTATAACAACCCTGAGAGGTAGGTATTATTATAATACCCATTTGACAGATGAGAAGACTGAGACAGTATTTAAGTGATTTGCCTAGGGCCACACAGGCAGTAAGTATCGAAGTTTGTATGTGAACTCAAGTCTTCCTGACTCCAGGTCCAGTTCTGTATCCATTGCACCTTTATTCCCGTAAATACAGAATCCCATGGGAAGTACACCAAAAGGTAATGAAATCATTGGGCCCATTTAGTATCTTTTACCTAACAGTTTGATATCCTTTTGGTATAGTCTGATTTCTTTTAGCTCCCTTGCATATGCCCTAAGGCTTTGAGGTTGGAAGGGCCTGAAATTAAAAAAAAAACAAACAAACCCAAAACATCATTTTTTAAAGCTGATATTTTGGTATGGCATTATGGTTTTCATAAAAGATAAAATTTAATAAGGATAAATGAAAAACTCTACTCTGAAGTTACACTGTAATATAAGGTTCCTTTGCAAATTTACCATTGGAGATGGGAGTTAATGTGTATTAGTGGGGTGCAGGAAGGGTATACCAGTGGATTTTTAATTTTCAGTTTGAACATTTATGCCTTGGAAATCTATAGTCGCTACAAATCAAGCTTGATTTATTGTTTTGTCGATTGTCCAGATTTAGGAAAATGATGGAGAAAATGTTGATAATGCTGGCTAAACTTTAAAGTGTGTTCATGGGAGAGCATGTTGTTTAACATTTACTAGCATACCCTGAGTATAAGCTGTAGGTCAAGAAAAATCACACTACCTGTTCCCCATGTCCAGTTTCCTGTGACGTTCTGTGATTCCATGGCCAACATACTTTTTCACTACAGCTGGGGAAATGGAGAAAACCTTATTATACTCCTTGCCTTGGTGCAGAGTACACATTTATGGGCTGATCATTATATGCATATGATTCTCAGAATATTTTTTGACATAACCTTCTCCTCTGAATTACTGTTTACACTATTCAAACCCATAGTGGTGCTATGGGAAGATATCTGGATTGGCCAGAAGGGAGCTCATCTCAGTTTGGAATACCATTTTAATGGTGCTGGTCCAGGATTTCTTTAACCTGAGATCTATGAACTTGTTTAATATTTTGATAACTATATTTCAATATAATTGATTTCCTATGTATTTTATTTTATGCATTTAGAACATTTTTCAGAAAAGGGTTCCATAGGTTTCACCAGACTGCCCAGGAGATCCATGAACCCCCTCCAAAAAAAAAGTCAAATCCCTACTTTTGGCAGAGCTGTTCCATTATCAAGGGTCTGTGGAAGAAGGAGGTGTCGATGAAATAGCTACTGGACTGAGACAGTCATTGATTATTTAATGCTATACTCTGCTCACCATTAAGTACTAGAAAAATCTCACCTCAGAATCAGAAAGAGGTACAAATCCTAACATGGAAAACACGAGAAGGTGGTATGATGCCTTCTTCATAGGATCTTGTAAGAATTTCTCAAAAAAGAAATTTAGTGTTTCTCCTCCTCCATTGCTTTTAATACATGAGATAGGAAAAAATTACTTTAAACAACTTTAAAATTTAAACAATTAATGACAGGCTGTTCAAATGTTAAGTATATATCTAATCGGGATGTTTGAAAAAGAAAAAATAAAACTAAAGAGAAATCACTGTGAACATGTCTTCTTAGAACATTCAAATCAAAACTTACTTCTACAGGATAATAGGAAGTTGCTGAACCTAAGACTGGTTTACTGTGATATTGAAATCATGGGTTGTTATGGACCTTAGAGATGATCTAATCCAACCTCTTTACTTTGCAAGAAGCAAAAGCTCAAGTCCAGAAAGGCTGTGACTTCTGCAGCATCATACCACTTTTAAGACATTTCATAAGAAGTCTCATTATTTTAAGCCAGCACTGTATATCAGTATTTTTCACTTTCAGCCAAAACATGTGACTTAAACATTTTATGAATGTGATATAGTTGTCAGCTACTGACCATCTTCATGACAGCAAAAATCCTCTTAGAAATTGTGATTTGTTTCTATAATAAATTAATTTTAATACAATGGAATTCCTATTCTATTCCTATTCCTATAACACTTATGAGTCAGAGGCCAGTGAAAGGGGTGGGCTGTAGGGACTGTGAATCATTCATTCTTATGTGTCATATGAGAAAAATAGATAACTCTTTATCTCATTTGATAGTATAATTTTTATCAATAGCATATATTAGAAATAAAATTAGTATCTAGAATGTGCCTATAGTCGGACTGAAATTTATGGCTGTGTGTTGTGGGGTGGGGTAGAGAGTAGGTGGTTGGGGGAAGTACCTAGGCAGAGCCCCAGGGACAGAGTGGGGTGGAGATGTGCAGGTGGAACTCCTATAGCCCATGACACAGGGTACCCTTCCAAGTGAGGAAGTGATGACATTGGTGGGGCTTCCCTCATGTTATCCCCACCCTTACCCTTGTCCCCTTCAAGTACAAAAAGGGTCTAGGTCAGGGGTGGGAAACCTGCGACCTTGAAAACAATTGTTTTTAGAACAATTTGCTCTGTGAAGTTTGGATTCAAAGTGCCTCACTTGAGGACCTAGAGGGCCACATGTGGCCTTGAGGCTGCAGGTTCCCCACCCCCAGCTAGAACTTCTCTGAACTTCAGTGCCCTTATCAGTAAGATGGTGATGATAATATCTGCACTGCCAGCCTCACAAGGCTGTCATGAGGATCGCATGAGGTCATGTTTGGTGACAGACAACTCATTGAAAACTGTCAAACTAGTACAAACAGAAAGAAGAGATCATTGTCATTTCAAATAAATATTCAGATAATTTCACTGTGGGCAATAAAAATAGCCCACAGACCCATTACAAACCATCATCCTAGAAAACTGTGTATCTTAGATACACATTTCTCTTAAGAACCTTATCTAAGAGTCAACTTTATGAAAGGTCTATATGAAAAGGTTAGAGGGAGTCCTTGCTCCCTCTTGTGGCAAGAATGCAACTTTGCCTAATTGAAAGGCTGAAGCAACCAGTTGTGGTCAATTAGCTCAGTCAGGTTAGATTCTCTTCAGGGTTAGGCTGGTCATACTTTGCACATCACTCATCTACTACTGGTCCACTTAACTTGACTTTGTACTATGGCGGGAGACAGCCCTTGCTGGCAGACTAAGTGAAAGAGTGTAGATGAGTCAGGTGAATCCATCCTCACTCCTTGAAACACAATTTGACTCATACAGGAAATGTACAAATGGTTTTTGGAGAATACAAGTACCTTACAGGTGAGTAGCGGACATGGATTGTGGTACTGCCCCTGCCATGTCTAGCTAGGTGAATTTGGCTGAATTGCCTAATCCCGCTAGCCCTCCCTAATAATAGTGGGATGCATCGTGCCATTTTTATATCTGAAGGACATTTACTAACAATGTAGCTCAGAACCTTCATGAAGGCTTACTGGAGGCTGTTACAATTTATACAAGTAACTTGAAACAGAAGAGATTAAAATGCTGGCCCAAGGTCTTAGCGTCAAGTCTGTGCTGAAGTGAAGGACTGAATTTAGGAGAGGAAGCCTGGTCGGGCTTATAAACCTGCAAGAGGACGTCCCCTATTTGGAATCCAAAGTGGTACATACCCCAAGATTTTCATAAGAATGGATCACATAATGATATCTCAGTGAATAACTTGTTACTTTCACCTGTCACAAAGTGTTTGGTTTTCTTTTGAGGTCTGTTGGGAACAAGTTGGTCCTACCCCTTCTTTTTCCTTTAAATCCCTGAATAATGAACACGGTCAGTGGTAGTGTTGCTGCTGCTGCTAAGTATTTGAAGTTGTAAATGCTAATATTACAAATGAATTGGATGCCGTGTGCTATAGGCAAATGAGACTTAAGAGAACTTCCATCTATGACTCGATTCTTAGATGAATTAAGAAAATAACTCATATTTCTATAGTGTTTTAAGGTTTACAAAGTCCTTTGTCACAACAATATTATGATGTAAATAGTTCAAGTATTGCTATTCCATGTGGTTGTTGTTCAGTTGTGTCTGACTCTTTGCATCCCTGTAGAATATAAACCATGCTATCCCTGAGGTTTTCTTAGTAAAGATACTGGAGTGATTTGCCATTTCCTTCTCCAGTGGATTAAGGCAAATAGAGGTTAAGTGACTCACCTAGGGTCACACAGTTAGTAAGTGTGGAGGCTAGATTTGAACTCAGATTTTCCTGACACCAGGCCCAGGGCTTTCTCCACTGAGCTGTCTCACTGCCTCCCATTTTACAGATGAGCACATTTAGGCTCAGGGAAGTCATAATTTGCCCATGGTCACAGAGCACACCATCAAAACCTAGGTCCAAAAGAACTGAAAGATGGGAGCTTTTCATTTTTTTTCCAGCCCCCAATGTATTTTCATTCCAGCAGCTTCACAGTGTTGGCTGCTTTATAAACTTTACCACAAATTCAGGGCAGAAAGCTATTGTGCCATCTTTTACACAAACCAAAATGAAATCGTTCACTGTCTTTCCCAGGGAAAACTTTGTTTTGTATTATGGAAGCCACTCTTCCCATCCATGAGTTCCTTGTGGTTACTCTGTAGGTACCACCTTCAACCAGTTCTAACTGCAATCTTCAGTTTCACATAGCCTTGGATGCCATGCTATTGTATCCAACTCCTTTGGGCTTAGTGGGCCTAAATCACTTACCCAAGGGGCACTAACTGATTCAAAAGAAATGGCCCTTATCTGATTGGTCCATGGAACTGGGGGTATTTAGCCTCAAGAAAAACATCTAAAGGAATGGTTTTCTTACGGAAGAAGGATTAGATTTGTTCTGCTTGGCACCAGAGGAAATAATTGGGAGCACTGAGTGGGTTTTGAAAAGATGCAAATTTTGACTTGACATAAGGAAAAAAAGCTATCCCTAAAGAGAATGGACTGTGTTGGGAAGTAGTGAATTCCCCCTCATTTTCAAGAAAAGAGATTGGATGACCCCTTGTTGGGGGGTGTTGTTGGGGGGGGTGTTCTCTTGGACAGCTGCAGACAGATGGCTACTGAGGTCCCTTCCCACTCTTTTCTGCACCCCTTTCAATTGGTGTGACATAATTCCTACTGACATTCCACTTTTCTTTTTTCCTATCCAGGATGCCTTTGTGGAATTGTATGGCAACAGCATGAGACCTTTGTTCGACTTCTCCTGGCTGTCTCTGAAGACTCTCCTCAGCCTGGCTCTGGTGGGAGCTTGCATCACTCTTGGTGCCTACCTGGGACACAAATGAATCAGCAAACACACAGTGGAGAAATATGCAAGAGGCTCACTAAACTGTAGAAATAGTATGCATTTTTTTCAGTGATAAATAACGAAATTTGGGCGTGGTCTCCGCAAGAAAAGAAAAAAAGGAAAACATTGGAGAAAAAAAAAACTTCTGGGCAAAATATTAAATCAGCTATTTACTGCCAAAGGGAAATATCATTTATTTTTACATTATTAAAAAAAAGTATTTATTTAAGACATTTACATTTAACCTCCTGTCTTCTGAAACTCTGCCACTTACAGCGAAGTAACACTTACTATGGCTCCACACAGAATCTCCTGTGCCTATAAACGCTGATTTGTTTTAGACGGAGTTGGCTGGACTGACTCAATCTCCGAAGAACAAACAAACCGACAAAGGACCTTACTGTTGGGGGAGCGCGCATTCAGGCTGCTGGAGGTTAGGGAGGTGGGGTGCATTTTATGTGCATTTATTTGCCCTGAATCGAAGTAGAATTATTTCTTGCTGGGAAAAGCAGACACTTTGCATATGATTTGCATGGTGCACAAAAACCCTCTGAGGGGCAGAAAAGGAAACATTGGGGCAGACTTATGATCCATTAAGATTTCTTCACATTTCTTCTGCCTCCCCGGGACAGCTATGGGAAATATAATCTTAAACCATATTTGAAAGTATTTTTTTAAGCTACCAATTGTGCCGAGACAGCCTTTTAACAATTAAAACAATATCATCCAATACCTTAAACACTGATTTGTCTATTCAGATACTCAGAGATACGTCAGTCCAAATACTCCCTTTCTGAGTAGGAAACTGGCTCCATTGGAACGTCAAGAAATCAACATGTCAGTGATTTCTTCAGCATCAGGGTGTTGTTGTTTTTTTTTTTTAATTTTGAGCTACTCACACAGAAACATCAGGACACCATAAGTGCCTGTTTCTCCAGGGTGAGACTGCAGCTTGCAGGCCTGTCTTGTGTCCCAACTAAGTGGGCTCGTTCCTGGAACCAAGCCCCTGCAGGCACTGGCCTCCATGAGGGTTTCTAAACAGTGCAGTGTGGTCTCTGAATCTTTGGAAGTTAGCAAAGTTTTGAATTCCATTGGCAAATAAAAGAAACGGTTTTCCATTCAAGAAAAAAACTTTAAGTGGGGCTCTGCTAGGGCCTGTTTATCAAATTGGAGATAATGAAATCAATTTAGGCTCATTTTTCCAATTTAAAGTGGAGCTTTGGGACAAAACCTTTTTTTTTCCACGTTGGTCATTTCTTAAGATTGCCGCTGAAGAAGAAAAAGGCTTGCAAAGTCGCTACCCAGATCATCTTGGGAGCTTCAGAAAACTGCTTCAGTTCAGGAGGAGGTATAAAAGGGAGAGACAAAGAGAGAGAGAGAAGGAGGGAGAGAGAGGAGGGAGAGAGAGAGAGGGAAGGAGGGAGGGAGGGAGAGAGAGAGAGAGAGAGAGAGAGAGAGAGAGAGAGAGAGAGAGAG
>NW_027186304.1:103857486-103881715 GCF_028583685.1 Petaurus breviceps papuanus
AGAGAGAGAGAGAGAGAGAGAGAGAGAGAGAGAGAGAGAGAGAGAGAACATGGTAAGGAAAGGAAGGACTTGAATCCCTTTTTCATTCAGATTGTAAATGTATCTCAAATAAGGCAGACAGATGAGGAGCAGTAAACTGTACCAAATACTGTCCAAACAGCATGCCTATATTTGGGGACTGAACCTCTGATATATCCATGTGATTCAAAGGAAGATTTTAATAAAGAAGGGAAATGTCAAAAGGAGTGTTATGGACTAACTGACTTATGCCTATGGAATTTGATGGTAAAGCTCATTAACTCATCATTATTATTATTTGTTCTTATTTGAAAACCTGGAAGGGGGAGAAAAAATTCCAGGTGTGGAATTTGGAGCTTATCTGCATCATCCTGGGAGTGAAGAAAAGAAAAAAGAAATGGTGGCTAAAACTGTAGAGAGTCTCAAAAGAGATCCAGCCTCCAACTCATAAACTAGAGAAGAATTTCTGTTTTAAGTTTAGATTTCACTTTGTGATGTACATGAAATACCTTTGAGGCATTATGGCATTATATACCATTTATCTGTATTAACTTTGGAATGTACTTTGTTCAATGTTTAATGCTGTAGTTGATGTGTTTTCAAAGCTGCTTTTTTTTTTTTAGGTATGTGCATCTCAGCATTTAAAAATTTTTTATTTAGTTATGGCCTCTACACTATTTGTTAGCAAGGATGAGGATTTTCCATTTAAAGTTCTGTATTTTGACTCTCCAGAAACTCTTAACAACACCTCTTGTAGCCTTTGGAGCTTGGACAGCTGAAGGAGAGGGAAATGTAGCTTTTGAGGGCGTTCATCTCAACATGGTTGTGTACCTTTGCTTTGAAACAGAAATGTTGAAACAAAGCAAAATGACATTTGCTGTGCTCCCCCGACCTTGTTCCTTGCAGGTTTACTTGACCTGGGCAATTCTGAGTTTAATAACTCAAGTTATTTGAGACAGTGTGCACATTTAATATAACCATAGGGTCCATTTGGATGAAAATCAAGGATAGAGATTTTCTAGGGCCTTATAATAATTAAGAATCTGGCCCTGGGAGTGTTTGACTTTTACAGAGTTGCCTCAAAATGGCCCATTTAAATACAGGTACCAAGTAAAGCCATGGGAGCTGATTTAAATGGGCCATTTTTCATGAGAGTTAGTAGCACTTATGGGTTCACACTTGGAACAGAATAGACTTATAGAGTGGAAAATGGCATGAAGTATAAGTCACTATTCAGAACCAAATCAGTGAAGAAGATGAAATTATTTTTTTTGGTTTCAATTTTGAAATGTTTTATTATTTTATGAAAGGTTTACATTATCAAAAGTGGCAAATATTGAACCAAAAGCCCTGTGCTGCTATGCCAACAAGATCACCTGCATGGAGTTGGTTTTGTAGTTCACTCCAAGTGTCAAGATTCTCCAAGCTGCTCTAGAAGTAATATGAAGTACCTTATAGACATTTAAGAGATAAAGTCTGATTGATGTTTGATTGTCTTTGTGGTTGTTGTTGTTAATTGTTGTGCTTAAAAAATCTGGGTTTCCCAGTATATTAGTAAAGTGTATATATATTAAAAGAAAAGTCACGTGGTTGAAGTTTGTTTGGTTTTCTCTTGCTGTTGGGGATCTCATTTTCTGGTAATCCCCATGAAAAACTTTTGCCACTTGACTCTAGAATTGTACAGTATTTCCATGCCTGCACTTGCTCAGAGACTAGTTGATAATGCATTTCTTATTGTTAAACATACTAGAAATGATGAATGTATATAAAAGTCTGAACTAATCAAATCTTTTTCTCCCTCTTCTTTCCTAGTATATTGTTCTTTATCTTTATCACTTTGGGCATACCCTCACTGAATCATTTACACCTAATTTTTATGTCATACCCACCCACCCACCCACACCCACACACACACACACACACACACACACCTCACACTGAGTGTTGGCTTATAGCCATTCCTCTATCCTTGACAAAAAAATAAGTGATTCCTGTATTGTCTAAGGCAGAGATATTGGGGCCATTGGCACTAAGAAAAAGCTATGAGGGAAAGAACACTTCACTGTCCTCATGAATAAATAAACTCTTACTTCCTAAAGGCTTTGAAAACCTTTCATGTAGAAAAGGACCACTTCGTGTAGAGGAAGAAAAATGCCACGTTGGGTAGTCAAGCAAGTTCTACCAGCCAAAATGTTCAGAAAGAGCAGGAATTATTTTTAGACTCTCTTTGTGGCAAGTAAAAGTTGAGAAATGCAGTAAGTACCCAAATAATTCTGGTCAAAACCAAACCAAACCAGCTAAACGACAAGAGTATGACCTCAAGTCTCCATTTCACCTTGTAAATTTCAGACATGCCTACTCATTTAGCAATGGCTTTTAATCACACAGTCAGTTATCAAGCATAAATATTGAGTGTTTCCTCTGTTGCCAGCACTAGATGCAATGATTATAAAATCAAAAAGGACTGAGAATCATGTTTAAAAGTGAAGAATCAGGGCCTTCCCAGCAATATGACATCAAGGATTGACTAAATTTTCAGGAGCCCAGGGCTGGGCTCTTGATTTGCATTGAAGCAAATAATTATGAACCTCCACCTTAAACCCCAATTATAACCCATTGAGACCTTTCAAAGTTATCTTTTCTTATCACTTACATTGAATGATTTACATGTATTGTGTGAAAGACAAAGGCAAACAAATGGTTCTAAGGACACCAGGGAACAGAGTTGAAGCTCATTCCAATTCTGTCCTTTAGAGTCTTTGGCAATGGGACACGAATGTGATTGCTCACATTAAAGAAAAAAAATGCCAACAACAACAAAAAATACATACATGGGTCTCAAATTCAAGTCCGTCTAATCAGATTCTTATTACTTTGAATTGTATGTGTTTTTAGGAATTTTTACTGTAATAATGTGTCTGGGGATTTTACTACATTTCCTAAAATCAAATCAATCTTAACAGGTGTTTTACAGAATAAGTGGACCTGACTAATTTACTGTAAAGTAAATATGGAAAAATTGAACTAGAACCTTTATTAGTGCTAAACATAATATCATATGATAATGGCCCAGTATGATAAGTGAATGTACAGCATCTAAGAGCATTTTACCACCCTCATATACAGCTCTACTGGCACCAATGGACCTTGGAGTCCATTTCAGTATGATGGTCAAAAAAATTCCCTTCAAAGTTGCCATTCTGGATACAAATTGGCATTCCAGATATGTGTGGTAGGTATTTAAACAGTCATGTGTTTGAACTAGTGGGATAGTCATTGACATAACCTACCTTAGAGTAGGGACATTTCTTTTTTCCTTATTTGCCATAGTGGTGTTTTCATAGGGTATGATGATAATGACAAAGTAATTCATGATTCTTTCTAATTAAACTCAGAAAATAATGATACCAGTCAGGTAGGCAAGAAAGAAACATTTTCTTATGTGATCTGGGTCTCTCTTCCATGGTCACTGAATGTATGGCCCCTTACCATTATGTAATCTATCACAATAGGAATTGGACATTATGGATGGTTCAATAGAAACTCATGATCACTCTCAGAAAAACAACCCCAAAGTGTCTGTTCTGATGCTCTCAAGTCAGTCATGCCATCTCTATATACAACTGATAGTACATTAATGATTTTGAAGGCTGGAACAGCAGCTTGTCATTTGTATAAAGGTATGGGGATTGCAACCTTGCAGATATTTCGCAGAGAGGCTTTATTACAGCAGCAATTTTTAAGGCTGTTACTACAAGTTGACCCTAATGCAAGTGGGCGTTTCCATGTATTTCCATTCTTTCCTTGGGAAAAAGTTTATAGCTAGTTTGCTTGGTGGAATATAATACAATCTTCATTTATATTGGCCAAGGTAGCATTGTGAAGTGGTTGTAGCTGGTCTGATTTTCTTTAGGGAACTCAAACAGCTGCATTCATTACAATTTTTTGAAGCCTTCAAAACATACAAATGTTATCTGCTTGGACTCTTTTCCCCCCGTTAAGTTAAACTTTAAACAGAATTCAACTTTGTGCAAAATATTTTGACTTTTTTCTTCCAGGAAGTTTTCTGTTTTTAACTTGGGAGCTGAATTTTCATTATCACCAGCATAATTGTACATAAAGCAGATTTTGTTTACGCAGTACCTTGGATATATGTATGGGAAGGTAAAGTAGTTTTCCAGTTTGCTACCCTTAAGTACAATGGCATTGTTTTTATGTTAGTTATTAGGGAGGGGGGATCACATTGCCATTAAATTTGTTGTGTCTGTCCAGTTATTATTGTGAAACAAGAAAAATAAAGTGCACTGTGAGCTATTGGTTATGTACCTGAATTGCTTATAATTTGTTGATGTCAGCTTTCCCTGCTAAGAATTATCATTGAACAAGACCCCTAACAAAGAGCTCTAATAAACTAGATTGACTACACACATAATATCCTTGGAGACTAGACTGTGGAATTCCTTTACAGGTGAAACCACCGCATACTGAGATTCCTTGGGTTCCCTGAAACTGAGGCCCCTTGGATAGGTCCAAGAAGGACATGGCTTATACAGAATCCCACTCCCCTAAGGAATGCTTTTGCCAGTTAGATTGTCCCTGGCCACATGCAGTGGATCATTTGTAGGTTTAGAAATCCTATTATCCATTTGATATGACTGGTCTGGGGAGGGAGAATGTAGAAAATGAGGAAAGGACACATTGGAGAATTATATCAGAAAGATTCTAACAAACTCAAAAGCCAACTTCAAAAGCCAAGGTTTTGAAGCCAACATTCACCAATTTGGGCTCCACCAGCCCTTTTCTTTAGGCCATGTAAACCCTAAGTAGCAATGCCCCCAAAAGGTGATAACTGATACTTCTGAAGTACTTTAAGGATTATAAAGTTATCTCCCAACAGCTTCAGACAATCCTGTCTCAACATCTCTAATTCCAAACTTCCTTTCTATTAACTTCCCTGTTACTGTTCAGGTTATCACCATCCTTCCAATTTCTCAGGTTCACAGACCTCCCCAGGTTCTCATTCTCACTCATGCCTTGCATTCAATTGATTGTCAAATCTCATGATTTTTACCTTTGAAACATATCTAGAGGGGCGGCCAGGTGGCTCATCGAGTAAGAGCACCGGCTCCAGTGTCGGGATGACCTGGATCAAATCCCGGGCTCAGATACTCAGCACCACACCCAGAAATAACTGGCTGTGTAACCTTGAGCAAGTTACTTAACCGGGATTGCTTTAAAAAAAAACATATCTAGAATTGGTTCCCTTCTCTCCAGTCAAACAGCTTTGACCTCAATTCAGTCCTTAATCACTTCTCACACAGACGATTCCAATAGCCTCCTAATTGGTCTCTAACTCCACTCTGTCCCTTCTCCAAACCATCCTCCACTCAGCTGATAAAGTGATATTCCTAAAGCATAGACCTGTTCTCCAATCCTTTTTCTTAGCAAACTCTAGCTCCAGGATCTCTTATAAAGCCCTTGGTTTGGTACTCAAGGCTTTCCACCAACTATTCCCTTTCTCTTTTTCCAGTTCTCTCACATTTTTCTCCTCTTTCCATGCCCTCTATAGTCTAGCAATACTGACTTAGATTTTCTTTTTTTTTTATGAGAAATTGGGGTTAAGTAACTTGCTCAAGGTTACATGGCCAGCCATTTCTGGGTGTGGTGCTAAGTGTCAGAGCCTGGATTTGATCCCCAGGTCATCCTGACACTGGAGCCAGTGCTCTTACTCGCTGTGCTACCTGGCCACCCCTGACCTAGATTTTCTATCTCCTAGAGCCATCACCATCCATCTCCCATCTTTAAACCTTCTCCCATGCCTAAAATGCTCTCTCTCTTCACATTTCCACATCCCTGGCTTCTGTTAAGATTTAGCTCAAGTCCCACCTTCTTCAAGAGGTCTAAGAGAGTTTGGATGATTGTTTAGTGATGGGTTAAAGCCAGCTCTTATAAGCTCGCTAGGGCCTTGTTCAATTTTCAGTGTAAACATTTGCATCTCAGAAATTATTGTTCAACTGTGTCTAACTCTTCATGACCCCACTTGGGGTTTTCTTGGGAAAGATACTGGAGTGGTTTTCTATTTCCTTCTCCAGCTCATTTTTAGAGATGAAGAACTGAGGCAAAGGGTCACACAGCTAGCAAGTGTCTAAGACCTGATTTGAACTCATGAAGATGAGTCTTTCTGCCACCAGGCCCAGCATTCTCCTGTGTTACCTAACTGTCCCTTAGAAATTGGCCAGGGCTATATAAATCAGGATGTGATTTACAGTAGACTCAGATTAAAATGTAATTGGGAAATGTTTAATAAAGTAAAAATATAGTATAAAATACAGAGATGATGTTAATTTGTGGTTTTCTAAGTCAACATGCAGCTACAGGGTCACATGAATTTGACACCAGCAGTCTAGAATTGGAGAAGGAAATGGCAAACCACTCTAGTATCTCTGCCAAGAAAACCCCATGGATGGTATTGGCATGCTATGGTCCATGGGGTCATGAAGAGTTATACACAGTAACAACAGTATAGACTAAAGAAATTGATGAAGAAAGTGTTAGTGCAGATTAAACTTAGACATGGTTTATGTGCACATTTCTTCCCCTCCCCCCCAAAAGCTTATTGTTAACATTTGTCATCACACTTCTGAACATGCTTCAGGGTCACCTGATAATACTGATGCTTGCACCAGGTTGAGCTTCAGGACCTGTAACTTTCACATATGTAAATTTCTCTAAGATCTGTGTTCCACCTTCCCAACACTTTAGAATAGCTATCAGCAGGTGCCATTGAATGAGAGCTTAAATATTTTGCACATTTATAGTTATTTTTTTTCTTCCTAACTCATCTTAAGGGTGACGGAAGGAGAAAGGCACAAGCATTTGTACAGAATCTAGTACGTTCCAGGCACTAGGCTAGGTGCTTTACAGACATCTCATTTATTCCTTATGATAGCCCTGGGAGGGTATATTATTATCCCCATTTTACAGTTGAAAAAAACTGAGGCAGAAAGAAGGTAAGTGACTTGTCCATAGTTAGTCGGTGTCTGAGGCCAGATTTTTTAACACAGGTTTTCCTGACTCCAGGTGCAGTATATATACAATCTTTCCCAGGTTTCAGTTTGACTGAGGCAACACCCATTCAATGATTAAAGATAGGTAAGAAATGAAGCAAAGAATGGCCTCTTCTACCTAGTCAAAAAAATCAATCTGGGAAGGGAAGACCCTCGGGGTTTCTGACCAAAACAAAAACAATTGCTATTAAAGATTACATTATACCCTTCATACTCGCGTATGAATTTGTCCAGACAGGTATAGTGTGTACCTTTATCTTTAGTTATGAAACGACTTTGTAATAACAATAATAATAAATGATGATGGTGATAGCTAGAATTTATATGGCACCAAATATATGCCAAGCACTGTGCTAAGTGCTTTACAAATATCTCATTTGATCCTTGCAACAGCAGCCTTAGGAGATGGGTACTATTATTATTCTCTTCTTACAACTGAGGAAACTGAAGAAGACTTGCCTGGGATCATGTAGCTAGCAAGTGTTTCAGACCAGGGTTGAATTCAAGTCTTCATGACTCCAGGTCCAGCCTTCTAGCTACTATACCTCCAAGGCTTCAGTGCAGGTTCACTTGAGGTGAGCCTTGGAGGAACTCAGGAATTCTGGGATGCAGAGCCACACAAGGAGTGCATTCCAGCCTGTGTAGATTTATGATGGCAAGAAATGGAATGTCTGCTATAGGAAACAGCAAGAAGACCAATAGCTATTGGGGGGGGGTAGAAAAGAATTGAAAGGAGGACAGTTCCTGAATGACACATGTTATCTCCCAGCCCCCTAGGGAGGACTGTCTAAGGGTTAGGGCCCTATGCTTGTAAGAGGAGCCAGTTTGCAGGAACTGGGGGTACTGAAGATTCTGAGTCCCTCTCCTCACAGTCACAATTAATTATCCTTCTTTCCTGATCCACATGTCTGAGTTAGTGAAGCCTGTCATCTCTAGGTGAAGATTCTTACCCCTCAGGCATCAAGTGCTTTAGTATGAAGAATGGGACCACTCACCTGGTCTCCTGTTCCTGGTCTAGCTGCTTGGGTGTCTCTGTCAGAGGTCTGGCACCATACACCTCCTAATTTTAATCTCTGTAGGCTAGGCTATAAAATGGGTGGTGGTTGTTTACCCAATGACTGTCAAACACAGCTCTGGGATTCAGGGTTCTCTAGTTTTAGGACCCTACGGTCTCTTTGGTTCTTCTATGTAAATTCGGGGGTGTAGGGAAGTGAGAAGGGGAAAAGTAGATGGATGGATACAGAGGTAGCCAAACTCAGAGCCCATGAACATTGTCTCTTCCACTAGCTTACCCTCATTTCTGGTATCTTCATATGCAAATACAGGCCAAAAAGGTCCACTGGTGGGGTTATAGCAAGCCCTTACTTGAGTAATTTTTACAACATCAGTTGAGAATTTATCAGATGATAGAAGCAGAGGAGGCTTAGTCTGGCAGAGGAGATAAAAAGATTTTTTAAAAAATATTGAAGTAATGTACCTTAGCAGTGGAAATGACAGCTTTAGCCAGTGTTCAGACTGGAAGTTCTGTAAGAAGACATTAAGGGTGGCTAGGTGGTGCAGTGAATAGAGCACCAGCCCTAGAGTCGAGTGCCTAAGTTCAATTCCAGTCTCAGACACTTAACACTTACTAGCTGTGTGACCTTGGGCAAGTCACTTAACTCCAATTTCCCTGCCCCCCCCCTTGAAAAAAAGCAAAAAACCAAAAACAACAAAAAAGAAGACATTAAGATTTCATCTCTACTTAGCCACAACTAGGACTCACTTGTTGGGAGATTAGGGCAGACACACATGTTTGGAACCCAGACCTTAGGTAAATTACTCAGTTGGGGCAGACAGTCTGGTAAGGTCACAACAATGGCTCAGAAAAGGAAGTCTAGAAAGGTTTGTGGAGTGTTCAGAGACTAGCTATTAAGTCAACAGATAATAAACATCCAAATAAGCAAGGAGTCAAAAGATCCCTAGATACATCAGTTGTTATTGTTTGCTTGTCCTTCATTTTGCAGAGGACCAAAGACATCACAGGGTGGTGTCTTTTTTTTATTTTTGCAGGGGGAGGGTAGGGCAATTGGGGTTAAGTGACTTGCCCAAGGTCACACGGATAGTTTTTAAGTGTCTGAGTCTGGATTTGAACTCAGATCCTCCTGATTCCAGGGCCAGTGCTCTATTCACTGTGCCACCTAGCCACCCCTAGAGTAATGTCTTCACTCATGTTTGAATTGGATTTAAGTGAGGTAGAATTGCACAAAGTTGGCAACATCATTGCCTCTTCTAGAGTCATTTAAGTCCAGCAGCAAGACAAAAGTCAGGACAACTGGCAACGGCCCAGGATGCAGTGGATGACCTTGGCGTCTTTGATGTCTGACCAAGCTCTAAGAACACCACAGAGCCTTCTTCCACCACCTTCGTGGCTGTTGGAACAAATGGTTCTCACCCACCCATTCTTGAGGTGGACGCCCCCTAACTCACCAACGGGTTCGAGGCCTGTCAGTTACCCGCAACCTGGTTTATTCCATCTACAACTACACATGCTATAGCTTCTTGAAGCCACAGGTGAGAGTTGAGTGTGAGTTGGGCACCAAAGGTGGGTGAGCATCCCTGAAAAGGGCTCAGAAAGCCCTCACACCAGGGGTGCTAATTCTCCTTGAATACCCATACACCCTGGATACATTGATAAACACTGGACAGATGCCCTGGCAAATAGGAAGGGCACATGTCCAGGGAGTCAGGGATGACAGTCAACATCAGGTAAAAATGGGAACAATTCACCCAAAGGAGTTAGGTTTCTGTGCCCAGAATCCTTCAATTAAGACAATCTGAGCAAGGCAGTATTCCAATCCTAGAAGGATTAGGTCATAGGAGTGAATAGAACAAATCCTGGACCTGCGGCCTCAAGGCCATGTGTGGCCCTTTGTTGGAATCCAGACTTCTCAGTGAGGTTTGGATTCAGTCAAAGGGCCACACTTGAAGACCTAGAGTGTCACATGTGGCCTTGAGGCCACTGGTTCCCCACCCCTGGATATAGGCAGAGTATCAAGGGAAAAACTCAGAGAACAATACTTACTGGGACTGGGTTGAAAAGCAGGAGCTTAGTCATTAGGAACAAAGCAAAAGCCCAGTTACTAGACCTAGACTACAAGGTCAGAGCAGGATCAGCAGCCAAACTGATATTCTAGGGATTCAAAGATTCTCATACTTCCCTTGCCCAGGAACATCATGAGTCCCAGAGCCTGGGGCAGGTCCAGACCTACATATGTGGAGATGCTGCCATTTCCATTTCTTGGGATTTCTAGCTCCAGAATTGTAAGGGACATCAGAGGCCATGTGTTTCAATGATGATGCCACTTAGACCCGGGAAGCTTCAATCATTTGCCCAAGATGACTTGTGTCTTGTAAGAGTATCAAAGGTGGGATTTCATCCAGTCCTCCGACTCCACAGCCAGTGCACTTTTTGCTGTTCCATGATCCCACTTGACTAAAGGGATTAATAATAATAATGCTAACATTTATATAGTGCTAGGCACTGTGCAATACTTTGCAATTACTATCTCATTTGATCCCCACAATAACCCTGGGAGGAGGGTGCTATTATTATCCCCATTCTACAATTGAGGTAACTGAAGCAGACAGAGTAAGTGACTTGTCCAGGATTACACAGTTAAGTATCTGAGGCTGGATTTGAACTCAAGTCTTCTTGACTCCTGGCTGGGCACTCTATCCATTGTGCCACCTAGCTGCCCCACAAAGAAATGTGAGGACAGAGACTCAGGATCATCGTTAAGTATAATTTCGTTTTAATTGTGTCAAGAATCAGAATGAATTTACTGCGATAGGAACTATAATTGGAAAAATGATACAGAGGAAATTTCATTCTTTCCAAGTACACACAATTTGCAAGTTGCCAGAACCATAGTCCAGTACATTGGATATTATTTCCAAAAGAACATTTTGTGTTTCTGACATCTGTGAATAAATGTCGATGGAACTGGCCTAGAATGGAACAAGGGAATGATGTCCCTCAGTTGATTATGCACTTCCTCTTGGTGACATTATGTGAGAATTTTCCCATGTCACAGGTTTCTCCACACCCCCTGGGGGCGGTATGCTTACCTTAAAGTTCTACAAAGCAGGAGTAAAGAGATGCCTATTCCATGTATTTCTGCCATGAACTCTACAGAGCCCTGCAATTTACGAGTCCGTGTTTTCTTCTGAACTATGCAAGTTAGCTGTTGACTTTTGAGCTTTTATGAATATCTTCTCAGTATGGAAACAACTCTAGATAGAACCATTTCTTAGAGCAATAGATTTGGAGTGTCTGACACATGCCCTTCCAACTGTCCTAGGATATAGCCCATCCTTGACACCCACATATATGCCCCCACATTTGTAGCTGAGACTCAGAATATTCCTGAGAGTCCTCCAAAGCTAGAGTGTGGCTATAAAGAAGATGCTGAATTGAAGAGTATTCACCAAAAGTAGGTAAGGCAATGAGCATTCATTGTCCCTTAATTCTGGTCTCAGGATCCATCATCATGGCATCCATAGATTCAAGATGGATATGCTTCTTATAAAAATGTATGGAGGTATTAGGCAAACATCTCAAACTTGTATCTCTAAAAATGGTTCTAGCTGTAATAGCTTCCATGGAAAGGGTGAGGACTTGTAAAATTCCAAAGACTCACAATTATTTAAATCCAGGGGAGAATTGTTCATGGGTAGGCCAAGTTGATATGGTAAAAATGGCAATATTACCTAAATTGATTTAATTATTCAATGCCATGCCAACCAAATTACCAGAGAATTGCTTTACAGAGCAAGGAAAAAAAAAACACTAACAAAATTTGTCTGGAAGAACAAAGAACAAAAGGTTAAGAAGCTCAAGGGACATAATGAAAAATTCAGAAGGGGTCCTAGCAGTACCAGATCTTAAACTATACAGCAATGAGCAAATAAATATAGTAACCTTGTATTTGACAAGTATGAAGACTTAAAACTTTGGGATAATCAGTCATTGGTCAAAAAAATATTGTTGAGAAAACTGGAAAACACTATGGCAGAAACTGGGCCTAGACCAATAGCTCATACCATTTACTAAGATAAAGTCAAAATTGATACATGACCTAGATATAAAGAGAGATTTTACAATAAAATTAGAAAAACATGGAACATATTACTTGTCAGACTTATGGACAGTTGAACAATTTATGAACAAGAGATAGAGAGCGAAATTAGGTGTAAAATGAATACTTTTGATTACTTTGAATTAAAGAGTTTTGTACAATTTTTAAAAAATTCAGCCAAAATAAAAAGGGAAGCAAAAAACTGGTAGGGAGAGAGAATTTTATAGACAGTTTGTCAAATAAAGCCTCATGTCTAAGATATATAAAGAGTTTTGTTAAATCTATAAGAATACATGTCATTCCCCACTTGATAAATGGTCAAAGGATTTGAACAGGAAGTTTTCCAATGAAGAAATCAAAACAATTTATAATCATATAAAATGCTCTAAATCATTCTTGATTAGGGAAACACAAATTAAAACAACTTTGAGATATCATTTTACATCTACCAGATTAGCTAAAATGATAGAAGAGGAAAATGACAAATGTCAGAGGGGATGTGGGAAAATTGGGACGCTAATTCATTGTTGATGGAATTGTGAAGTGATCCAACAATTTTGGAAAACAATCTGGAATTATGCTCACAAAATTGTTAAATTACCCATACTCTTTGACCCAGCAATACTACTACTTGGTCTATTTCCAAAGACTATTAGGGGAAAAGGAAAAGAACCTGTATGTTCTGAAATATTTATAGCTCCTCTCTTTGTGGTGGCAAAGAACTGGAAATTGTAGGGATGACTATCAATTGGGGAATGAATGAACAAGTTGTGGTTTATGATAATGATGGAATACTACTGTGCTGTAAGAAATGATGAACTCGATGATCTTAAAAAAATGTGGAAAGGCTTACACAAAATAATGAAGAGTGAAATCAGCAGAACCAACAGAACATTATACACAGTAATAGCAATATTGTTTTAAGAACAACTTTGAGTGAATAAGTTATTTTGACTATTATAAATATCCAAATTAGTTATAAAGGACATATTAAGAAAGATGCTATCTGCAGCCACAGCTGCATGTTTCCAGCTGCACACACAAGCTATTTGTGTCTAATTGTAACCATTTTCTAGGGTGGGCAAGGGAGAGAAGGAAAAAAATATACATGATAATTTGTTATGTATTTGAAAGGAATAGCAAGTTGTGGATAGTAGACTTACAGTTTTATGTGCAGTTAGCTTTTTATTGTACTATGTTATGAAAATATTTGTTTTATTACATGTTAAAAATAAAATAAATTTTAAAGAAAGAAATAGTGAGGTGGATCAATGAAATAGTTTAGGTATCCAATATGCATAAAGCCAATGAATACAGTAACCTAATAACTGATAAACCCAAAGATTCCAGCTACTGGTACAGGAACATACTATTCAAGAAAAGCTGATGAGAAAACGGAGCAGTCTGGCAGAAAGCAGTCATAGACTAACATCTCACACAAACTATGAAGATTAACTTCAAATGGATGCAGTCTTAGAAATAAAGGGTGACACCATAAACAAATTAAAGGTACAAGAAAAAAATTTACATGATCTAATTAAATGTCAAATCTATGGAAAGAGGAAGAGTTTATCACTAAACAAGGGATAGAGAAGATCACAGAAAAGATTAAAATGAGCAATTTTGATTACATAAAATGAAAAATTTTTGCACATACAAATGTAGCTAACCTTAGAAGAAAAATAGTTTAACTGAGGAAAAAATGTTGCAGTGTTTCTCTGATAAAGGTTTCATTTCTAAGATATATAGAGAAATCATTCCAATTTACAAGAATAAGAGCTCTTCCCCAATTGATGATTGGTCAAAAGATATGAACAAAAAGTGTTCAAAGGAAGAAATTCAAGCTATCAATAACCACATGAAAATGTTCTAAATCAATAACAATTAGAGAAATACACATTAAAGCAACTGTGAGATTCTACCTCATGCCCATCAGGTTGGCAATGTTTAAAAATGAAAATGATAAATGCTAGAGAGAGTGTGGAAGTACAGATATGTTAATGCACTGTGGGTAGAGGTATGAACTGGTCCAGACTTTCTGGAAAGCATTTCAGAATTATACCATAAAGTTATACTTTGCATACTCTTTGAAGTAGGGTTGGTACTAGTAGGTCTATACTCCAAAAAGATCAGACAAAAAGGAAAAGGACCCATATATACAAAATTATTTCTTGTAGCTCTTTTCAAGGTGGTAAAGAATTAGAAACTAAGTGGGTATCTACCAGTGGTGGCATGGGCAAACAAATGATGACTTATGGATGTGATAGAAAACTATTATACTGCAAGGAATTATAAAAGAAATTATTTCAAAGAAACTTGAAAAGACTTGTCATGACCTGATGTAGACTGAAGTGAGTAGAACAAGGAGAATATTGGAAGGAAAACAACTCTGAAAGACTTAATAACTCCGATAAATGAAATGACCAGCCATGATTCTAGAGGATTCATCCTGAAACATGCTATGCCCCCTCCTGACAGAGAAACGATGGGCTTAGGTGCAAATGGAGACATATGTATGTGTGTACGCACAGATATATGTGTGTGTATGTGCATGATTGGTACATGGTCAATAAGGATTATTTTTTTTTTGCTTTACTATGTATATTTGTTATGTGCTTTGTTTTTCTTCCTTTTTCATTGAGGATGGAGAGGTGTGGGAGGGGGAGAAGGTGGATTTTCACAAATTGAAAAAAAGTTAAATTTACAAATAAATACAAAAAACATATATGGAGAAAAAAATCCAGAGGGGAAGAGGGATTTGTATCTTCCAGGGATCTAGAAGCAACACCCTAAAAGAGGAGTATCCAGGGTAACATACATGTTGATCTTTACTTTTTACATCATGGTAATAGAATTACCACACCAGGGGGAGTGATGACACCTTATTTGGAGGC
Organism: Petaurus breviceps papuanus; assembly: GCF_028583685.1. Taxonomy (NCBI): domain Eukaryota; kingdom Metazoa; phylum Chordata; class Mammalia; order Diprotodontia; family Petauridae; genus Petaurus; species Petaurus breviceps. Next base: position 103,872,583 of record NW_027186304.1, read on the forward strand.
AGGATGGATATGGAACATTTTTTTGTCACAGATCCCAGGGAAACAGGAGATGAACATGGGAAAATTAGCACCTGATGTCACAAAGGAATGTAAAATACTTTGAATGACAGTGTGGAACATTACTCTGTGTCTGAACCCATTTAAACTATTCAGAATGTTATTGGTTTGGCCAAAACATTTCCAAAGGAAAAATATGAAATCTTCACTTTTAGGGACAAACCTCAGCCTCCATCTTTCATATTAATTTCCCTTTCTATCACCCAATTTCTCTTGCAACCTAAGTTCATGTTATGACCTGTATAGACTATATGTAAATTATGTATGTATATTGTTTTCCTTTGGAAAGACAATCTCCTTAATCTCTTCACTTCATTTTTCACCTTTGTGAAGAGGACTCCAAAATATTCCGAGTTCTGGTTCCATGTTTCCAGCTGATAATGAAGCAGTTTTATGTGGCTATAAACTACTCTTTCAAACTCAACATGTCCAAAAGTGAGTTCACTTTATTGCTTAAAATGATGTCTTTTCCTGATTTGTCTGCTTCTGTTAATGGCACAACCCTTCTTTCAGTCCTGCTCTCTATACCCAGTCAGTGGAGGTGTATGATCTAAGGTAACACTGGTTAAAGCACAGGCTCTAGAACTGAGTTGTGCCTATGTAGCACTCAGTACTCCCAAGTGCAGTCAGAACCAGAGTAAAATGTAATTGGGAAATATTTAACAAATAAATAAACATCTGATAGGAAAATATAAATACCTGGTTTTCTAAGTCAATATGTCTTTGCAGGGATCCTTCTTAGTGGCTCCTGTTTCTATTTGAGTTTGACACCGCTGACCTAGAACATGGAAGATGATGGTTCTACTTCACTCTGTCCTTCTTGGGCTCCATTTTCTTCTGTTCTGTGCACCACGTCATAGAAAGGACATTGCAAGCTGGAACATGTCTGAAGGACATCAACATGATGAGAGACATTGAAATCATGTGATATTAGCATTGGTTGAAAGAACTTAGGATGCGATTAGCCTAGAGAAAAGAAGCTTTGGTGGTGATGTAACTTGTTTTCAAACCTTTTAAGGGTTGTTGTGTAAAGGGGGAATTAAAGTCCCTCCAGAGATCATACCATAGGGGATCTAATGAATAAATTAATGTTTATTGATTGATTATTAATCCACTCAGCTTTAGAACTTTGTCTCTGGGGCTGAGCTATCCTGATTGGTGAGTGAGTCAATCTAAGGTTTTACATTATTGAATTTCATCTTATTAGGTGCAGCTTAATGTTAAAATACTTCTGGATTTGGATTTTGTCATCTAGTGTATGAATCATCTGTCCTAGCTTTGTGTCACATGAAAATTTGATCACCTGAAAATTTGATAACTATTCCTACTTCTGTCCAGATGACTGTTAAATAGTACAGGACCAAATACAAATCCCAATGGCACTCCACTGGAAACCTGCTTCCAAGTTTGGAGGTGGTGGTGAATCAATTCAGTGATATTTCATGACCCCATTTACAATTTCTTTAGGCAAAGATACTGGAGTGGTTTGCTATTTCCTTCTCTAGCTCATTTTACAGATGACAAACTGAGGCAACAGGGTTAGGTGACTTACCCAACTTCACACAGTTAAAGCTAGATTTGAACTCCAGAAGATGAGTCTTCCTGACGTAAGGTCCAGAGCTCTATCCACTGCACCACCTAGCTGCCTCCACTTCCAAACTGGCTCCATTAATGACTATTCTGAGTCCAGTCATTCAACCAGCTATACATCTCCATTTTTTCCCCACAAAAGCAGTATAAGATACTTTATTAAAGGAATGCTTTGCTAAAATCTAGATAAACTATACCAGCAGCATTCTCCTTTCTTATTGTTGTTGTTGAGTCATTTTCCAGTTGTATCTGACTCTTTGTGACCCCATTTGGAGTTTTCTTGGCAAAGATACTGAAGTAATTTTCCATTTCCTGCTCCAGTTTATTTTACAAATAAGGAAACTGAAGCAAACAAGGTTAAGTGACTTGCCCAGCTAGTACTTGTCTGAGGCTGTATTTAAGTCAAGAAGATGAGTCTTCCTGATTCCAAGCTCGGGGTTCTAGCCACTGTGCCACCTAGCTGTCCCTGTTCTACCATACTATTCATTTAAAAATTCTCCTGTTCTAGTCATTTAAGCACCTGTCAAAAAGGAAATCAGATTAGTCTGGCCTGCCTAATGAAGCCATGATGGTTCTTTGTGATCACAGCCTCGTTGCCTCGATATTCACTAATCATCTCTTGAATAACACATTCCACAAATTTTCTGGGAATTAAAATCAAGTTCCCTAACCTACAGGTTTCAGTTTTTACTCTCTTCCCTTTAAAAAAAATGCCCAAATTGCAATGTCTCTGCTGTTCTGGATAGTTCAAATATTACGGATGTTCAACAAACAGAAACTCCAGTTCCTTCAGTACCAGAGGATGGACTCATCTGGTCAGGTTATCTGGCTATATCTGAGGCAGCTCTTACTATCTCCTTACGTTTCTTGGATATCATCTCCCACATAGACAAGTTTTGTTCTTTTCTTTCAGATCCCGTCATTCTCCTTGGCAGAGAAAAACAAAATAAATCTCCTCCCTGTTGTCAGTTATCTCTAACCCATCCATCCTAAGCAATAGTGCTATCTCTTCTTAGAGCCTTGATATAACTAAGAAAACAAAGCAGTCATTTGTTATGCGCAGCTTTCCTCGCTAGCCTCAGCTCATTGTGAGCTTTTCTATTTTTGAATGATCATGCCAGGCATTTATTTTACTCTTTTGTTACCTTCCCTCGCTTCAGTCTCCCATGTATATATCTTTAAAATCTAAGCTGGGGGAAGGGGTGTTCCTCTGTGTATGCACAACAATCTATATCTTGCATATCTCTGTATACATCTTACATACAATATTAACTAATTATTCTATTAGGACCAAGATTTTTTTTCCCCTTTTCTACTTCCTCATCCAGAAACCAATCAGAGTAGAAACTGTCTCTTAAAGATTTACTGGGCCAAGAACTAATCAAATAGTAAAAGAAATTCTAAGTTTATGTTAATGGGTGTATTGCTGTTCATTGTGTTTGTTGAGACAAGTCTGGGAAGTATTGATTGTCCCTTTTGTCTGACAGGGGATATGGAAATTGATGTTTCTTTGACCAAGATCTGGGTGACCTAGTCATGTACCCCAAGATTCTCATTGTAAAGTAGCCCATTCTTTCATTTTAATATCTATTTTTCTCATTAATTTTTAATCATAAAATCAGAGTTGATTGCCACCCCTGAAGAACATCTACCCTTTGAAGGGCATATAAATTGTGAGCCCATCACCATTACAGGTCTTTGGTCTAAGAGAGATGACCAAATGACCATCTTTTTATTAATAAACATACTGGCCTTATTAATAAAATGATTAAATTGCCCAGAAATTATGTCTCTCAAATTTTTTGGTAGCCACAGTAGTCTTTCCCCTAAAGTTCCCACTCCAGCAGCTGGTTCCTCCCTAAATTGATGTGAATCACATCCAGATAGAATTAGTTCTTTCATCTTTTGAAGGATAAAATTATCAATAAGGCAAGTCAAGAAGTTATTAGCTGCTCGGCTTTTGATAGAGAGAGCTCCAGCAGATGACTGGATAATTTAAGTTCCTCATCAATTCTATAGAATGTCCCTGTGCCAGGGTTCCAATCTATTTGATGAAATCATCATGTTTCTTCTTCTTTCCCAGTGGTCTCTAGTAGATGGAAATGATAAAATCAATTTTCTTTGTTCCTCCATTGTTTCTCTTTCCATCTTCACCCAAATGCTCTCTACCTACCAGGATTCTACTCCTCTGATTCTTAGATTTTCTCATAAAAAGTTTACCTTCTTAAAAAATGGTGCTACTCACTTTCACTTTTACCTACCCTATTTTTCTTGTTTCTTAGTACAAGAGGCTGTTTAACCAGTGTCATGGAAGACTTGTAATTGTAACTCATGGCAGGTCTTGTCCCTTACCCTGCTCCTAGGGCAGAGACAGTGGAAACATTATACTTTTACTCTCAGTGAAAATTTTCCTTCTTACTATATTTTATTTGGAAATTGTAATGCCTGGATAACTATTACTCAGTATTCTGCACTACTGTGATTGTAGCCCTGAAACCACCAAAGATTCCTCTAGTCACTATTGCAATACTCTTGTTCTGAAATCCAATTTTTCTTTCTCTGCTTTGTTACACCTTGAATTCTCAAACATACTTTTCTATGGGGGATAGAGTACAGTTATTATTATATTAAGCAAATAGACAACTCAAGCTGTATCTTAATGACCATATCATTACAATTCAACCCTGTAGGGAAGTTGTTACCCAAGTCAGCACAGCACACAAAAAGGAGGAAGGGAGACACAAACATATCACATTTGCCCTCTTAGTTACCTTTCTGTGGTTCAGTGCACTGGTAAAGTAGAAGAAACATAGGGGGAGACTGTTCAGGACAGCAACCCAGCTACGATTTTATCCTTCAAATGTAAAAAAAAAATCTATTTTTCTTGAGTCCATTAATCTCTTCTAAGATAATTCTGCCTAGCTTGGGGCTAGTCTTACATCCACCAACAGTAGTAATTGCCCCCCTTCTCCTTCTTATATATCCTACTTAAATGCCATTCCCTTTCCTGTCAGTGTGTCAGTGAAATTACTCTGTGCCTCACCTTTTCCTTTGCTAACTTTATCTCCCTCCTCAAATAGGTATCCCTCTGTGCCTAGGGAACAAGATCAGGGACTCTGTCATCTCTAATGAAAACTAACAAGAACAGGTTGCCCAGTACATTTGATTAGAGTGTGCACTCAGAGGATTTTATTTAATTTTTAAAGGCAAACTTTTATTGAATACTCAATCATAAAGAACATATTTTTACCCATAAAACAAGCTAAAGAAATTAAAATTTAACTAAACATATTTTTAAATTAAACAACCAAACTACTTAAAAAAACTTTGCAAAGGGTTCTTTTTTTAAAAAGCATTTTATTTTTTCCAATTACATGTAAAGACAATTATTTTTTTTGCTTTCTGGAGGGGCAATTGGGATTAAATGACTTGCCCAAGGTCACAGCTAGTTTTATGTTAAGTGTCTGAGGTAAAGACAATTTTTAACATTCATTCTTTATAAAATTTTGAGTTCCAAATTTTCCCTCTCCCTCCTTCCCCTCTCCATTCCGAAGATGGTAAGCAATTTGCTGTAGGTTACATATGTGCAAAGATGTAAAACATATTTCCATATTAGCCATATTGTGAGAGACAAAACAGACAAAAAGAGGAAAAAAATTTTTAAAAAGGGAAAACAGAATGCCTCAATCTACATTCAGACTCCATCAGTTCTTTCTCTGGATGGGGATAGCATTTTCCATCATAAATCTTTTGGAATTGTCTCGGATCATTGTATTGCTGAGAAGAGATAAGTCAATCATAGTTAATCATCACACCATGTTGCTGTTACTGTGTACAATGTTGTCCTGTTTCTGTTCACTTCACTTTGCATCAGTTCATGTTAAATCTTTCCAGGTATTTCTGAAAGCTACCTGCTCATTATTTCTTATAACACAATAGTATTTCATTACATTCATATGCCACACAAAGGTATCTTTTTATTCAAACCCTCTTCCTTTCCCTAAATTGGAGAATAACTTTATCACCCTTCTCTTCTTCACTAAAAAAGTATCTTACCAATTGTACCCTGCTCTCCTATCCCTATATTTTTCCATGAAAAGCTAGCGATGAAATTTAAGGACTGGTGACCAGAAACCCATGCTTTTAAATTTTTAAAGTTTACCTCTTCTACTTGACTGGCCCACACCAAACAGAAGCCTAGGACAGTGGATTATGGGATGAGTTATAGGGAAAAAAGTGGACAGAGGAGTCAAAGAAAAAAAATACTTAGCTAAAACTTGACCCAGCTGTAGAAGCTGGAGTAGGGGAAGTAAATGATAGGATATCAAGGTATGATGAGGGAGGTGGAAGGCAGAGAGCCCACTTGACCAACAATAACTGGGATCTGCTGAGCAGAAATGTCCCCAAAGAGGAAAGGTAGCATCTTACTGAGAAGAGATTCATAGAGAAGCTCCAAACTATGGTGTGGCCAAATCACTAGTCCTACTATTTCTTATTCCTATAACAGGGTCTTTCATTGTCATGTTGGAGGGGAAACAAGTGGGAAGTGGAAGAAGGAAGCAGAAGTAGTGGTAGATGCAGTTGTAGAAACTGAAGGGTCCCCAGAGACTGGTCCCCGGTTACTGTGCCTCCCTCAGCATTAATTGAGAATTCCCTTCTGAAATGTTATTCCCAATTTATCAAGAATGCCATTCTATTTTTCTGGTATATTTATTGGCACATATGTGGGAAGCACTCATATATTAACTGAAATGTTGAACTTCTTAGGACAGAGTGCTTTGCACTATTTTTTGGTGAGTACTACCATTGGAAGGACCTGGATATAGAGATCAAGTTGGAAGGGACCCCAAAACCATCCTGTCTAATTATCTCATTTTACAGATAAGTAAACTTGGACTCTGGGAAAATGAGCTTACCCAAAGTCACAGTGAATATAAGAGGTGGGATTTGAATACAGGTTCTCCTCAAACCCACGACTTTGTAACCAATTAGCTGGTGATGAGTTTAACTAACTAAGCTGGCTTGATCATCAGCTATCTTCACTTGGATATCACACAATTTAACAAGATCATCACCTTCCCCTAAAACTCTCTCTTATGAACATCCCGTTTCCCTTAGTGGTACCACCATTTCCCCAGTGTCCTAGGTACATAGATGACACTCATAGAATCATAGGTTTAGATGCAGAAGGAGGTCACAGAGTCTGTATCCCCCTCTAGAGCAAATTCCTAATCTTAAATATATATAATATGCTTTGTTTGGGTGTATTCATTTTAGAAATTAGGAAACTGAGGCTCAGAGGGCCTCAGAGTCACACAACTAGTAAGTGTCAGAGGTGGGGTTTGAATCCAGCTCTCCCATCCATTCTGTCCACTACACCATTACCTTCCACATGATTGATTTTTAAACTACACTAGTCTCAAAAGTACCTCATAATGGGTTTATGGCTTTCTACCTTGGACTGAGTTCAAGTCAGAGTCACCTTGATGTTTACATTGCTGAGAGTCCTCTTCCAAAGTGTGTGGTTTCAAAACTAAGCGATTCTTCAGACTTCGGCAGGTTTCTTTAATGTGGGCCATAACATTTCCATCTCCCCAGCCAGACATCAGACCTGTGTCTGAAACAACCAATTGGGGCATTATTAAACACACACATTCTCTTCTGCATCATTTATTCAGCATTCAGTTGTTTTAAACCCAGTCCTTTGGAAAGCACTTCAAGTGTTCCGGAAGTCTGCCTCTGGGGCTGCAAGGAAAACAGGCAGAAATGTGAGCCCCAATCTCTTTGATCTTCCTCCCCAAGGGGAACTTCATCTCTCCTATCCATGTGGAACTCTTTAGCTTATGAACAAAAGCAGGGGAAAGGGAGGGATGAAATACTGGTGGGAAAAATATTTCTTATGAGCATTTATTCTAAAAACTGTTAGAAATATAATTATTTTCTTTCTTTGATTTTTCTGTTTTTAATATTGAACATTTTTTTTAATCTCTTGCATTTATTACCAGGGAACAATAATGAATTCTGGTTTGGGAGGTTATTGGGGGGAAAAAACTATGGCTTTAGAAATGGAAATGTTTCTATGGAAATGACCATATGACTTTCAGCCTGCTTATTTCATGGTCTTGGACAATCAGAGGTATGTTCCCATAAGCAGGACTTATTCTCTTTATACCTTTCTCACCACGGTCTCCATCCCCTCCTTGACAGAGCTGGATGATTGTGTCTCCTCAGACTCATGTACTGACCTACCTGTCAAATGCTTTTTCTAGGTTAATGAGAAATCACTGGATTTGGGGATTGGAGATTTTATAATTCTAATGCAAAAATGCATTTGTAAGCTATATTTCTTTTCTTTCATCATTTGAAATGGAAGATGGAAAGTGCCTCCCTCCCTTGCTCACACATTCCCAGTGCCTCCCCTCCATCTCACCTCAAGGGACGGCACTAATAGCCCAAGCCCAGAGATGCTGTACTCCAACCTGAGGCAATAGACCTGAATCATCTTCAAAGAAAGAAGTGAACATTATTAGAAATGATTTCCACATACAGAATCTCTAACAGGTAGTCTTCTAGCCTATTCAAACACTTCCAGTGTTGGGTAACTCACTAGCTTATATGGCAAGCCATTCTATTTTTTTTTTAGCCATTCTAATTACTAGGAATAAGAAATATTTGTTTAATTGAATCTGGAAATTCTTTATAAATATTTAACAAAACTCTCAGCAACTTTTACCTCCTTGATTCTCTTTCCTCCCTTTGGAATTTACAGATTCAGTTCCTCAGCTGAGTTGACGTGACATTTCTTCAGATGGTTAAAGATGTATGGCCTCTTGACCTTCTAACTTCTTTTCTTCTCTAGACTTAACATCTCTCTCACCATCAGCTTCTCCTATGACATAAGCCCGGTTCTATCCCGATCACCTTGCTCTTATAAATGTCCCTTTTCAAGTATGATGCACAAGACCAAAGAAAGGAGTCCCAATGTGGTCTGACTAACACAAAGCATGAGATATAGCTTCCCTTATTATAATGAAAGCTCTATTTACATTAAAGCAGCAACACCCAAAGATTACATTCCCCATTGTTGGCAGCCATGTCACATCATTAGCCTTTATTGAGTTTGCAGTCAACTAAAAGCCATCAAGTTTTGTTTTGTTTCTTCCTTCACGAACTACTGCCTACTTCCCCACTCAGCAGTTTGGGAAGATGCTTGTTTTTAACCTAAATGCATTACTTTGCATATATGTTGGATTCAGACCATTGTTCCTACCTGCAGAGAGCTATCAGGCTCTTGATCTGGTCATCCAAAATGTTGGTTTTTCTTCTAAGATTAGTATTGTCTACAAATTTGTTGTTTGCCATCTCTGATTTTCTGCAGTTCATTCACAAAATGCTAAACCTGTCTCTCTCTCTCTCTCTCTCTCTCTCTCTCTCTCTCTCTCTCTCTCTCTCTCTCTCTCTCTCTCTCTCTTTCTCTCTCTCCTCT
>NW_027186304.1:103881815-103908481 GCF_028583685.1 Petaurus breviceps papuanus
TCTCTCTCTCTCTCTCTCTCTCACACACACACACACACACACACACATGCATTAATCAAGACTCTTTAGGTGCAGTCATTCAAACAGTTACAAATGCACTTAACATTACTTTTATCCAGCTTGTGTTTCTCTTTCTTCTCTGTATTATTAGATATTAAAAGAAATATTATTAAATGTCTTTTAGATGGACCAAGCCTTTGGCATTTCCATGATCTATCAACTCTAATGAAGAAAGGAAATTATATTAATTTGTTCTTGTTCTAGTGAAACCATGCTGCTTCTAGAGGTCTTTGCTTTGCTTGCCAAGTCCTTGTAAATCTCTTCTTTAATAAATCAGTCTAAAATATTATACAGGCACCAACATAAAGTTCACAGACCCATAGCCTCTAGATAGACCAGGGTTTCTTTACCTACTTTGTGCATGTCATAGCCCCTTTTGATATTCTGGTGAATCCTATGGCCTTCTTAGAATGGTGTTTGTAAATGAATAAAATAAAATACATAGAATTTTACAAGGAAACTACTCTGCCACCGTTGTTTAACTCTTCAAAGCCAGACCTCTGGAGATCAAGCCCTGAGCAATCAAGATTCAGTTTTGAAGTCCTTGGGCCCTTGCTGTTCATCCTCATCTTTACCCCTGTTGTTACCTCTCCCTGCCCCTCACATGCTTGCTTTGCCTTCAGCAGTCACTTTTCCCTCCTGCTTTGATAACCTTCATTAAATCAATGCTATCATTTCACTCTGGAAAAACCCTGACCTGTTGTTCCACTTACCATCCTTGTAACTTTCCAAACCAAAACACCCTAACCTCGCCACCATTCCCATATATATATATAAAGTGTGTGTGTGTTTGTGTGTGTATGTGTATGTATGTATGTATGTATATATATAAATAAATGATTGTGTGTATATATGTATATGTATGTGTGTGTATATGTATTGTCTCCCTTGATTAGAATGTAACTTCCTTGAAGGTAGCAAGAATCTCCCATTTGCATCCACATTCCCATATATTCCTAGTACTTAGCACAATGCTTTGGATTTAGAAAGTGCTTCATAAATGCTTTTCCCCAAAAATTCATCAAGAGATACAAAAATTTTATTATACAATGATATATGATACTGTGGATTTTTATTTAATAGTTTGTTTTATTTTTAAATTTATTAAACTTAGTGGAGAGCCAAGATGGCAGCATAAAAGCAGGAAAAGTCAGTGAGTTCCCCCCATAACCACCTCAAATACCTATAAAATATGATGCTAAACAAACTTTGGAGCTGCAGAACCCACAAAGTGACAGAGAAAAACAAATCTCCCTCTGAAGGCAGCCTGGTAGGCTGGCAGGAAGGGTCCATCACACCATTCTGGGAGGCACCCCCAGCCCCACTGTGAGTCTGCAGTGTTAGCCTCAGGACAACCCTGACCAGCAGCGACAGGAGAGGACTTTGGGAGAGTGGATGACCAGCAACTGTGGTGGTTTTCAGAATTATCAACCCATAAATGCCAAAAGCAAAGCAAAAGGTCAGTGTGGACTTTGGGAACAGGGGGACTGAGAGTGTGATCCAACCTATGCCCCAGGGCGAGAAGGTGAGAAGTGGCAGAGGTGTGATAGCTGTGCCACAACTGCGTGGCTGCTTCAAAGCTTCTGAAGGTCAGGAGGTCATTCTGAAGGTTTCTGATTCTGATTCTGAAGGTCATTCTGAGGAGTAATCGCTCTTGCTTTAGCCTGTTTGGATCTGGATCACTGTCCTGGGTGGAGGTCCTGGGGTGCATGACAAGTTTGCCAGAGCATGTGGAGGCTTCTGAGAGGGCCCCAACTAATAGCTCTGGCAGCTGAGAAAACCCCAGCAATTTGGGACAAAGCTCTCCTCTCTGGAAGCAGAGTTCTACTGTGGCAAAGAGCTCAAAAGTCAAGTAACTGAATGGCAACATGAGCAGACAAAGGAAGCAAAGCAAGCACAGCAGTCAAACCTTAGATTCTTTTTGGGGTGACAAAAAGGATCAAAGCATGAACAGGAGGAAGACAATGAAGTCAGAACTCCTGCACCAAAAGCTTCTAAGAAAAATATGAACTAAAAAAAATATTACAGGCCATAGGGGATCTCAAAAAGGATTTTGAAAACCAACTAAGAGAAGTGGAGGAAAAATTGGGAAAAGAAATGGGAATGATGCAAGAAAATAATGAAAAGGGTGTCAACAACTTGACTGAAGGAAATAGCACCTTAGAAAATAGACTAACTCAAATGGCAAAAAAGCTCAAAAAGCCAATGAGGAGAAGAATGACTTAAAAAGCCAAATTTGTGAGACAGAAAAAGAATTTCAAAAGCTCACTGAAGAGAATAATTCCTTCAGAATTAGATTGGAGCAAATGGAAGCTAATGACTTTATGAGAAATGAAGATACTATTAAGCAGATCCAAACAAATGAAAGAATAGAAGGCAATGTGAAATATCTCATTAGAAAAACTATTGACCTGGAAAATAGATCCAGTAGAGATAATTTAAAAATTATTGGACTACCTGAAATCTACGATCAAAAAAAGAACCTAGAAATCATCCTTCAAGAAATTATTAAGGAAAATTGCCCTGATATTTTAGAACCAGAGGGCAAAATATATATTGAAAGAATTCACTGATCACCTCTTGAAAAATATCCCCCCCCCCGCCAAAAAAAAACTCCTAGGAATATTGTAGCCAGGTTCCAGAGTTCCCAGATCAAGGAGAAAATATTACAAGCATCCAAGAAGAAACAATTTGAATATTGTGGAAACACAATCAGGATAACACAAGATCTAGCAGCTTCTACATTAAGGGATTGAAGGGCTTGGAATATGATATTCCAGAGGTCAAAGGAGCTGGGATTAAAACCAAGAATCACCTGTCCAGCAAAATTGAGTATAATGTTTCAGGGGAAAATATGGTCATTCAATGAAATAGAGGACTTTCAAGCATTCTTGATGAAAAAAAACAGAATTGAATAGAAAATTTGACATTCAAATACAAGAAGCAAGAGAAGCATGAGAAGGTAAATAGGGAAAAGAAATCATAAGGAACTTATCAAAGTTGAACTATTTATATTCCTACATGGAAAAATGATAATTGTAACTTATGAAACTTTTCTCAGTATGAGGATAGTTAAAGGGATTATAAATGTATAGATATGTATACATACATATATATGTCTATATAGGAGTGTATATGTGTGTATTAATACATATGTGTGTGTGTGTATATATGTGTACAGGTATACATAGACAGAGGGCACAGGATAAATTGAATAGGAAGGGATGATATTTTAAAAATAAAATTAAAAGGTGAGAGAGGAATATAATGAGAGGAGATAGGGAGACAGAATAGGATAAACTATCTCATAAAAAAGAGGCAAGGGAAAACTATTACAATGGAGGGGAAGAACAGGAAGTAAAAAGGAAATGGTCAACCTTACTCTCATTGAATTGGGCTTAAGGAGGGAATAACATACACATTAAACTGGGCATCTTACCCTACAGGAAAGTAGGGGGGAAGGGGATAAGAGGGAGGATGATAGTAGGGATGGCAGATTGGGGGGAGGGTAGTTAGAAGCACACACTTTTGAAAAGGGACAGGGTCAAAGGAGAAAATAGAACAAGTGGGGGGAGGGATAGGATGGAGGGAAATATAGTCAGTCTTTCACAATATATCCACTATGGAAATGTTTTGCACAACTATACATGTGCAACCTATATTGAATTGCTTATCTTTCCAGTAAGGGTGGGTGATGAGGGAGGAAGGGAAAGAATATGGAATTCAAAATTTTAAAATCAAATGTTTAAAAAAATATTATTATTATTATTTTTACATGCACTGGGAAATAAGATATACAGGCACTGGGGTATGGTGATCCATCTTGTGCTACTGGAAAGTTGGAGGGGGAATGGAGAAGGAAATAGGACAGAGCAGATTGGAGGAGGGGGTATTCAGTGGGATCGCTATTCTGGGGTGGTGGATAGGGAAAAGACAGGGAGAAAATTTGGAACTCAAAATCTTGTGGAAATGAATGTTGTAAACTAAAAATAATCATAAAATTTTAAAAATAAAAAAATGTATTAAACTTAATCTGGTAGTAACTTAAGGTGCTCATCCCCATCTGAACTTCTGCTTTCTTCTATGTATTCTTAAAATACTTCATAGACACTCTTTTCTTCTTTTTTTTTAACATCACTATCTCTATAACTCCTCCTCAAGCCTTCCTTTCTAACAAAAACAGTACAAAAAGATAAATCAAGACTCTGGCTACACCCTAAAATGTATATGTGTCCAGAGGACCCTTTTTCACCATTTTTGAAAATTAAGACATTTGTCACCTCTAATTTCCCACAATCCTTAGTTCCCCAAAGATGACTGACTATGGTTCAGGAATCACATTATAAGTTCATTCAGTGATCTGGAATGTATGACAGCTATACCAGGGGACTTGAACTCATTTAAAGCAGAAGCAGCACTCTCTTAATACATCCTCATCTATTCTGGGGAAACAATTCCTATTAACTCGGCATAGTCTACCCTTTTCAATTGGAAGATTATTCTCCTTGATAAAGAAGATGGAAACAATGTAGAGTCAAATCATTTAGCTTTAATACATGAATGGCAGGTTCAGTATGAGTTAACAATCTGACATGGCAGAGCTCCCAGAAATAAATGTTTGATGGTTCCTCTACACTCTGCTCCAGTCAAACCACATCTTGACTATTACATTCAGTACCAGGCACTACAGTTTAAGGAAATATCAATTAGCTGGAGAGTATCTAGGGAAAGACAACACAGTTGTGAAGGGGCTTGGATTCATGAATTATGAAGAATGCTTGAAGAAACTGGGGGTATTTAGTTTGGAGAAGAGAAGGCATGGAGTAGGGTAACTGATTTCATATATTTGAAGAGCTATCATGTGGGAGGGGGATTGGAATTGTTTAAGGCTGACCCCAGGGAAAACCAGAAGAAATGAGTGTTAATGGCAAGAAGGCAAATTTTGTCTCAATATGAGGAAAAACTTCCCAACAATGAGAGCTACTTCAAGCAGTGGATTACCATCATTGTCAGTCTTCAAGCAGAAGCTGAATAATTATTTGGGGGATGGGATGAAGTGAGGGGTCTTTCTTGGAGTATGATTTGGATGATTTCCTTTCTAATTCAAAAATTCTATGATTCAATAACTATGCATGTGGTTCTTTGATTCTATATGAAATAGAAAGTAGTAATCGTTGATGCTAAGAACTTTGTTCTGAATAAATCAATTAATTAATATGTAAGCTTTCATTAGACATCTACTATATTCATTCTAATCATAGTATTTGGTGCTGGAGATTCCAGACAAAAAATGTAACATCTTTTTTCATAGTATTTTATTTTTTCCAATTATATGTAAAGACAATTTTAACATTCATTTTTTATAAAATTTTGAATTCCAACTTTTTCTCCCTCCCTCTTCTCTTCTCTCTCCCCTCCTCTCTTCCTAATATAGTAAGTAATTTGATCTATGTTATATATATGTGCAATCATGTAAAATATATTTTATATTAGTCATGTTATTGAAAGAAACAGACCAAAAGGAAAAAAAAACCATAAAAAATAAAATGAAAATAGTATGCTTCAATTTGCATTCAGATTCCATCAGCTCTTTTTCTGGATGTGGATAGCATTTCCCATCAAAAATCCTTTGTAATTGTCTTGGATCATTGTATTGCTGAGAAGAGCTAAGTCATTCATAGATGATCATCATACAATGCTGTGTTCATTTCACTCTACATCATTTCATATAAGTCTTTCCACATTTTTTTCTGAAATCCACTTGCTCATCATTTCTTATTGTACAATAGTATTCCATTACATTGATCTAACACATTTTGGTCAGCCATTCCCCAGTTGATGGGTATTTCCTCAATTTCCAATTCTTTACCATCACAAAAAGAACTGCTATAAATGTTTTCTATGTAGGACCTTTTCTCTTTTTAATGATCTCTTTGGGATACAGACCTAGCAGTGGTATTGCTGGATCAAAGAGTATGCACAGTTTAGTTTCCCTTTGGGCATAATTCCAGCTTGCTCTCCAGAATGGTTAGATCAGTTCACAACTTCACCAACAATGTCCCAATTTTCCCACATCCTCTCCAACATTTGTCGTTTTCTTTTCCTGTCATCTTAGTCAATCTGATACAGTTGTATTAATTTGCATTTCTCTAATCATAAGTGATTTAGAGCATTTCTTCATATGACTATAGAAAGCTTTAATTTCTTCAACTGAAAACTGCCTGTTCATATCCTTTACCATTTATCAATTGAGGAATGGCTTATAGTCCTATAAATTTGGCTCAATTCTCTATATATTTTAGAAATGAGGCCTTTAGGGGCGGCTAGGTGGTGCAGTGAATAGAGCACCGGCCCTAGAGTCAGGAGGACCTGAGTTCAAATCTGTCCTCAGACACTTGACACACTTACTTAGCCGTGTGACTTTGGGCAAGTCACTTAACCCCAAATGCCCTCCAAAAAGCAAAAAAACAACAAAAAACTAGCTGTGTGACCTTGAGCAAGTCACATAACCCCAACTGCCCTACCTCCCCCCTCTAAAAAGCAAAATAATAATAATAAAATAAAAAATAAGAAATGAGGTCTTTATCAGAGACACTTGCTATAAAGGTTGTTTCCCTGCTTTCCTTCTAATCTTGTTCTGTTTGTACAAAACTTTTTATTTTGATATAATCAAAATTATCTGTTTTCTATTTCATAATGTTCTCTATCTCTTGTTTGGTTATAAATTATTCCCTTCTCCATAGATGTAAGAGACAAACTATTCCTTGCTCTCCTAATTTGCATATGGTATTACCCTTTATGTCTAAATCATGTACCTATGTTGACCTGGTCCCTGTATATGGTGTAAGATGTTGGTCAAAACCTAGTTTCTGCAATATGTTTATCATTTTCCCAAAAGGTTTTGTCAAATAGTGAATTCTTATCTGAGACCAGGGTCTTTGGGTTTATCAAATACTAGGTTACTATGGTCATTTAGTACTGTGTCTCGTATACCTAATCTATTCCACTGATCCACCACTCTTTTTCTCAGAGGAGTGGCTAGAAAGGTAAGAGAGCTGAGAAGAATGTCATGAAAATTCAGAGAGGAGAGAGTAGCCAGAGGCAAAGATTGATCAATATTGTCAAATACTATAGAGAGGCCAGGAAAAATTGAGAAAAGGCCATTGGATTTGGCAATTAGGAGATAAGTGATAACTTTGTATAGTACAGTTTTAGCCAAATATGACTCTGGGTGCCATATTACAAGACTTTGAGAGTTAAGTTAGAGGAGAGGATTGGAGGCAAATATGAATAGTGTGTTTTTTTTCTAAGATTTTGGCTATGAAAGGAAGGAGAAATACAGGATGAGAGCTTGAGGGAATGGTAAAGTCAAGTGAGATGTTTTTCAAAGGATAAAAGAAATTGGGGTGTGCTTGTGGGCAGCAAGGAATAAGCCAATACATGTAGAGAGATTGAAGATTTGAGAGAAGGAATGAGAGTTTGGAAGATCTGCTGGAGGAGACAGAAGCAGATGGAATCAAGAGAAAAGCAGCAGAGGCTTTTGGTGGGGAAAAGGGCCACCTCTCCATCAGAGACAAAAAGAAGACAGAGTGGCAAATGACATCAAAAAGTTTTGAGATCTAGACTAGGGGAGAAGAAGGAGCTCATTGCAAATGACTTCTATTTTCTCAGTTAAGAAAAATATTTTTTAAGGAGGGAGAAGCACTCAGATAAATTTTTGCATGGAATAAAGTATTCAGTCAAAAAAGGAATTTTTCAACATTTAGAATGTTCATGATATATGGTCCATGATATAGTCATGCAGGAGTCTCCTTTAATGTTACCTATTTGGGCCAAGTCATAGGGTAATGTGGTAGGACTAATATTTACAAGAATTTCCTGTGCATCTTCCCTCCTCTCCCCACTCCCACAGCATAGGTTAGGTTCCCCATTTCCTCCCCCAGTCCAACTCCCTCAACATGGATTGTTTTTCCCCTAAGAGGTGACAAAGCTATCCCTGAGGTAGCCTCTGGATATATTGAAATGATTTCTTTGTCACTTATGGGCATAATAAAAACTCCACTCATATGAAGTCTGAGCCATCCAACTTTGCAGATGTCTAAAGACCACCCAAGTCACCACATCCTACCCTTTTGACCAGATGCATTTCTTTTTTTGGGTGGGGGGTAGCTCATCTTTAGCACCTAAGTGCCACTCTAAATTTGTTGCATATCCTTGCTATGTTAAATCCAAAGAATCTTCCTCTTGTGAATTATTCAATGACCTATAAATGCCTCATTTCTCCCAACACTGAACCTGAACAGGGGTACCAGCATCAAGCCCACTCCTGCCCATACAGATCAAGTGACATGATAGCAAAGTTTCTTCAGTATCTAAACTTCTTTTTGTGAAGTCCAAGGACCTCCCTACTGCTGAATTATGCACAATATTTCAATACAAGAAGTACTTATTGAGGGCCTATTATGTGCCGGGGACTGGAATGAGGAGTAGAAGGAGGGGGTTTGTTTCTAGAAGGAGTATCCTACAGAGCCTCTTGGTAACTCTAATATTGACATGATCATTACATGCAGAGCTTGAGTGGACCTCAGGGATCATCAAGCCCAATTCTGTCATTTTACAGATGAAGAAACTGAGGCCCAAAGAGGTGATCACTGACTCAGAATTCCTCTGTTATCCTTGTATCATATAGAGCACGCTATTAACCTGCTGACTGCAAGAGGGTCCTCTTCTGTGAGTGGGGCTCCTTGGAGTAAGAGACCCTGAGCTTCAATATCGTCCTCTTTGAAGTTAGCAGCTATTTCTGCTTGCTTTTATAGCTAATTGAAGCTGCAGTCAAACCCCCATCCACCCATAGCTAGGCCTTCATTGATACATGCCATAAATAATAGATGAAACTGAGTGAGGGAGACATTTATTGTCTGTGTTAGCTATAAGAGACCCTCAGTATGTAAGTATTATGTTATAAGCACAGACGTTGTGGAAAACCAACATGAATGTTTCTTTCAGTGAAACTTAGCCAAGTAAGTTGATTGATTGTAAACAATCTAATGATGGACCTGTGATATTGTGGAAGGTCAGACCTGCTGACCTGGGGATGTAATTGCTTCCCATCTCCAGGTACCTCCATAGTGAGCACAACAGTGTCTCCTCCACAGGCCAGGAAGATCAACCCACAGAAGTGTCATCTTGACTTTCACTTTTCCTATGACTTTCTAGAGGCCAGTAGGGACCTGAGAGTGATTTGAACAGTCTGGGGCAGACTGAGCATCTTTTGTTCATCAAGTATTTATAATTTTAGTCCATATATAAAACATATATGGATTTTTAAAAAATA
This sequence comes from Petaurus breviceps papuanus, assembly GCF_028583685.1. NCBI lineage: Eukaryota > Metazoa > Chordata > Mammalia > Diprotodontia > Petauridae > Petaurus > Petaurus breviceps. The sequence goes on from NW_027186304.1 coordinate 103,891,210, forward strand.
CATTATAATACATTTAGCTATAATTTCATTTAACTGCAAAAGCAAATAGCCAGTTGGCTGACATTAAAACAGGTGCACTTCGTATTTTTTCAATGGCTAGGAAATGGGGTAAAGAGGAAAAGAAAGTCCTCCCTCCTTCCCCCAATAAGCCCCATAGTGCAGGGTAAAGAGGACTTGAGAGGAAACAGAAAATGAATTCTATTAGCAGCTTCCTAAGGGTGAAGGACTCATTGAAACCCAACTTCCTCATCTGTCAAGGGCACATAAGAATACTTGCCCCACCTATCTCATAGCAAGTACACTGTCTTTTACAGAGTAGGGGGCTTCTTAAGTGTTTGCTGGATGAAGAAATGAATGAATGAATTCAGCCCTTCACAGAGCGGTTGAGGAGATCAAAACAAACTACATACAGGAATATGTTTTGAAATAGTGGCAGGCTACATAATAATTTATTACACACACACACACACACACACACACACACACACTCACCAACTAAGCCTATATCTGTAGACCAGTCCTTAATTTCTCTAGGCCTCAGGTTCCTCATCTGTAAAAATAAGTAGAAGTTAAATTGAATAATCTTCAAGATTTTTTATGGATAAAAAAGTCCATTATACATCCTAGAAAGAACCATAAGGGAGTCAGGAAATTTTTACAGTGATGATAGGAATAAAGCTGCCTCTCCCTCCCACCCCAAACACACCACTACTAAATGCTTCTTTGAGGAGTACTGACATTTCAAGGCATTTTGTAAGACTTAGTTGCTAGCTTGGGGATGGGGGAGAGAAACAGTTGAAAAGCTATGCATATGTTAATTCAATACCACCTGAGGACTAGCTGCCACAAACTACCAAGCAAACCTATGAGCCCCCAGAATATTTGTACCCTGATTCATTGGCCCTGCTTGGAGTTCTGGCCCCATAGCCATCATTCAGAGAAGCAACTCCTTGGAAAAAGGAGCTAGCCCAACCCCCAGACTCCTCTTTGGCCTTCTTTTAGACTCTCTGAGATACTACTTCTCACCCCTTCTGGAGGAATTTGTGTTTGCTGGAGAACATTTCCTGAGGGGGTCCAGAGGGCTGTCTTCTTCCTTCCTGACCCCAGGAGGACTCCACTCCTGCCTTGTGACTCCAATCAGGTACATTCCTATCATGAAAAAAAATTAACTAAATATTTTTTCCCCTCTGACCCCTCTGATCATTTTATTTTTTGTGTCTCAGTCTATATTATGTAGATTTGGTTCTCTGATTGATGCAGAAAAGGAAGTCAACATTTTAAAATGATTCACCTGGGGCTAAGGGGTTAAAGTACAGTGGGAAAGATGCTATGTTTGTTTGTTTTGATTTTTGGAGGACAATTTGGTGTTAAGTCACTTGCCCAAGGTCACACGGCTAGTTTTTGTATTAAGTGTCTGAGGCCAGATTTGAACTCAGGTCCTCCTGACTCCAGGGCTGGTGCTCTATTCACTGCACCACCTAGCTGCTCCTGCTTGTTTGGTTTTTTTTTTAGCCCAGAAGGTAAAGCTGATTTTAGGGGAAGAAAAAGGATTTGATTAAAAGGAGCCCTTTGCAAAGTTTGTATTTTTAAGTTAGGTATGTTCATTTAAAAAAATGTTTTATTTCCGTTGTTTGATGAGTAAAAATAATATATTCATAATTAAATATTTAATAAATGTTTCCTTTAAAATAAAATAAAATTCTCTAGGTATACACTCTAATGGAATATTCTAAACACTCCTATGTAAGAGATGGTCTGTCCAGCAGTGCTCTAGACATGATAAAATCCTTCCTCGAACTGGAATAGGAATTGTCCATGGAATTGTCTATGATTGCGCCTATTTTGGGGTTGGTGTTGTACCTGGCCCCATTCTGGGTCCCCTCCCCAACTAGCTCTCCTTCACGGAAGTGAGCAGACTGCCAGGTTTAGTTCTGCCCAGGGAGACTTGGCTCTGGCAGGAGTTTCAAATGCGTGCTGACCAATCACTGATTCTAGTCTCTGCAAGTTCCTGCTGATGTCATACCTAACCGCTGACCGCTAGGGTTGCCTTTAAAAGCTGAGGCTTTGCCTGGGTTTGGGTGCTGAGTGATTTGGGAAGGGGCCCCATCAGCCAACATGGTGCCAATAAAGGGTTCACTTCTGAATTGTTACTTGGGTCTTGCTCGTGTTTTGGGTACGACATTGGGAGTTCTGAATGATTCTACTATTGATTTCTCCCCCAGTCATACCTTGTTATTTTGTCTCAATTAAATGTTTTGTTATGTGATTTATGGTTCCCACCCATTCTGCTGGTAGGAAGGAAGAAAACAACATGTGTTAAGTGCCTACTATGTGCCAAGCACTTTTCTTCTTACAACAACATTGAGAGGTAGATGCTATCATTATCCCATTTTACAGTTGAGGAAACTGAGGCAGACAGAGGTTAAGTGACTAACCCAGGGACACACAACTAGCTCCAGGGCCACACAGCTAGTAAGTGTCTGAGACTAGACTTGACCACTGCACCACTAGGTAAGGACTCAAGCTATATTTATTTACCCCAAATGCCTCATATCAAACCTGAGGTAGCCAAAAGTTCCGGAGGTGAGGGGAATCCATACTGCACAGGCAAGAAAGAAGAAAACATTATCATAAAGGTTGCATTTTGACCATTGGCCAAGTCTAATTCTAACCTCACTGCAGCTGCATGGACTGAACTTTTACTAGATCAATTATTCCAAAGCTGGAAGAAAATGGGGACCGAGGTCACTTAGATAAGGGAGCTGGCTCTCTGCCGCCACTCCATCAAAAAGCTTTTAGGAAGAGAACTAATTAAATATGCATTCAACCCAAAAATATTCTAATAGAATAAAGTTTCTAATTTAGGAACTACTCCCAAGGCCCAAATGTAAGGCCCTCCTAGCCAGTCCACTGTACTGAGGACTAACTTTTAGGGTTGGGCTGGGAGCCACATTTCTAAGGAACTGATGAGTACCTAGCTTTTTAGAACTGAAATATGCTACTTTTTTTTTGCATACTCCCTCAAAATCAATATCCTTTCTGAAAGAAACTAAAACTTCAGAAATATGCATTTATGCTATTGTGTTCTGAACAATCCCATGCATTATTAACTGGGCAGAGTACCTGTGGAGTTGAGTCATTATGTTTTCTGTAACAGCCTTATGGGGCTTTAGTTTCATCTCAACCAATAGAGAATATGAAGGCATGTAACTCTACACTGTCCAAAGTTGTTTTACAGTTTAAAGCTCAATTAATTAAAATGTAGATTTCCTTATCTGGTGATCTTAATTTTTCCAACTTCAGTTGTGAAAATTCAGGGTTTGAAGTTCAGCCCTTTCCAAAAAGCAAATTAAATGGGAATCTGTAGAACTTTCTTCTGCGGTGGGGAAGACCTTAGAGGCTGGAGGGAAAAGCGGCCTACATCCCTGCTCCCCACCCACTTAGTCCTACCCCAAGAAATGTCTGGATTTTCCTCTAGCTTTCCCCAAACAAAAAAGCATATCTCCCTGAAAAGAGCTGATCACAAAAGAACAACTTTTGAGAAAGTGAGGAGTGATTTTATCTCAGTAAGCTGAGACAGAACCCCAAAGATAGTACTTGCTATTATAGCTGGGAATGCGTTTAGCCTGTATTTCTTTTCAAAGGGCCTTGGTATCATTTTTATTAGTTACTCCTCACAGAAACAAAACAAAACAAGAAACAGCCCCATGGCTTGGAGAGGAAGATCAGATTTGATCTTCCCTTTTGCAAAGAAGGAAATGGCATTTAAGTGATTTGCCCTGGGTCACATTGCTGTTCTTTACAGAGTGAAATTAAAAGTTGCCTCAGCCATCCCTCTGAACCATCCCTGGAGTCCATGACTTAAGTACATGGACAAGCACACACAGCCAGGTTCAAGGTCAAGCTTTGCACTCATTGGTTGTAGAACCTTTGGCAAACCTCTTCTTTTTTCTGGTTCTCAGTTTCTGCATTTTCAAAGTGGTGAGGTAGGAGTAGATTACCTCTGAGGTCCCTCAAACTCCATCATTTGAAATGACACACATATTGTCTTGATTGCTTTGGGCTTTTCTTCTTGGTGAAATAGTAGAAAGTTTGTTGAATTGAATTGAAGTGAGTTGAATTTTTCCTATCCTGCTATCCAGAGAATAATAGGCTTGGGGCAATTGACAGTTTGTCCCAGAGCCCCAATTTAGATGGTGTTAGAAATACTTGCAGTCTTTTAACAGCCTAGAAGACTCAGAGCTCAGCACCTGGTTAGCAAGGACACTTAGCTAAAACTGGTACTGCCAGACGCAGAGCTCTGCCCTTCTTCCTAAATGGGTCCTAGCCTGTCCGGCCTCCCTCAGCTGAGGAGCACTTGGCGCTGCTTATCCCAGGTACAAAAATCGCTAGTTACAACGCAGGTGCTTTTCCTAGGGGTTTTCATCTGGTTCTTCAAGAACTGAATTTATGACCTTGGATAAGTCATTCATTTGTCTTCAATTTCTTTTCTTCATTCATAAGACAACAGAATTTAACTATGTGATCCTGAGGGTCCTTGCCAGCTCTAGTATTTTGAGACCAAACTCCATTGGACAGAAGACTTCCTCATCCCAAGTTTTATTGGGTAGCAAATGTGAAATTGCACTTAGCTTCCATGTGATAAGACCAACTCTTCCCTTCTTGGCAGAATATAGGCATCCTTGAGGTCACTTTCTTTATTGTTTTATGCTTACAAAGACAAGGAATAGCTATCTTATTGTGATATATAAAAAAGTTTGAGACATAATTTCTGGGTAATTAATCATTTTATTAATCATAGGTAGCAATAATTAATACAAGGGTCAGTGACATTCTCAAATGCCCCTCTTGGAACCCACTCAATGCTTATATGCCCTTGGAGGAGTGGGTATTCCTGGAGATAGCAATCAACTCTGATTGATTAATGATTAATGAGAAGAATGAATATTATAATGAAAGGTAGGCTTATTCTAATGGGGCGCTGGAGGACTTGATTCTGATCATTCAGTCTTGGACTAAGAGATTTATTTATGTCTCATCCAGACTACCCCTGCCTAGGCAATCTAGACAAAAGGGGGGCTACCTCTGCTCAAACCTGACTGAGTAGAAAACAACGGGCCAGAATTCATTTTAGAATTCTTTGTAAGAGGGGCGTCTAGGTGGCACAGTGAATAGAGCACCGGCCCTGGAGTCAGGAGGACCTGGGTTCAGATCCAGCCTCAGACACTTAACACACACACATACACAAAAAAAAAAAACCCAGCTGTGTGACCTTGGGCAAGTCACTTAACCCCAATTGCCCTCCCCCAAAAAGGCAAAAAAAAAAGCAAAAAAAATTTCTTTGTAAGGTTCTCTAACTGGGCAAAGCAACAACTTGTACCCCAGGAATTTGAACTATATTATCCATCAACAATGTTTTTCAGATGCTGTCTTGGCCTAGTAGAGAATGAAGATCTAAGAAGGGGGGGGGGAGAATATGAATTTCTCCAATAACTGGTTATTTAATAATAATTTCTCTCATCACATTTCTGAAGGTTAGTAGAGGTGGATTCCCACCCCCCATCCCATATTTGGAGACCAATTTGTTATGTAAGGTCACTAAACCTAGAGAAGAAATGTGGTACAGTGGGAAGAGACTGGATTTGGAGTCAGGAGACCTAGACTTTGAGATCTAACTATCATTTTTGTGATCACTGTCACAAAGTCACCTACTTCATCTGCAAAATGGAGATAATAACACCAGCCCTACCTATTTCAGAGGGTTATCATGAGAATTAAATGAGAACACGTATATAAAAGCATTCAGTGTAAGAGATTTCAAACCTTGAGCACCAAATACAAAGGGATCACTACCAAAGACTTCCCAGTTGGAGCTGCAGACCTATGAGCATATTAATTCGACTTATGTCCTGACTTCTGTTCCTGCTCCCTAATGAGAGCAACATACTTTCAATTTTCTTCATCAGTGGCCAGACCTTAAGTAATACTTTTCCCTGGCTAGAGGCAGAAAGAGAATCCAAGAGGAAACTGAAAAGAGACCTTTCTTCTGCTTGCCTGCTGAGGAACCATTTTGCCAGGATCTTCTGCAAGGATAGGGCATAATGATTTAGGGTCTCCTATTATTACTTCAAAATCAATCAAAATCAATTAATTTATTATCTCCCCACAAAAGGGCTCCCCTTCCCACCTATATTATTACTGTCAGAGATATTAACATTACTCTAGCCTCCCTGGTAAATCTTCACTCCCTCAGCAGTAGTGATGATTAGGGGATAATTAATTATTTTAGGGGATTATTTATTAGGATAAATATATATATATATATAAAATAATGTAATTTACTATTACATTAGGGGATAATAAATTACCAGGGCTTGAAGGAAAGAAGCCACTTGGGGAAAAAGAAGATATTGTCCAGGATGTGATCTGAACAATGAAATGGAAAAACTATCCTGAATCAAGCATGTGTAACCAAAACCCAAGAGCTAGGTGGGGAGAGAACAAGAGTTTGTCATTTAGTAAGCAGTGGTTATGGAGCGTACATTGAGAAGAAACTTGTAGGTATAGACAAGATGACATCTGTCTCATATAACCTCTCTAGTCAAGACAGCTTTATTTTATGTCAGTAAAATATTAGCTAAGCCCCATCTTTTCTCCATGGCATCAGCATTGTCAAGATTCTGGATACTCCTAACCTGGTTCCTTTGTGCCTTTCCAAGCTTATTACACACAATGCCCATCTACATCCCTACCTTCTAGCTGTTCCTTGCACACAACACTATTTCTTTGTGCCTTTATACTGATCATTCTCCATATCTGGAATGTTCTCCCTCCTCCCTTCTACCTAAGAGAATCCCTTGAAACTCAGTTCAAGCACCATCTTCTGCATGAGGTCTTTCCTGATTAACCCAATTGCTGATGTTTGGTTGGATCATAGAGCACATGGAGGGATGTAATGTGTAAGGAGACTGGAACAATAGGAAGGGACCGGGTTATAAAGGACTTTAAAACCAAACAGAGGATGTTATATTTAATCCTATAAGTGATTGAAAGTCACTTGGAGTTTACTGAGTTGGAAAGTGGGGGGGGGAAGTTACATAGACCTCTGCTTTAGGAAAATCACTTTGGTAACTAAGCAGACAATGGACAGGAAGGGGAAAAGGCTTGAGGCAGGGAGACCAACCAGAAATCTATTGCAATAGTCACAGCACAATATGATGAGGACCTCTATCAGGGTGGTACCTGTCTGAATGGACAGTAGATCTACAGGACAGAAGCTGTAAAGGTAGAAAGACTAGACAACAGATTAGATATGTGTGATGAGTTGCAAGTGAAGACACAAGGATGATATTAAGAGCCTGGGTTATAGGGAGTTTGGTGGTACACTTGACAATAATAGCAAAGTTGAATAAGGGAAAGGGTTTAAGGGTAAGATATAAGTTCTGTTTTAGATGTGTTGAATTTGACATGCCTATGGGACATCCAATTCAAGATGGCCAAAAAGCAGTTGGTGATGCAAAACTGAGGTTCAAGAGAAAGGTTAGGATATATAGATCTGAGAATTAGCCACATAGAGATGACTACTGAATCCCTGGAATCTAATGATGTCATCTAGTAAGATAGTGTAAAGGGAAAACTGAAGCAACCCCAGACAGAATCTTGGGTGATATCCATGCTTAGTGGTCATATAGTTGTTGAGTTCAATACTTTTCAAATTGGTAGCCTTTTACTTATTTATCACTTCATTTAATTAATCATATTCTTATAGTGGGGATATTTAAATTTTGAACTATTATTCATTTTTTATTTCTATTCTCATTTTAAAATTTAATTACTATATTACTCTTTGACTATGTATTCAAAAATAATATGCTCTTAATTGTAGTAATGCCTTTAAGCACAATCCAATGCCCATATTTTTTTCCAATGCAATTTGGTTTGGTTTTATCATACATAACAATAAAAATACAGACTTTTTTATTTTTAAATAAAAGTTCTTTATATTTTTTATTTTAAATCTATATCTATCATCTATCTGTGTGGGTTTGTATGAAATGTGTTTCCTGCAAAGAATATATTGCTAGATTCTGATTTCTTTGGTTTTTTTAAACATTCCATAACCACTTTCTTTTTTTCAGGTAGTTTAAGCCATTTACAACTAATGTAAGATTTTTATTTTATAATAATAATAATTCAAATTTGTATGTCATTGTAAGGTTTACAAACCACTTCTCCTATAATAACCCTGTGAAATAGGTGGTACAAATATCATCCTCATTCTAAAGATTATGAAATTAAGGCTCTGAAAATATAAATGCTTACCCACAATCACCCAGCTAGCTTCACAGTGCTAGATATAGGATTTGAACCAAATCGATTCAAAGTTCACCATGCTTTCTAACATATTTTCTCTTTACTATTATTTGTTAATTTGATGTTCATTTTGTTTAAAGTTAATTCAGACTTTCTCATTTTGTCATTTTTATATCTAAATCAAACTTAAGAACACTAAAAAGACTTTATTTTGTGCAATTAACTTTCTATGGAATCACTAAAACTGTATCCCTTCTTATCACCTTCTCCTTCCCTTCAACTTTGTGAAAAAGCTCCACATTGGAAGTGCTTCTATTCCCTCTCCTCTCCTCTCATTCATCTCTCTATAATGACCTTCAGATTATGTTGCATTTTTCTTCTACTTTTTTTTTGTTCTTCTGATTCTCTTTTTTTTCTCAAGTACAAATGTATACTTTAATAACTTAACCAAAACCCTACTGTAGTTATTTTTATTCCCTTATTGAGGCACTTACATTAAGATGATAATGAATTAATCACAAATGGAAAGTGTCTATTGTTCTCGGGTCTTTAACTCTCCAGGTGTTTCTTCAGCTTAATACCAATTCACCTCTTTTGAAGCAGTTTCTTTTCTTTTCTTCATGAATTCTTTAAGGTCGTTTTGATTATTTGGGGTGGGTTTTTTTTTCTTCTCTTTCAAATAGATATTTAGATTTGCTTGGAAACTTATCTGAAATCAAGGTTGGTGTTTTAAAATTTGCATATGTTATTTGCTCTAATTTTGATCATTTCTGTGGAAAATCCTTATGAGAACACACTGGTCATTTTTTTGTAAACAATATCTATTTTCCTTCTGCAACCTGAAAATTTTCTACTTTCAGATTGTAGTTAGGAAGTTTGCTGATGATATACCCAGATGCTCTCTCCTTTTTGAGGGCTCCCATGGATTCTTCTTTTTTTTCTGCTCAATGTCTCTTATTTTCAATAGTTCTGAAAAAAGTGTCCTTATATAATTTCCCTAAATACATCGATCAAATTATTACCTAATTTGACATTTCCTAGGACATCAATTGTTGTAAGATTTCTGCTCTTAGACTTGTCTTCCAAAGATATCATTTTTATCTGAGGTACTCCCCAATCTTTTTCTAGTTGAGTCATTCCCAGAGCTTGTTTTTCCATTTCAGTGGTGTTATCTCATTAATATTTTTAAACTCCTGACACTACTTTCCATTTTCTTGGGTTTTTTCCCCATCTCCTCGAGAATGCTGTCAATGCTGCTTAAATTTCTCCTGAGTTTTTTTTTTTTGGTTGCTTTTAGTTCCTTCAGTTCCTTGAGATTGCTATTGTTCACTTCATTCTATATCTCAATTTCACATATTACTTCTTTAAATATTATTTCGTATGTTTGTTTTTCACCAACACCTTTCACCCCATTATTTTTGTACCACATCAAAGTTCTTCATTTTGCTCATTATCTTTTTGTGAATTTTACTTTTCTTATAAGAATTATTCATGTGTGTGTTTCTTTGTTATTTTGAGGGACACCACAAACAGCCAAGTTCCCTCATATTTTTCCCTCCATCCTTCCCTCCTTACTCTACTTAGAGTAAATTTGTTATTGACTCTCCCTATGCTGGAACTTTGAAATATGACTTGTAGCTGAAACTTCCTGCATGTGTTGTCTCCCTTATTAGAATGTGAGCTCCTTGAGAGCAGTGCTGTCTTACTTTTCTATTCTGTATTCCCCAGTCCTTAGCACAGAACTTTGTACATAGTAATCCCTTAATAAAAAGATTTAATAAAGGGCTAATATTAATAATGAAAACCCTCCATTTCTTCATTCATGAATGAATTTGATTAATTTCGCAAGGGGAATTGTTTTAAAGTCACATTTATCTCTTTTTAAACTTTTATGTCCTCCACATACTCTACAATCCAGTGACCAGCTTCCTTACTGTTCCTTGAACCCAACACTAAATCTCCCAACTTCTACAGCCCAAATCCCTGCCTGGAATGCTCTCCCTCCCCATCTTTACTCCTAAATTTCCTGGCATCCTTCAAGTCTCAGTTAAAATTTTACCTTTTGCAAAAAGGTTTTTTCTGGTGTCTCTTGAAGTTTATGAAATGATCTCCATCTCACTCTGTATGTATCTTGTCCATACATAATTGCTGCAGGTTGTTTGCCCCATTAGAATGAGCCGCTTGAAGGCAATGACTATTCTTGCCTTTCTCTGTATAAGAGCTCTGCACAGTGACTTGTATATAGTAATAAATACTTACTGAATAAATAAAGTAAATTAAAAAAACAAAACGTACGATACTTACTAAAGACTTTTGCCTTTTTTTTTTAGCTCAGTTTAGAATTCACACTTACAAGGGAATGAACAGGAAAGAAAAAAAACCACAGAACATTTGCCTGAATTCTGAAAAATTTTCCAAGAGTAGACCAGTCTGTTGGATGCATGTTTCCTTCTCTATTTCCCCATGATCTTCAACTTATTAGGTGAATTGTCGTGTTTTACAATCAGTAGGATTTCATTTTTTTAAAAATTTCACAAGTAACTCTTCTAAGAGTGAAAAGGAAGAGGGAATTCAGGAATTATATTGTTGTTGTTGTTGAATTGTTTCAGTCATGTCTGACTCTGATCTCATTTGGGGTTTTCTTGACAAAGATACTGAGTGGTTTTCCATTTCTTTCTCTAGCTCATTCCATAGATGTGGAACTGAGGCAACAGGGTTAGTGACTTACCCAGGGTCACACAGCTGCTAAGTGTCTGAGACAGGCTCCTGACTCCAGGCCTGGTGCTCTATTCACTGTGGCACCTCAATGCTCTTTAGACTGTTTTACCTTGTGCTAAAATCATATCTTGTGTCCTCCTGACACCCTCCCAACCCTTCCCCCGCTCCCCATCCCCACCTTCTAGTCAGAATAGTAAGTTTAGCAGGAAATAATATTGCAAAGAGAAACCTGGATGTCAAGCACAAACTGCCCCAAAGATCACAGGAGCATAATTTACAAATTGCATCATATAGTAATTAAAATTCACCTCCTGAGAATACGTGCCAAATTAGGAGAAACCCTCTAAGTGCTGGTTGTCAAGGTTTCTGGTCCTATGATATGCAAATTCCAGACAAAATCCAGACTTCCACAGCTCCAGACCCACAGAACATCAAAAAGGTGCTGATGACTTTGGAATGATTTGGATATGCTAATAAACTAACCCCAGGGTGGCACAGACAGGACTTGGTCTGTTTCCCAAAAATACCCTATAAAATGATACCTCAAACTCCTTGCCCCCAAATGCTCTCCCATCTCCCTCCGGTCCATGTTGCTGAGTCTTCCCAACTCTAACCCCGGGTTACATGAGTGATATTTTCTGCCTCTCCCCATCCCCACCCTCTTCCCCATACTACCTTCCTTCCTTCACCATCTCACCCCTTGTCCTCACACTGCCACTTGTTTCTGTGCCTTCATAAAGTATAATTGCTGCCCCCATTTCCCACTGCCAATTGTGGCTTTTCTTGGAGAGTACCCAAAGAACAATGGGTGTCTGCCCCCATTTCATAATTTCATAATGATCAAGTCATACCTTAAAATTAAGATCTCTTCAGAAAAGATGATTGTAAATTCTAAATGTGGAGAAAATGAAAGGGTCCACAAGCTATGTGAAATGGACACAAATAGAAGAAAATCCTATTTATGAATTATGGAGAAAACAGGATAAGATGTCACCTGTTGGGGAGTGGTTTGGAACTTTTTCTAGCAGTTACTTTGGACAGAGGAGGCTTCTGATATGAGATCACAGACTCATTTGTTTGCTGACATATTTGCTGGTGAAGATCCTTCCACTGACTGCTTCTTGAATTGATCAGATTTTATATGTAGTAAAAGTAAGAGCTGCTGTTGCTAGTGGTACTGGTTTTAAGTATCTCAAAGGAAAAACTAAGAATCCAAATAGAAAAGGGTTGGAAATGCTTTGGGACAGGGAGTTTCCTCAGTTCCTGACAAAATGAAATAACAAGTCAGGAATACACAAATACATACACATGCCAACACAAAATCTTGTATGACATTCTTTTCCTCTCCAGTAGGTTGTGTTCCAATTTCATCAGCTCAGTTTAAAAAGAAATGACCCAGATCAATGTACCTTTAAACTCCTCCACCCAGGCACACAGAACTGATTAGATAATAATGGTGACATGAGTGCTTCACAGTGACAAAGGGCCTTCACATCCATTAGCTTCTTTATGCCTCTCAAGAATCCTGAAGGGAGATAGTGCAAATGTTATTACCTTTGTTTTAAAGATGCAGAAATTAAAATTCATAGACTTTAAGAGTCCAAGTACTCAGAGCTAAGACGAGGTAAACACAGTTAAATCAATGAGCCTTTATGAAGGATTTGCTCTGTGCCAAGCACGAGGCTAAGCACTAGATTCAAATCTAGGTCTTTTTATGAAAGTGAAAAGAAAGTGAGAATTCAAAAACTTCTATCTGACAAAGCTTTTGAAAACTAAGTTAAGATCTATAATTGTCAACAGACTACCTGTGTTTGCTACCTACCCCATCTTCACCCCACATCGCAATGTGTACATTTTTGTTGTTACTGTTGTCATTCAGTCATTTCAGCCATAGCCAACTCTTTGTGACCCCACTTGGGGTTTTCTTGGCAAAGTTACTGGAATGGTTTAGCCATTTTCTTCTCTAGCTCATTTTTATAGATGAGGAAACTGAGGCAAACAGGATCAAGTGTCTGGTCCAGGGTCACATAGCTAGTAAGTGTTGGGGCCAGATTTGAACTCAGGAAGATGAATCTTCCTGACTCCAGGCCTGGCACTCTATTCACTGTGCCACCTAGCTGCCCAACACATACATAATAATTTTAGTCTTGAAAACTGATCACAGCAGTAAAAACCAACTACCAGTCTTCATTTTCTCTTTTAGAAACAGGAGTTCAAAATTTTGGTGAGTGGCTAAAGGTCACAGAAGAGGAGAAAGAATGAGGCAGAAGGATGATTGATTTGCCTGGAATGGAGATTAGCTATTTGGGCAAAGCCAATGAAGGTCAGGCTGGGGTCATGCCATCACTGACCACATCTGTTTAAATTCAGTTATGGTAAACCACTAGCTGAGTAACTGCTGTCAGGGCTGTTACTAAACACAGACTAAGTACCTTGTAGTACCCTAGGCCCAGGCCAGAACAGGTGGGCAGGAAGGTTTATTTGTGCTGTGACAAATGCAGCCACAGATACAGCCAAGACTGCTTGGCTTGGACCCAGACAGCACAATATCTCCAGGATCCTGACCCAGCAGATGACTTGACCTCATAGTGACTACATGGGATTCCTAACCACCAATGAATTTGGAGGACTCAGTATTAAATGTTTAGGTAAAAGCTGCTTTGACACTCTAGGATCTGCATCAAGGATGAGATGACCCACCTCAACAAAATAATGAAGCTTTACAATATTAGGCTATTGCAACATGAGGATTAATGTTTCATTCTACGTCAATTGTGTTAGAATGCAAGACATAACTAAGGTATCCCTGTTTCAATTGGTTTTTAGTATTCCCTCTCTATAGAGAACTTTCTTTGATGCTTTGCATAATTTTTAAAAATTTAAACACCCTTTGTCCTCATTCATAGCATATAAGTAAACAAAAGAGCAAAACCCAAAAGATATTGAAACTTCATTTTGCTGAAAATTCCTTATTAGAATCTTTGTGAAAAGAATAGTCAGAAGTGATAGGCTTCATTAAGTGTTTAGGTCAGTAGAGTTGAATCTGTTTATTTCTGTACTTGTTGACTCCCCTAGTAGCATACAAGCTCTCTGAGGATAGGGAAAGTTTATCTTTAGGTTTGGGGGCTTATTTGTCTTTGTTTTATTGGCCTTTGAATGCCTGGTGTCTAGCAACTGTGATTTGTACAAAGTAGATACTTAATAAAAATTTATGGAATTGGCTTGAATTAGATAAGACATTGTCCTTACCCTCAGAGAGTTTAAAGTCCAGAAGACAAAGAAGTAAGCAACAAAAGAATGACTGAATGTTATAACTAGAATAAGAAGAGGAAACTGGAGCTGACTCTAAATGGGAGAGTCAATTATTAAATTTTCAGTGTGAGCTGAAATATCTTGGAAATCAGCATATGCTTATAAATCAATGTTTGATTTATAGTTTGTTGATTTTCTAAAGTTAAGAAAGTGGTTGAGAAAATATTTATGATGCAGATTAGTCTTAAAAGTGTGCCTGGCATACTTTTTTTTTCCAGAGAGCCAGTTGTTACCAACACAGCACCAGTAAGTGGATTGCCTCAGGTCACACAGAAAATAAGCAGTGGGGCCAGTGTTTGAAACCCCAACTTAGAAATAAAGAGGGAGTGGGCCTTTCAGGCATGGGGGATTCCCAGGGGAAAAGTCACAGAAATGGCCAATAAAGTGTCATGTATGAGGAATAAAGAGGACAGTTTAACTGGATCATAGAACATGAGAGAGAGAGGATGAAAAGGTGAGTTGGAACCAGGCTGTGAAGGCTTAACAGTAAAACAGAGTAGTTTGTATTTTATCCTAGGGTCAATGAAAAACCATTGGAGTTCTCTGAGTAGGAGAACAACACTGTCAGATGTGCACTTAAAAGTCGCTGTTAGTCCACACCCTCAAAGAGTTTACATTTTACTGTGTAGTTAAAACATTTATACAAGCATTACATATATACACACATATATAAAATAAAAATGTTCTTTGATTTAACATCAACAAACTGAAATTTTTATTATAATTATTAAGGTAAATTCCCTGTGAGGATATGTGCCATTACTCTTTAAAAACAAATAGACCATCACCAATGGTGTTGGAGTTAGTGGTATAAGAGAGGTCTATGGTGAATTGGGGACCAATTACTTCTGTTTAGTAAGGGAAAGCTTTCTAAAGTCTGTGGCAAGATTTCACATTGGAAGACTCATGAGGGCAAGATTAGGGACAGAATTTTTAAGAGTACCTTTCAGTCGCGGGGTGCGGAGCCAAGATGGCGGAGTAGAAGCACGACCTTCCCGCGGCTCCGGCTTCCACCTTCCCCAATCCATGTAAAAAGGGGACTCTAAACAAATTTTGGAGCTGCAGAACCCATAAAATGACACAGAGAAGCTAACCTCCCGCTGAGGACAGCCCAGCAGGCCGGCAGGAATTGGCCAGCACAGCGCTCTGGGAGCCAAGCCCAGCCCCACGCCAAAGCTTTAGTCCCCGGAGGGGCCTGACCAGCCGCCTGCCAGAGGGACTCCAGATCAGCAGCATCTGTGGCCATTTCCAGATTTATCAATACATAGATGCGAAGGACAAGGTGAGAGGCCAGTGCAGTCTGGACTTTGGGACCCAGTAAGCAGGAGTGCGTGGCTTTTACCCGCCCCGGGGCGAGAAACCCCTGAGATGCCTGCACAGCCTGCCAGCGCCATGTGGCAGCTTCAGCTCCTGGCCTGCAGAGTGTAGGGGGACCAAGCACCAGTCTGAGGGGTAATCGCTCTTGCTTTAACCTGCTTGGATCTGGATTGCAGTCTAGGGTGGAGGTCCTGGGGTGTGTGTCCAGCTTGTCAGAGCGTGTGGAGACCTCAGAGAGGGCACCCATCTAATACCTCCGGCAGCTGAGAAAACCCCAGCGTTTAGGACGAAAACTCCCCTGTCTGGTGGCAGAGTTCTACTGTGGCAAAAAGCCCAAAAGTCAAATAATTGAGTGGCAAAATGAGCAGGCAAAGGAAGCAAAGCAGACAGAAGATTCCAACATTACACTCCTATTTTGGGGACAAGGAGGAGCAAGGCATGGAACAGGAGGAAAACAGTGAAGTCAGAACTCCTGCACCAAAAGCTTCAAAGGAAAATACAAGCTGGTTACAGGCTATAGAGGACCTTAAGAAGCAGATAAGAGAAGTGAAGGAAAAAGTGGGAAGAGAAATGAGAACAATGCAAGAAAATTATGAAATGAGAGTCAACAGCCTGACTGAAGAAAATAATACCTTAAAAAACAGACTGACTCAAATGACAAAGGAGGCTCAAAAAGGCAATGAGGAGAAGAATGCCTTAAAAAGTCAAATTTGCCAGATGGAAAAAGAATCTCAAAAGCTCAATGAGGAGAATCATTGCTTCAGAATTAGATTGGAGCAAATGGAAGCTAATGACTTTATGAGAAATCAAGATGCTGTTAAACAGATCCAAACAAATGAAAGAATAGAAGGCAATGTGAAATATCTCATGGGAAAAACCACTGACCTGGAAAATAGATCCAGGAGAGATAACTTAAAAATTATTGGACTACCTGAAAGCCATGACCAAAGTAAGAACCTAGAAATCATCCTCCAGGAAGTTCTC
Organism: Petaurus breviceps papuanus; assembly: GCF_028583685.1. Lineage (NCBI taxonomy): Eukaryota > Metazoa > Chordata > Mammalia > Diprotodontia > Petauridae > Petaurus > Petaurus breviceps. The sequence continues at coordinate 103,907,854 of NW_027186304.1, forward strand.
AAAGAGAACTGCCCTGATGTTTTAGTACCAGAGGGCAAAATAGAGGTTGAAAGAATCCACCGATCACCTCCTGAAAAAGATCCCAAAAAGAAAACTCCTAGGAATATTATAGCCAGGTTCCGGAATTCCCAGACTAAGGAGAGAATATTACAAGCAGCCAGGAAGAAACAATTTTAATATTGTGGAAACAAAATCAGAACAACCCAGGATCTGGCAGCTTCTACACTGAGGGATCGAAGGGCTTGGAATGTGATATTCCGGAGGTCAAGGGATCTGGGACTAAAACCAAGAGTCACCTACCCAGCAAAACTGAGTATCATGTTTCAGGGGAAAATATGGTCATTCAGTGGAATACAGGACTTTCAAGCATTCTTGCTGAAAAAACCAGAGTTGAATAGAAAATTTGACATTCAGATACAAGAAGCAAGAGAAGCATGAGAAGGTAAACAGGGAAAAGAAATCATAAGGAACTTATTAAAGTTGAACTATTAACATTCCTACATGGAAAAACAATAATTGTAATTTATGAAACTTTTCTCAGTAGTTGAAGGGATTAGAAATATATATATACATACATATACATATATATATATATATGAAGGTATATGGGCATATGAATACATATGTG